>NW_024543066.1:9207500-9667500 GCF_018167655.1 Microtus oregoni
GTCGCTTCTCATGGAATGTTCAGAATGAAACCTGTCCTCTAGAATCTTTCATCCCCGTGGACATTGCTCACTGACATACTGAGTCTATTTCTGGAGAATGTAAAGCGGTGTTAAGTCCTGAGCTGTTTGACGCGGAAGCTGTAATTAGGAAAGCTGACATCTGGGACTCAAACTAAATGAGCGTCATCTTCCAGTACCCCATCCTGCACACCAAATGTGGTGAGTTCCTCATAAACTAAATGAACGACACCCACCAGTACCCTATACTGCACACTGAACGTGGTGAGTTTGTCATAAACCCTAGAGTCTAAGGAAGAGCAAGGTTTCCAAAAGCTAAGATCCATCTATTAGTTGGCATTTATCATGATGATCACTAGCTCTTAGAAAGAGCAGTATAATTCAATTCAATCTAACTTCCTAACTAATCATCTAAAAACTTGAAATGATTAAGTTGCTCAAAGATTCTCAGCTAGCTCCAGTCACAACTGGATATAAAACCAAGATTTACAGGCTAGATGGGTGTGTGACTGTAATCCCAGCACTTGGGATGTTGAAACCAGGAGGGCCTCAAACAAGCTCAAGTTTGTTCTGGGCTCCAGAGTGAGAGCCTACCTCAAAACAGTAAAATAAGCCTAAATTAAATGGGATGTTTATATCACAGCTACCCCCATCCCATTCCCAAGGCTCAAGGAACATCTCAGAAAAGTGGCCAGAAAGACTGTAAGAACCAGAGGTCAGGAAGGAACAAGTGAAATAGTGTCTTCTAGACTTCATGGGACTGATGAACTCCTAAACTCACAACAGCTGTGATTACCTGCAGACGACCTGCACAAGGTCAAGCCAATCAGGACTCAGCATGGATGGAGGCTTGTCGCCTGCATAAGGTCAAGCCAATCAGGACTCCAGCATGGATGGAGGCATCTTGAATGTGCACCCATCTGCAGCTGGGAAGCCCTCGGCAGTTGATGAGTTAGAGGGAGGACAATCAGCTTTCTTTATTGGATGATCTCACATTCATCGACAACACTAACTGTTCTTAACAGGTTATTTTTAAAACTTGTGGCAGGAGGTACATGAAGTTGGGAAAGGGGTATGGAAGGTATCCTGAAATTGGAGGAGACAGTGTGGGGTTAAAAACATTATATCCAAACCGGGTGATGGTGATGTACGCCTGTAATCCCAGCACTCTGGAGACAGAGTCGGGCAGATCTCTGAGTCTACAGAGCTAGTTCCAGGATAGTCAGGGCTACATGCAGAAACCCTGTCTTGAAAAACAAAACAAAAGAAATATGTGTATATAAAATTCTCTAAGAATAAAAAATACCATACTTAAATATTTTTTTTAAAGCATTTGATTCCATTCCCTGTCATACTCTAAGCTAACAGAGGAAACCGGGGAGAGATGAGAGAAAACAGTGAAAAGGAGGGAAAAGTTCCAACAGGGAAAGTTTCACCTGTGGACAAGGCTGTGTATTTGCCATTCTGTCACAAAAATCCCCAAAGCCTGGATATCACAAAGCCATAAAAAACACAGTCAATGATTAACACCATCGAAATACAGCACTCTTACACATTTTTACCTTTTCTGTTTGTATCATCTTTCCCATTTTTATCGTTAATTTTTCATTACAAATTATTGCTCGGTGCCTTGTTAATAAGGAAGCAGGAAGCCATTTACCTAGTTTTCAACCCCGTACATGACAGAATTATACAGTTAGGCTGGGCTAAATAAACCCACCAGCAGCATCATTGAAGAACTGCATAACATTTTAGAATCTGTTCTCTATCAAAAATGCTCGCTTAGGCACTCCCTCCGAACACAGTTGGCTATTTGTTCCCTAAGCTATGCAACTCATTACGTCACCTCACGTTCAGTAGCCAGTGCCTTGGTTTCCCTTGTGCAACCCCTTACTAAGCCCAAGATACACAAACCCCTCGGGTGCTTTCTATTGATTCTTCTGGGTGCCTGGAGAAATTGATTTGATTGCAGAGCTGAAGAAGAGACCCATAAGTCAGGCAAAATATGGAGAGCTGTTACCACATTCTCACTGCTTCTTCTGATCTGTGTGATGTTTTAGTTTACTGATATCTTGATTTATAATTCAGCAGGGGCTCCTTACGAGTAAAGTTTATATGGAATAAAAATTACTTTTCCAATATATTTCAATTTCACAGATGATTACTGTCATTTATGCCAGACAGCACGAACAATTCCTAATGGAACAATTATTCATTACTTAATGGTTAATTATGAATAATTGATACATAACCAATTCACTCTTGTTCCGAATGTAAATACCCACAAGTCAAATGAACCAAAGTCAGCCTATCCTACTTCTCGGGGGATACTTTCAACTAAGCAAGGATAATGATTTCCAGGGAAACCATCCTTGATGATGGTTTTCAAGTTCCCATTCCCTCATCCATCAACGAGACACTGAGTGCTCAACACACTCAGTCTCTGTGTGAATAACCGTTCAGAGTGGCCCCTTGTCATCAAAAGAAAATTAGAAGTCGAACAGTATATCTCGTCTTAATGATATTACTAGCACCCTTTATTACACAATAAAGATTTTTACATAATTATCACATAAAGGAAATTAAAGTGGAGATAAGACTTTCATAGGAAATATTTTAACTCATACTTTCTATTAGAAATTAATTCTAGCCTGTCTCTTAAACTACTGGGTTCAAAAGATATTAAACTGCAGTTTTATAAGTATACATTGAATCCACAAGTGCATGTCAGACACTGTTAAAGTTGGCCATACAATGTTAAAAAAAAAACATGCCTTTACCGAGCATTGGTGGCACACACCTTTAATCCCAGCACTTGGGAGGCAGAGGTAGGTAGATCTCTGTGAGTTTGAGGCCAGCCCGAGCAGTAGTGGAGAGGATGCCTGAACCGGCCTTGCCCTGTAGTCAGATTGATATCTGTCTTAAATGTCACTATAGAACCTTCATCAAGCAACTGATGGAAGAGGAGGCAGAGACCTGCAGCAGAGCACTGCGCTAAGCTCCCAAAGTCCAGTCAAAGAGTGGGACGAGTGAGATACAAGCAAAGAGGTCAAGACCATAATGGGGATACCAACTGAAACAACTTACCGGAGCTAATGGGAGCCCAGAAAATCTGGCCTGACAGTGAGGGAACCAGCATAGGACCAAACTAGGACCTCTGAATGTGGGTGACAGTTGTATGGCTGGGGCAGACTGTAGGGCCACTGGCAGTGAGACCAGGGTTTATCCCTACTGCTTGTACTGGCTTTTTGGAACCCATACTCTTTGGAGGATACCTTGCTCAGCCTAGATATAGTGGGGAGGGCCTTGGTCCTGCCTCAAAGCAATGTGCTAGACTTTGTTGGCTCCCCATGGGAAGCCTTCCCCTCTCTGAGGAGTGGATGGGGATGGGATGGGAGGAAGATGAAGACATCAGGAGGAGGGAAGGGAGTGGGAACTGGGATTATGTAAAATGAGAAAAAAAATGCTTTTTAAAAAATAAATTAATATTTTTTTTTAAAACTAAAATAACTTGCCTTCACTGTGGAGAGTTAAAGGTACTAGCATAAAGAGTAAAAAATCATGATGAATACCCAGTTATTCCTCTGTATCTGTATAAATTTGCCCATTTTCAACGTTTTTTTAAAACAGAATCATGTTACATTTGATCTTTTATGACTGGCTTCTTCCTTCAAGCATATTTCAAAATACTTATATGGCATGGAATGCAGTAATGTTTTCTAAAATTTATTTTTGTGGCATGTCTACATGTGTGGAGGCCAGAGGGTTCACGTGGAGGTCAAAGGTCAATGTACATCAGTCAGTTCTCTCCTTCAATCGTGTGTGTGCCAAGATTGGACTCAGGTTCTCAAGTCTGATGGCTCTGGCTCTCTCTTTTAATTCATTTTTATTGTCTGTATGCTGAGCCTGCTATATTGTACTTACTCACTTATCAGCTGAACAACACTGGGTTGATTCCACACCTGTTACAAACACTGCAGCTATCAACATTCACATGGAAGCTTGCGTGCCTTTCTCAGCTTCAATCTTGGGTTCATACCTGGGAAAGGAGCTGCTAAGTGACTTGCTTCATTTCTAGAATTATCTGGTTTTACAAAATAGCTCTGCAATCTCTCAGCATCCCTACCTCCTTGCTGACAGTCTTAGAGTGGGGTGGCATGCCTTACGATTGCCTTCTACATCCGCATTCTAAATTGTAAAGAAAGGATACTTTGTCAAAGTGTCCGACATCTGTTCTGCATGTACTGAACCAGAGCACCTGGGGACCTTCAGAGGCCAGGAAAGTGCAGCCCCCGCCTTACTCTTTACTTCTGGGCATCAACTACCATAAAACACAGAATGCTCTCTGGCATTGAAGGTGCAGAAAAGCAATATATTTCAGATGAGACCCAGGAGGTCAAGATTGATTTCCTTGTTCCAGAAAGAGAAAACATGGGGCATGTGGACCCCCAAGGAAGATCCTGCACAGCAAGTAGCCTTTCTACATCATCCCACAGCAACTTCTCTCCTCCCTACACGAGCCCTTTTGTAAGGCAAGTTTCTGCAGATGTCCCTTTGAGGGTGACAACCCCATCTACCCTGTCAGACCCAGCCCTGGGCTAAGTCTGATTTCCTTCCCACCAACTTCTTAACTCTCTGAGGCATGTCTAATGGCAGATGGGCCTGGGAGCAGCAATGTGAGTGGGTAAAAAGCAGCCCCTCCTGAATTCATTTCCCTAATCACTAATGATATTCAACACCTTTTTTATGGGCTTTGAAGCCATTTATTTGTATATATTTTTGGGGGGTAAAAACTTAACTTTATTATAATTTTTTTTAATTCTTTATATAATCAGGATAAAAGTTCACTGGCATTTTCTTCCATTTTTAGGGCTGTTGTGTTACTGTCTTGACAAGTCTCATGTGAAAAAAAAAAAGAAAAGAAGAGAAAAGAAAGAAAAAGCTTCTAAATTATGGTGGAATCCAGTTTGATTTTTTTTCTCTTATTACTTGCGTGTTTGTGGTTAAGACTAAGACACTTGATAACACAGTACTTCTATTTCCGCAGTTCTCCCAATATATGTCGCACCTGTGATATTATGGCAAATCATATTTACATAAGCCAACAGGTACAGGTCTATAACTGTTACTTTATGTAGTTATCTTGGGGACTGGGGGACAATTATAAAGCCAGTCTGTACTGTCTAGGGGTGCTCGGGTGCTTCAGTCACCCTGTGATAAGTGTTCTCGAGTCAACTTCAGTGAAGCTGGAATCAACTAAGAAAAGCCTCTGAGTGGGTCCATTGAGGGGATTTCCGGTAAGAACTAACTGAGAGAGGGAAACACATCTCCAGCGTGGGTGACACTGATCAGCAAAGCCTGGACCAAGAGGTCCAGGGAGAAAGCAGAGCAGCTTGCCCACCTTCGTTTCTTGAGAGCAAGTGCATCAGCCTCTTCATTGCTATTGCTGCTACCACTCCCATCAGAACCCAGTTTCTCCAATCTTCCATCATGAACCAAAGGCCAGCTGCTTTCCAGGAATGTTGCACTTCTAGACCTTTGGTGCCAATTAGGCCAGATTAGGACTGCTGAAGCGACCATCTTCATGGACTGGGGAGCTACCAAGTTCTCAGCCTCACCACCAATGTCCACATGATCATTGCTGGACTTCCCAAGCCCTATGGTGTAAGTCAGTCTAGCAAACCATCATTTATGATATCTATTTATTTTTGTTTCTCTAAAGAACAATTATACAATTATACAGCAATTATACAGCTACTATGGTTGCAAGACTATTGATTTATAAGGCCACCATGAACCTGAGAAGAAAGGGGTGGAAATAAGGCTAGCTAAAATTCCACAACTATCATTCTCACAGAAATCCCATGTTTCCCTTGTCGTCAGTTTTCAGTTAATTTTCAGGATTGTAGAAGGTTATTTTGAACTTTTTTAAAAACAGAAATTTCAATGTTGCTTTCCTGAAGCTGTAATTTTGAGTTACTTTTAGCAATGAATTGATTTAATGGCGAATGGAGAGGTGTCTTTAAAATAATTGACTTTTCAATGAAAGCAACAGAATTTACCAAGTCAAATTAGTATTATTTTGTGCAAAATCACCATCTTAAAAAGAACTCTTACACCAGGTAGTTTAATACTTGAACACAACTTGAATTTTTTGAGCCTTACTTAATCATCAAGTTTTAAAATAAATAAGAAAGAAATTTGAATGTTTTAATAATGGCCAATCAGCACTCTTTGGGAGAAATTTAATAAACAAAGTCTAATTAAAGATGCATTTGATCAAGCTGAATGTATAATCACTTACTATCTGAGGCAAGTAGTGGCTATAAAGTAATGAGAGTGATATTTGTGCCCAGAGCATGGCCTAACAACAAAAGCCAATTCCAAAAGAGGAAGCTCAAAATCTTATAACCATTAAAGGCTACATGTATAGTGTTCCTGGTGGCCTAATTCAACTGAAGGCATTCTAGAGCAAGGGTTAAAACTATCATTACCATTACTTGGCTGGCAAAGCAGACATTTATTAATGGCTTTCTACAAACCACATAACACAGCACCTGTCCATATGGTGTTTGCCTCATTTTCTTCCATTTTGTTTATAATCTTAATATTAATATTAACATTAATAGTAAATCTTCTAGACCAAGACTTTTTTATTCAAGTTATCATTTTATAAATACCATGAATGTCTATAAGGTCTAAAAAATGTATAAGATAATAGAAGAAAAATTAAAAATCATTTTATGTTATGACATCTCTGGGAGATTGTGTAGGCTAGTTAGTCATATGAGATGTTCTCTTTTCACAAAGTATCATTTAATCAATAATGAGATAAATGCAAAGAATACAAGAAATAGGATGTGGAGCTCAAAATGGTCTCCTTTCCAAGAAAGGCTCATGTAATAAGGCTCGGAGTTTTTAAAGGCTTTAAAAGATAACTATGATGCAGGGTTAGAGGCTACTTTAGTTAAAAGCAGTTCCTCTTCCCTTAGGTCTGCCTTTCCTTAACACCTATCGCCTTTGCTACCTTACACTTTAGGTCCGATTACTGCTCAGCTCTACACAAAGACTGTCAATCATTAAAAGAGCCCTGGCCTAAAGCTGTAATCTTTCTTTCCAAGTAGGTTGAAGTAACTAAGGTATTTTGTTGTGGAATAATTTTTCTGTACACTGTGAAGAGGTGTCTCTGCCAAGGCACCTTCTGATTGGTTTCATAAAGAACTGAACAGCCAATAGCTAGGCAGGAGAGGATAGGCAGGACTTCTAGGGAGATCTAGGAACCCTGGGAAGAAGAGAAGGGAGTTTGCCAGCAAGACACGAAGGGAGCTGGTCTACAATATGGAGGAGAGGTAATGAGTCACATGGTAGAAGATAGATAAATATAAATGGATTAAGTTATTAGAGCTAGTTTGGAACAAGCCTAAGCTAAGGCTAAGCTTGCATACTTATTAAAAAGCCTCCAGGTCATTAATCAGGAGCTGGTGGTACAAAGAAAGTCTTAGTTCTCCCCATGTACATAGAAAGTGGGCATGTTATTGAGCTTCTGGGTCTTTCCCTTGTGACAATCTTTCTTCAAAAGAAGTTCCAGCTAAAGAATATATGAAGGGGTAAAAGAAAAGAATTCTTTCTCTCTCTCTCTCTCCTCCCCCCCCCCTTTCTAGTGGAGGTGATTCGAGACAGCGTTTCTCTGTGTATCTTTGGCTATCCTGGAACTCATTATGTAGACTAGGCTGACATTGAACTCACAGAGAGCCACCTGCCTCTGCCTCCTGAGTGCTGGGATTAAAGGTGTGCCACCAGGCCCAGACTGAGAAGAATATTTCTTATGACACTATAGAACTATAGAACTGATGTCTCTTAGAAACCTTTTGTATGCCTCACATTTTTAGGATAAGTAAAATGAAGTTTTAAGAAGTGTTGAATATCACTTGGACCCACAAATGTCACTGGACATCTAAGACAGGACAACAGATTAGGCATTGGGCTAAACACTTTCACAAAAGAAAACCATAAAGGAGGCAACTTCCACCCTACTGGTTGCTTAAATTCTCAGTGCAAATCTGGGAAATTCTTAAACAGACAAAAGATGAAATAGCCAAGGGGAACAGTCTAAAGAATTATGTTGAATTTTCTTTAAGTAACACTTGTTTTGTAAAGAATGAAGTGAGCAGAAAGAAGATGAGAAAATCTATCCTATAAAAAATTAAAGTGTTTATATTAATTCAACTACTTAAAATTAATTATTAGTAGCCTAGGAATATGCTTTTAAATTTAATGTCTGTTTACATGAAGACTCCTGCAGGCAGGGACTGTGTTTGGTTTCTATAAATACTCCAGATTTGATCATAATGGCCCTCTAACACAAGACTAAATGCAAAATAAGAAAAAATACCAGACAATACATTGTAGTTCCTTTTTTACTGACAGATCTTGGTAAGAATGGTAAAGCAGATTTATTTTTTATATCTAGGAATAAGATTTTAGTGTCTTTTCAGAATGGCAGACAGTGGTCTAGCAGCTCAGGGATGCCATCAACTCCAGGCACCTTAAAATTAATGGTCTGGACCAAACAAAGAACACTGTTTGAACTCGGCATCAAATGCACACGCTGGTTTTATGCAGGAATGTGTTGGCACAGGCAGGGCCCACATCTATTATTCCAAGTAGTAAGTGAAGACATTTCCTGCTTCAAGAGACTCAGTCCTTGAGTCAATTGAAAGCAACCAGCAGATAAACCTTGGTAACTCTCAAACCTACAAAGAACAAGAGGTTTTCCATGAGAACTGTTCAAATTATTACTAAATCATGCCATTTTCAATACTCATCTGTGGAAAGTATGAATGTGAGCTTTGGAGCCTAAGAACTCTTGATTCTCCATCCCAACTCTGATATTTACTAGTGTGAACTATTTGGAAAAATCTCATTATTTCTTTAAACACGAAATTATTCATCTTTCAAATGGGGGATAATAAATGTGCGTTTTTATAAGGTTAACATACTACTTAACTCATGCACACTGCTGAACAGAGCTGTTCATGTGTACCAAACCCACTGTCTATGATAATTGGGGTCTGTCTCTGTGCATTTTTGCAGCAATCTACTATGTAAGAAACCATTCATTCTTACCAAACTATAAGTCGACATTTTAAAAAAATCATCTCATTTATATGCTGTTGTAAAACATTTCAAAAATGGATTAGTTTTTCACTTGTGTAAATTAATTTTCACTAACTACTAGCTTAAATTACTGCAACACAGAACTACACACTTTTAGAACAGAATATTAGTCTACAGATATAAAAATCCTACTTTTCTCAACATTTTAAAGGCTTTAGACTTACTTTGGGCTTGCTTCTACAGCAGGGCTGACAGAGAACCGTCCTCAGTTTCTTGCCTAATCTATATGTCGATTAGGTTTCCTCTTAGAAACTTCATTAATTTGTGCATTATCACACAAGCAGTGGACTTCACACAGCATTTGCACTCGTGCATATTATTTAAGACTTGCAGTGAATCTCTTCCCCACTACTTTCTTGTCACCCGAGTCCCCCGTGTTTGTCGCTGCCCCACCTTTGCCCTCCCTCATACACTCTCCCCTATCAGCTCTCTTCTCCCACCTGTAATATAAAACCTGACCAGGGGCTTGAGCAGCATTTCTTGACACTGTTTCTAAAACAACTGTCTCATAAGAGCAAGAATACCCACTGAGTTCGCTTCACAATGAATGGAGCATGCGGATCCCTCAAATACTGGCGCTAAACAATAGAACGATGATCTCCAAGCCTGTTTTGATCAAACAGATGTTTGAATAACACACGGTATCCATACTTGAGATATGTATTAGTACAGTACCAGCAGTAGGTGATAATCTTAGCATGCATGCTAAATGTTACTGAAGCTGATAGTTTGCTTTCCCTCAGTAACGGGTGCTCATCAGCAAGAGCTGTTGCTTTTCTAGACGTCCCCACAGTGGGGCATAACACTGTGGGTCTGGATTGCTGGCTATGGAAGAGGCATAGTTAAAGGATTTAGACGTGAAAAGGGAAGAAGGAGAGGACAGAACAAAAACGTCAGGTCGCAAACAGCATGAATTTTAAATTGCACTGAGCATCACCATATAGCAGAACTTCACAGAAATTATCCTATTAAAGCCAGAAACGATTTTTCTCCCTTTCAGACAAGGAGGAGGATAAGTAGGGTAGTCACACCTAAGGTTTAGGTCACAGAATCCAAGATCATAAGAGGCCAGGCAGAACAGACTAGGAAAACAGTCTGTGAGACATCTTTTTACTACTCCCAAATCCTAGAGCTCACTTAGCACAGAGAAAGCAAATCTAGGAATTCACTTGTTCTAGCCTTGACCCAACCGTTAAATCAAACATGCTCAGTACACTCATTCCAAGGCTCAAAGACACAGGGCAAGACATATTCAAAGATTATCAGTACCCAGGAAAATTGTAAATTATCTTTTGATTGCATCTCATTTTTTTTAAAGAGCTATCTTATTGTATACAAGTGTTTGTCTGCATGTATGTACTACATGTACTATGTATGTGCCTCAGGTGTCTACAGGGGCCAGAAGAGGCTGCTCCTGTTCCTGCTGGATCTCCTAGAACTGAGTTTCAGACATTTGTGAGCCTTCCTGGGGGTACTAGGAACTGAAACCAGGTCCTTTGCAAGAGTGGCAAGTTCTCCTAACACCAATGAGTGCTGTCTCATTGTTTTTTTTTTTGTTTGTTTGTTTGTTTGTTTGAGACGGGGTTTCTCTGTAGCTTTGGAGCCTGTCCTGGTAGTCGCTCTGTAGACCAGGCTGGCCTTGAACTCACAGAGATCTGCCTGCCTCTGTCTCCTGAGTGTAGGAAGGAGGCTGTTTGTTGGTTCCCGGCCACTTAGCTCTGAAACAATCACACAGAAACTGTATTATTTAAATCACTGTTTGACCCATTAGCTCTAGTTTCTTATTGGCTAACTCTTACATCTTAATTTAACCCATCTCCATTAATCTGTGCAAGTATATAACAAGGGTAATATTATAATACACACACATATATATATGTATATATACATAACTATCAAATCAAGGTGGTTAGCATTTCTCATCTCAAACATTTTTATTTATATTCACTTATTTATTTATTTGGTTTTTCAAGGCAAGTTTTCTCTGTACAACAACCCTAGATGTCCTGCAACAAGCTCTATAGATCAAGCTGGCATCGAACTCACAGAGATCAGCCTACCTCTGCCTCCCAAGCACTGGGATTAAAGGTGTGCACCACTACCATCTGGCTTCAAACATTTTTAAATTTTAAGACATTTATTTAATGTGGGGATGCAGGAATACATGTGCCACAGAACGCATAGGTAAGTCAGAGCACAGCTTACAAGAGTTAGCTCTCTCCTTCCCCCTGGGGGTCCTATGGGTGGAACTCGAGTCATCAGGTTTGGTGGCAAGCATGACTTTTAGCCACTGAGCCACCTCACAAACTCATTTAAAATTTGTTTTGATTCAGACAATTATACATATTTATAAGACATAGTATATTTCAATACTTGTAAACTATGGTACTTGCTAATCAAAATATGGCATAGTTTATACTCCCCTTATCACGGTATCTTCAGAGGCATTCCAATTTACTCATTGATAAAATATGCAATAGGTTATGAATTATAGTCATTCTACCATGCTGTACAATGACTGAACTTCTATTTATCTTTGTTTTGAGAGCCCTCACCCACCCTTTCTCCCTCAAACCCATCCTATTCCCAAGCAGTCCTCTTCTGGGTTCGCAATGACCCCTATATGACGGAAGTGATACAGTGCATACATGTCATTTTACACCTTTTTTTTCATTTACATATGTCCTCCAGAGTCACCATTTTGCTTCAAATGGTAACATTCCAATTGGATGACTGATTATACACTGTGCATATAGAGCCCATTTTTTAATCCATTAATTTGCCAGTGTGTACCTCAGTTGATTCCTTACCTTGGCCATTGTGAAGAGCTCTGTGATAAACATGGGAATCCCAGTCTCCCTTTGACATAACGATTTCGTTTCCTTTGAGTATATATCCAGAAGTAGGGGAACTGAATCCTCTAGCGGGTCTATTTCAGGTTCTCTATGGATATCGGGAGCTATTGAGTACCAGTCTCAGCACTTCCTCAGGGTTCAGAACAGGACTTTTACGACAAGCAAAAACTGACTTGGGAACAGGATTTAAGGGGTAGAACAAACTGACTGATTTGGACACGTTCTTCCTGCACGTTTCTTTATTCCTTGGGGCAAGATGAAAGAAGGGAGAAGAAGCAGTAGCATAGGGGCATAAGGGCAAGGCATCAGGCATAAGGGATAAGAAGTAATGGATAAGGCAATGCATAAGAGTACGGGATCAAGCACAAGGCTAAGGGCAAGACATCAGGCATGGGGTAAGCGGTGAGGGCATAGCATAAGAAAGAATAAGCATTAAGGGCTCATTTCCACAAAGCTTTCAGTTTATATAGGCATACAGACAAGCTAACAATCCTGTAGGTGGTAACAATAGTATTCAGCATGCTTTTTCACAGAGTGACAATAAAGCAGTGGCTCTCAGAGCGGGTGTGACTGTGAAGTTCCCCTGTGGCTGGGAACACAGTGTTGGTAACTATACTAACCTGTGGGCTTGATTTGTTAAAAGAAATTAGCATCTAGCTGGTTGAGTTAAAAGAAATCTCTTCTGGGAACCTTGCTTTTGACTTCAGCAGGGTGCCCAGGAGAGAAATTTTCTCTCTGAAGCTAGTTTTAGTGATGCAGACCTTTCTCTTGAGTTCAAGCGGAAGAACAGCCTTTCTGTTCTTCCGCTTGAACTCCAATAAACAGTTAATTTCCTAGGCAATGATCTTACGTTAGTTGAAACCAAGGTGGAAGGTAAATACAGAATATTAGTAACTTGTTTAGAGCAGAAGACCAGAAGATTACACCTTCCTGAGTCTTCAGTTAGAGTAGACATATTCCCTCCTGTATGAGGCTCCTTTCTTATCAGTGAGTACTGTCAGTAAAGAAGGTATATGGGGGACTAGTTTTATGTAGATTTTAGCTATGAGAACAAAGGTCTGACTGAGTGAATCCTTTTCACACCACAGCTTCATGGTGAGTGGCTGGGGCAGGGGCGGTGTTGCCCTACAGGAAAAGTCAGGTTTATACACTGTTATACACTGTTGGGATACTACAGAAGGGAGAAATGCCATGATTTCACCAGATTTTTACAGAATTGACAGTGACTTATCCAAAGGACACGTGTGCCCACAGCTCTGCAAAACCAGGTTAGTCCAAGTGGGTGTGTGCATGTAACTTCCCGTGGATTAGTCCAGTAGATCTGTCAGCTATATACTTACTGTATAACACTTGTGGGCTCACCACATCTGGAACCTCTCTGCTGATTACCATCACATCTGTACTAGTTTCCTTTCTCCATTCAATGTGGGCTTTGACTTGGGCTTGTTATAGACGACCTTTATTATGTTGTGGTATGGTCCTTCTGTACCCAATGTGCTCAATTTTTCTCATGAAGACTTACTGAATTCTATAGTGATATTTTGTGTATGGTTTAACTTAAAAAAAAAAAAAGCTAGCTTGCCTGAAGATCAGAGTACAGAGCTAAGCCATTAGAGGCCAGGGAGTGGCAGCACACGCCCTGGGCTGTGCAAGATTGAAGCTGTCTAAAAAGAGAAACAGAGCTCACACACAGGTGATCCTAGCACTTGGAAGTCACACACCCTTAATCCCAGCACTAGGGAGGTGGAGACCGGAGTGATATGGCTGGGTGGAGAGAGGAATATAAGGCAGGAGATAACACCTCAGTGCAGTCTGAGATTTGGTGGAGAGCATTGAGTCTGAGGTCTGGTGGAGAGCAAGGCAGTCTGCAGTCACAGAGGATAGAATTGCCCCTTTGTTTGTCTGAGCCTTGGCAGAGGTACTCTCTAGTGGCTTGGCAGCCTTGTTCTTCTGTTCTTCAGCTTGAACTTCAATATCTGTCTCTGGGTTTTTATTGTTCATGCTACAGAATTCTATCACATGCCTTTTCTCCATATACTGAGATAATCACATTATTTTGGCCTTCATTTTGCTACCATAATTTTACTGTATCTATTGGTTTGCATATGTTGAACCTTACTTGCTGCCCACAGATTTCCTTTGATTTAATGAATAATCCTTATGTTGTGATGCTAAGATTCATTTTGCCACTATTTGGTTGAGAACTTTTGCCTCTATATTCATTATAGATACTATTTTGTCTTTTTATCTGTTAATGGTGGTCTGATATAATGTAGTTAGAAGAGTTCTATTTTTTCAACATACACTGTAGCATATGCTATGACAGATTGCAGGAAAAAATAAGGTTTAAAAAGAGATTCCATGTACACAGTTCAAGTCATATCCCTGGCCACTTTTGGCTATGTAATAAATTGATCTAAGTCTTGGTTTCTTTTTTCCTAAACGGTAATGGCAATACCTACTTCATAGAATATATGTAAAAATAAAACATGGGAATGTAATAATATATGCACAATGTTTGAACCATTTTGAGCTCTCCAAGTGTGATAGTTACAATCATCTGTAGAACAGCTTGAGTTAGCAGTGTGACCTAATGTGGTCCAAGGCTAGAGAAAAGCAATTGACTACTGAATGACCAAAACTGTGAACTTGGCATGAAATGTGAGCAATCAAGCATGGTCTGCTGGTTTTCTGTGAGTCTCGACAGTGAGTGCTCATCCACTTGTTTTTAAAGCTTTTCTCTTCTCCCTGGTGCTCCTGGCTGTTATTGCTAACAATGATTTATCTTAAGTTAATTTGTCTTGCTTCCTGTGACCCGTTTAAAAGTTTAATTCTCAAGTCTATCTTTATAAACACACAACTAGTACATTATTCCTTCACATAGTACTTCATAGTCTATGTACCTGACACCATTAGATTCAATATTGTTGGGGAATATTAGTTTAAGATGTCTTACATGTGTTTATGATGTGGAATATTTGTTTAATGATGCAAAGATGTGTTGCATTTTTTATGTTGCATTTGCTTAACTCTGTGAAGCTGTTACTGATTGGTCTAATAACAAAAGATAGGCAGGAGAGAGAAACAGATGAGGCTACCAGGCAGAGAGAATAAATAGGAGAAATCTAAGGAAGAGACCAAGGAACAAGAAAAAGAGGAGAGGAGGATGCCAGAGGCTAGTTACCCAGCCACTCAGCCAGCCACAGAGTAGGAAGAAAAGAAAGATATATAGAATAAAGGAAGGCAAAAATCACAGAGGCAAAATGTAGTTAAAAGAGATGGGACGATTTAAGTTAGAAAAGCTGTCTAGAAAAAAAGCCAAGCTAAGGCTGAGAGCATTCATAAGTAAGAAGTCTCTGTGTATTTCTTTGGGAGCTGGGTGGTGCTCCCCCCCCACCGCCAGGGTAAAAAAACCAACTACACCATATACTATGTAACAATCTATCATAAACATCTAAAGATTAGTTAGAAGAGCATACAAGGAGAGAGAACTGTACATTGCCATGGTTTCTGCATAATATCTACCCATGACAACAACTTTCCATAAGTATAAAATCAAAATTAGAATCCGGCAGTGTTCCATAATTTAGTGTGAAATGACAAAGACAATGACTCTTGCTCTATCTAGCATGTGCATAACTTGCCAACCCTGAGAACGAAACAACACTACGTTGTCTTCGCTTTCAAACTCCAGAATCAGCTTCCTCCCCACTCTTCTGTCTAGAAACGCTTAATTGGCTCTTTCTTAAAGACTTGCAAGGAGAACATAATATAAGGACTTGAACTAATTTGCCAGTGCCTGGCATAATAGAAATGTTACTTGTAGCTTTATTTAACTCGTGGCCGTGGAACAAAAAGTGGTTAATTGGACAGTGTATCTTAGGTTCACATGAAAATAGATATGGCTGTCACAGAGCTACATTTCTGAATGTCCATATGAAACAGGTCGGTCCCAGGTGGTCCCCACGTACCAGCTAAAGTTTTCATGTAACTCTAAGATGAACACTGGAAATTATCAACACTGTTCAAACTCCTCCTCACTCAATACCAAATGGAATTAACCATTATGCTTTAGAATATTCAATCGTATAGATTCCCACGGAAAATTAATAGGTTAAGAATAGTGAATACAACTGAAGACAATTCTCTAAATTGAAAAGAACTTAAATACCTATTTTCTTGGTGACATTAGGCTATACAAAATAGTTATTCCTGAAAAATAAAGCTTCTAATCTTGATCAAGTAGACTTTTTTTTGGCAAATTGAATTTGTCCAGCATAGCATTTTGAAGAAAACTCCTTCAAAAGCCCTCTTAGAAGGTGATTTGAAGGATCCCCAGTCAAGTAAAATCTATAAAGCTTAAAGATAAAAATCAGCTTAAATTGTATCCATCAGTGAATGTCAATTTTTATTACAGGACAGAATTTAATTAAGTTTGTTTCATTTAATAAATATTTCTTATAATGTACTTCCTTACTAGATATTATCTCTTATTTCTAAGTAGTTCAGGATGTTAAAGATTATTTATGACCAGGACATGTTACTCTTCTAAATTACACAACTTCAATGCCCTTCATCTGACTGGCCCTGAACATGGCAAGAGGACTGCCTTAAAGAATCCCCTGAAGGCTTATCTAACTCCAGTCAAGGTTACTGATTCTGCTTGGAAGATTTTCCTCTCGCACACAGAGAGTTCTTGTCCATCCATCCCCTGGTCCCATGCCACCCTTCCCCAGGGTTTGGCACTATTTGGACACCCAGTACGTGTTTTTTGAAAAAAAAAAATAAGTCACTAATAATTTTTACAATTAAATACACATAGGAATGATAACACCAAGAGCAAATACACCAGTAGAGATAAGTGTATAAGTCATGAGGAAAAGATAATGTTTTCACTATATGTATATATATATATATATATATATATATATATATATATAGTCATCTGATAACTTAAAGTTTAAAATGTATCCAAGAACACCAAATTAATCCTCTCAATAATATCTGTCTGTTTCATTCCACCTCCCAGATCCTCTTTATTGGATATTTTCAACCATTAATCCTTTGATCAACATTTTTACAAATGAAGTGTTCGGGTCTTTTTTAAAGGAGAACATGAATAGACAGATATAACTATGCCTATTTCCAAATTAAATACACAAACTTAACAGGCACCTAAAATTTACATTCAAGAAATAATCATAGGAAAGAGGCTCCTGGCTCTACCCCTGAGATAGGAGATCAAAAGATTTAAGACATTGCCAGTTAAATCAATTTCAGTGATCTCTTTCCTGGGGAGAAAAGTACTCACTTGATTTATAAATGTTTAACTCCAAATAGTAACGTTGTTAATATTCCTTAGCAGCCTTCGTTTTATAGGAAGATAAGCAGATGAAGTCATGGATTAGGCCAAGAAGCTGTGCATTATTTACGGCCCTAATTTTTGTTCAGTAATTGGTAGGTGCACTTCTAATTCTGCTTGCTAATGACTGCTGTACTGCTCGGGCAAATTAGAGAAACAGACTATTCTGTTACTTCGGCAGGATTGCTAAAAAGTAAAGCCACAGAGTTTTAGTCGAATTAAGTGATTTCACTAATGTCATAATTCACGCCCCAAATTCCTAACATTAAAAGCACACCACCTCTGAAATGAACTTGAGTAGAATGCAGAGAGAGGGGGGGGGGGACTGACTACTAGGTACCGCTTTTTAATTTTTTTGTTATTTCAAAAACTTCTTTTGAATATTGAATGAACATTATTTCCAGGCCCTTCTCTCTCCCCTCCAACTCCTCCCATGTCCCCTTGACTATCTCTCAAATTTATGTTCTCATCTTTAATTATTATTACATATTTGTCTGTGTATGCATATGTGTGTTACCAAAATTCCAGTCTCTTTATGTGTGTGTGTGTGTGTGTGTGTCATGTACATGCACTAATATATATGTAGTTACTCGTATAGTGTTACTTATATGTACATGTGCTTAGGGTTTACAACTTGGGACTGGATAACCTATCAGAGTTCTCACCCCTGGAGATTGACTCTTCCTCTCTTAGCAGCCCTTACCTAGAGGTCTTCATCTAGGGGTGGGGCCTTGTGAAATTTTCCCCTTCTACATCAGCAGGTTAACTGGCAATGTCATCATGTAGGTCTTGTTCAGGTGACAATATTGCTGATATCTTACAGGTAGCTGACTTCTCTTTAATGTAATTTTGGAGGTGGAATATTGTCAGCAGCTCTTGATTACTAAATACACGCCTAACTTCAGTGAGGAAACATGTATTTAAAAATTCCTCTTAAATTAAAATGAAAATGCTGCAAAGGAAAAATAACAAAGGTCTCAGAGGGAGAAGACTAAGGGCAAACTCACTAACTGAGATGGGTCAGGAGCTACCAGATTCCACAGCCTCTTCTTACAAGAGAGTACTGACGGCTAAGGGATACAGTCACTGCATGGTAAGATGAGCATAGGCAGACTAAGGTAGCTTCCAGGAGTCACGGGGGATTCTGAATTGAATCATGTACGAAGTTAGGACAGAGATCATTTGTACTCCAGGAGTTTCTAAGGGACAACAGCTGAGACAAATTATAGATAAACCAAGATACACCTATTAAGAGTAAATAAAATCTTCAATTCCTTTAGTGTCAGATTTCTCACAAAACTCTAATATACTCAGCCTCCCACAGCTGAAGCCACAAGTGAAATCAATATCAGGCAATCAAGTCAAGACTTGAGGCTGCTTCTCAGGGCCTAAATGCTTCCATGTGTATTTTCATTCGTGGGATGAAAATAACTGAGATGAATAAAATGAGCTTAAGTTAGAAATAAATGCCTATTAATCTATCATTTTATTTTTTAATCTTCTTCACTGTATATTTACAATGCCCCCACAGACGATGATAAGTCATGCTATACAATGAGGTTTGGAAAGACTATACTGTATCATACTGTACCGTGCACACCCACGGCCACTCATGGCAGTTAGTTGGGGTCTGTGGGTCACAGCATTGTGACATCTAAGAGGGGAACACAACATTTCCAAGGAGATCCAAAAACCCTGTGAGATTACCATTATTCAATATATTATTTTAATAAAGAGGATTCTAGAAAATAAAAACACAATTAAGTTATAGCACTTTTTTTTCTATTTCTAAGAAATAACACTGATGTGTGGCCACTACTTGAATGCAGTTCAGCCTGACCGTTTCCCCCATCACCTTTCAGTTGAGCATTTGGGAGGCCTTCCCATGATTCTGTTAAGCCAGCTATTCTGTATGTTCTACATATGGTCAGTCCAATAAATACTATCTCAGTAAAGAAGTGTATTAGTTGAAGATGATTTTCTGGGTATATCAACAAATGAATAAAATATTTCATATATCTAAAAATTGTAGAAAAGGCGCTTTAAGAAAAGGCACATGATTCAAATTTCATGTCTTTCTTTGCAGGAACAAAAATCTGCCTCCTCCATAATGAGAGGAGTTCATTTCATGTGAGTCAGAGCTGCAGGGTAACTGGATCATCCCATGAGAGCAATGTTTTGCCAGGATTTTAGCGTTGGTCCCTGATTTTGCAAGCTGGATACCCAGAAAACAGTGTAACCCAAGTTATCTGTTAAGGCCTTCACCACCTCTACTCAGCCACACTTACAATGGACATGGGCTTTTTGAATAAATGACAAAGTAGCTGGAGAAAGATGCTGAGTGGCATTCATAGAATGGGGCACTCATCATCCAACAACTGAGTGTTCAATCCTCTGTGGCTCTCACTGGTAGGCCTTAGCATGATCTGAAGCAGGAATATCCTCACACCGTCTATCCCTCCCGCTGCCAACTTCACTATTCTAGTCTTTCTAAATCCTTGGCCAGCCAATCAGTGTGTTAGATGATCTCCGTAATTTAATGCATACTGATACCTTAGGGATCTCCACATCTAGACAAAATAAACACCTAGAGGCAGTGCCTAGAGTTCGGTCCATTAGAAGGATTGCTCTCCCCCTGTCTTTCATAGACTTTTCTTCATGCAATATAGCTGATTTCAATATGACACAAATCTACCCATAGATCAAAAGCATGCATCTTCCTTCTCTACTAATATGTCATAAAATTACCTAATAGACAAGAGATATTGGTTGAGGATGAGGAAGAAAAGTAGTAGGAAATAGGGAGCTGGAGAGATGGCATAGTTATTAATAGCATTTACTGTTCTTGCAGAGAACCCAGGTTCAATTCCCAGCTTCCACATGGTGACTCAACCACCTGTATCTCCATTTCTAAAGGATCCGATGCCCTCTTCTGATGGTTTGAGGACTCGTGATTGCACATGGTGCTCATACATACACGTTCAGGCACACACACATACACACGAAATGTTTGTTTAAGTAGTGGGAATTATCACTATGGCATGTAAATAACCTGCCAGCGTGGTTTCACTGTGTCTTCTGGTTTAGCTCTTACCTGTTCTTCATCCACATCTGACCTACAATGGGATGAGACGGAGAACATCCAGTTTTATGGGTCATTGGATTAAATAATGCCTAGCTCAGGACAAACAGTTGGAGACACACACACAGCTTGTGTCTTATAATCACGTAAGCATGCAGCCTGTATTAGAGGCCAGAAAAGCTGCTTTTCGGGTAGAGAGAAGTTAGTTGTTCTGCTTGATCAGGAGCCTGTGCCATGAGCCTCTTTCAGCCTTTGCCAGAAATCACAAATAGTGCCTCTGTCTATCATATACGTGGCTGATGCTTTAATTCTGCTGACTCATAAAATCCATGAGGCAGAAAAGTTTGCTCTTCAGCCTTTCTTCTGGCTCCACTCAAACTGGCAGCCTCTGGGCTTACTCAGCCAGCAGGCAGCAGCAATCTACCCCAAAAGTGATACATTCCACATTCAAACCCCAAATTCTCACCAAGCGCCACACCTCTCTTTGTGGTGGGTGAGTTTTAAGCGCAGGGGAGAAGAATTTTTTTTTCATTTTAGAAGAAATATCTCAATTTAGCCTCGCTGTAATCCCAGGACCATCATCCATGTGAGAGGGGCTTGCTTCTTACCGGACGTTATCTCCCAACCTGACACGCGCATTTTTGTAAGGTGAACAAGTTACTCACTATTGCCTGTCCATCAAATTGAATTATCATAATGCTATCAAAGTAATAGGTATATTTGGTGGTATACTGGATAAAAACAAAACCAAAGTCCCTTTGGATTATAGGGTGACACGATTCAGTGACATGAAAGTAATGTGTATTACTTACAGTAAAACCTGGAAATATATACTGTTGTCTCTGCTGTGCAAATGCCATCTATTTATTTCAGTGAAAATGGAAAGTAAAACATATTCCAGGAGGGTTGTGTTAGTCTCCACCCATGAAGAGAAGATAGCTGAAGCCACATGAGCAGTGAGTGCACACACACACACAACACACACACACACACACGCACACACACACACACACAATGTCTTATATTGGTGTGTATATACATATACATATACTCATATGCACCCCTTTTATCATTACAGACTTCATTTAATGGATCATGGGAACAGTGGGCTTCTACCAGTTACTAACTATACCTATACGCATTATTCATTTGGCGGCTGGGAATTAATGTTAGATTTTTAATATGAACATTTACACCAAGATTTCCATAGTCAAAGTATAGTGATCTGTGTTGGAAAACCCAGCACTCTGGAGGCAGAAACAGGGGGACAGTCACTAGTCTGAGGACAGCCTAGTCTATGTAGGAAGACCCCACCCATCTTAATAAACAAAAACAAGTAGTTTTATAAATCTCTACTTTTACTGGCACCATGATAGCATTTAAAGTCTCGAAAGATCGCTTTAAGTTCATAGTCAGCGTTCAAGAACTCAGAAAATATAAACATTTCCTTTCCCTCAGTGTGCACCACGCTGGATTTCTAACAAAACTTTCTGTAAGTTTCTCGTTCCCACTAGCTTTCAGAGTCATTCTGCAGAAAGGTGTACACCTATCCAATTACAGCTAGTCTTGGTGTATCTTAAAGGTCTGACCATAAATCAAGATCCTTTCTCTTTATTAGCATGTCACAGGAACATATTTAATTATGACCTCAAGGAAAATGAAAATATATTCTTATAGCTACATGGCAAGGCCAAGGGGAGGACTTGAGATATGAATTGGCTTATATCCAGAAATATTAAGGCAAAACATTTCTAGGCCTGCCACAACACAGGACAATTCTGTCTACATGTGTCTGGTAGTACCTTGAAGGACAGATGTATTTCATTGGTTTTTTTTAGACTGCTTTATCTTTATTTTTCTCCTTTTTTATTTTATTGAGCTACACATTTTTCCCTGCTCCCCTCCCTTCTTCATCCCTCTCCTTCAAACCTCTCCCATGGTCCCCACACTCCCAATCTCAGGAGATCTTGTCTTTTCCTACTTCTCATGTAGAGTAGATCCATGTATATCTCTCTTAGGGTCCTCACTGTTGTCTGGGTTCTCTGGAATTGTGGTCTGTAGGCTGGTTTTCTTTGCTTTATGTTTAAAAGCCACTTACGAGTGAGTACATGTGATAATTGTAAATCACATCGTTAGTATGGCTTCTTTCCTAGTCAGGATTTCTATTGCTGCAATGACACACCATAACCAAAAGCAAGTTGAAAGGAAAGGCTTTATTTGGCTCTCATGTCCACAGTGTAGTCCATCACTGGAGGGGGTCAGGACAGGAACTCAAACAGGGCAGGAGCCCGGAGGCAGGAGCTGATGCAGAGGCCATGGAGGGTGCGGCTGACTGGTTTACTCATCATGGGTTGCTCCGCCTGCTTTCAGAGCCACCAGTCCTGAGACAGCACCACCCACAATGGGATGGGCTTCCCCCATCAATCACTAATTAAAGAAATGTCTTACAGCCAGAACATATGAGGACATGTTTTTCTCAAATAAGGGGAAATGCCTTACGGCCAGATTGTACGAAGGCATTTTTTTCTCAATTAAGGTTCCCTCCTTTCAAATAACTCTTGCTTGTGTCAAGATGACATAAAACTAACCAACATAGCATCTCGGCCTTTTGACTAAGACCAAGTACGATATCTGTATTGTTGTAACTGCAGAGTTGGCTGTTGTCAGAGATCAATGTGAACCCAAATGCACCTACAGAACAGGTAGTCAGATGCCCCTGGAGCTGGAATTACAGTGATAATGACATGGTGTGCTGGAACTAGAATCCTCTGCAAGAGAGGTAAGCTATTCGCTGTCTCTCCACCCCCACAACCTGAGTTTCCTAAACCATCAGAGTGGGTACCACACAGAGGAAGGTTTGATAAACAGTTTCCATCACAAAGGAAAGACAGGAAGCCACTCTCCCACATCTTTGCAAGTGAAAGTCTCGCACCTGTGGCAAACTGAAAATTCAAACATCTTGCTAGTAACGAAGGGCTGGCAACTTGTATCTTTGTCTCCAGAGCTGCATGAATCCTATGGGAACCTGTTCCACTGTAACAGAACCTGCAGTCTGCTTCCCAGAGAGGACAGAAACTGCAGAAGCACTCAGAGAGCTGCCATTGCTTTCATGCCCTGGCATTCCTAAGTAGTCTGGAGTATTTATTACTCCATTTCTATATTTTCTTTTCCCTGGAGTTTTGAATTCTTTCCTCTGTAGTGGGTCAGAGAGTCTCGAGCATTTCTATCTCATTGGCTCTGGGTCAATGCTGGGTTCAGACTCCAGTTACTGTATTTATAGTCTACTGATGCCTCTCCCAAATACTAGAGACGACGTACTAAACCCCAAAGCCAAGGCCAATGCACTAGTAGAAAGCAATCGACAGGAACTCTATTGACAACCTCTACATGCCAATGTAGATTGAGGGGGTCTTGAATGCTCTTCCTGGTTAAAGTATTCCTCTTGAGGCAGGCTTGTACTCCCTAATTAAACTCTGTGTAGTCAGTAAGAGGTGACAGAGCTGGGGTCTGAAGTTAATAAATATATATTTAAACGACAAATGAAATATTTTTTATTTACTGATTTTTAAACTTTTAAAAAACAAATTTATTGTGCACATATACCATGCAACATAATTGCATAATTGAATAGTCACAATTTTAAACATGTCCTTTATTCTATTGAATTTCCCTAGGGTCATAAGAAAGAACTAGGGAACTCTGTAACCTTTCGTTGTT
This sequence comes from Microtus oregoni, assembly GCF_018167655.1. NCBI lineage: Eukaryota > Metazoa > Chordata > Mammalia > Rodentia > Cricetidae > Microtus > Microtus oregoni. Next base: position 9,231,712 of record NW_024543066.1, read on the forward strand.
TAAAGACCACAATGAGATTTTACCTTGCACCTCTTAGACTAGCTATTATCAAAAAGGCTAAAAGCCATAAGGGTTAGAGAAGATGTGAAAAAAGAGGAGCCCTTGTATTTAGTTAGTGGGGATTTAAATTAGCATAAAAATACTGGGAAATAGTACAGGGGTACCTCAAAGAGTCAAACTACAACCAGTGTCTGGGGAAAGTACAGGGGTACCTCAAAGAGTCAAATCCAGTGTCTAATCCAGAAATCTCACCAGCAGCTAGATACCCAAAATATATGAAAAAAGATATAAGAAATATCTGCACTCCCACATTCACTGAAATAATATTTACAACAGTAAAACATGAAATCAAACTAAGTAGCCATCAAGAGGCTACAGTGTCCTCTATGTACAGTAGAATACTGCTCAGTCTTTTCAAATGGAAGGAGGGGCTGGAGAGATGGCTCAGCAGTTCAGAGCATTGACTGACCTTCCAGAGGACCTGGTTTTGATTCCGAGCACCCAGATGGTGATTCAGAACCATCTGTTTTAACTCTATTCCAGGAGACCCAACACTCTCTCCTGCCTTTATGGGCACTGCATACACATGGTGCACAGACCGACGTTCAGGCAAAGCGTTCATACATGCAACATTAAAAATAAATAAGTAAACAAATAGAATGGAAACCCTATTATCAACACATATCAGCTCTGAGACCATTGTGTTAAGTAAAATGATGTCTGAACAGAAAGGCAAATACTGCATAATCTCACTACTTAGAGAATCTAAACGCTTAACTCGTTGAAGTAATACAACAGGGGATACCAACAGCCAGAGAAGCAGGGATTTGAGACATATTGGTCAAATTGTACAAATTTTCAAAAAACAAAATGGATATCTAACTTATAAGTTTGTGGGGGAGGCTCCAAAGATGGCCCCAAACAGTATAGTTTCTTGCCATTCATCTCAGTTTCCCATTAGAACTAGACAATAAGAGTTAAGCACCGCAAACTCTAGACACTTTGAACACATCATATCGAAATCCAGTGGAACTAAGATGAAACTAAGCTGGAAGCTCCCTCCAGCCAGCCAGCTGTCCCAGTCCCAGACGGCGCTCTACAGCTTGCAGGAACGGGTGGACATCAATGGCCTTCCCAGGCAAGATGTGCCCACCTGTGCAAAAGTAGCATCACCGTTATGGGGGGTAACTGCTCCCTCCGTTTGAGACTAGTTCCATAGAAGAGAATCCATGTCTGGTACTATAAGCCTGGCCAAAAGTCCATAGCAGGGGAGAACATAGTGGGGGCAAAGAAACGAATACTATTGTTTAGCAAACTAACATACTGTCAAACTGACTTCTGAATACTTACATTTAAATTCTTAGACACACACTAACCTTAACCTTAGTCAGAGAAGCCTCTTTCCAGGAATGGTAATGTAGAGACTTGTGGCTATACAAAAATGCTAATGGCTAAGAACAGTGATGGATGAGTCCTCAGTCCTAAACAAGATATTTATACTTAATTAAATTTATATTTATATTCCCCATTCCTCTTTTGCAATGTGCCCCTGCTAAGGCTCAGGACACATTGCAAAAGAGGAATGGGGAATATAAGAGTCAAAAGACAGGAAGATAGGGTATGAAATTTCATGTACTAATCAAGACAGAGCAATGTGATCACAAGTTCACACCAAACACAGATGATCACACTAGGTTTACACAAGAACTAGCCATCCACAGCAGACATGGATGGAGGAGGGCCTCCTGGGGTCTAATCCATCACTACTGACTACCTGCTAATGGTAGATCCAAGAAGAGGACACTGCCATGAAAGCATACATACAAGAGATATTATATGGACTTAACGGGTTATACTTAGCAGTATATATGTAAGTACAGATGTATGCAATAACAATGGATGGAAAAAGAGGCCATAAACTTGAAGGGGAGTAAGAAGTGGTATATAAGAGGGTTTGGAGGGAGGAGAGGGAAGGCAGAAATGTTAATAATAATAATTTTTACAATCTCAAAAAAATGAAAAAAAAAAAGGAGAAACCACTGCCTTTAGTTCTGTGCCCACTGATGACCTGACCAAGTTCCAATGAATCACCTAATCCTATGGCCACACAAATAGTAGTGGTTAAGACCTGCTGAGCCATCCCACTCTACATGATTTGTTTACAAAAGACTCCAACAGTCTATTTTGTGTTCTTCACACACACAAAAATAAGGATTTTTCAATCACCTTGCTTTTGTCACTATACTCTGGGCATATAATTTAAAGTATCCTGCTCACATAATAAATATATGTTTTATTCATTCAAACAAAACACAGAAGTAAATATGTTGCCATTGATATACAGCTACAATCACAGATACTTGATCTCTGTCATTTATCTTCCTTCTACGGTTCATGACACATTACCATTGATAATCTAAATAATTGTAATGGCACAACACACCATGACCGGCATTCCCTCACTTTCTTCTGCTGCACTGATGGAATATGTAACAAAATCAATTCCAGAATATCACTTCGGTTCTGTTTACCAGGACCATTTTTGATACATGGAAAAGAGAGCTAGGCAAGGTCCCAGTATTAAACAGATGGTATGCCCAAATTAGAAGAATGGAAACAAAATCTAATAAAGGGCTGATTTAATAAAGCTGAAGCCGAAGCATGAGGAAACCACAGGGCTCTGGAGCAATGGCAGCCAGCACCAGGAACTTGTTAGAATATACACAGGGTCTCACCTCAGACCTAGCAAATCGGAAGAGCTGCCACCAAAGCACAGTGACGTGTTTTAACAATCCCTTCAGGAATTCTAACTCGTGCTGAAGTTTGGGAACTATGGCATATTGCATAACATAGACACGAAGTGCTACGAAGAGTTGGAGCTATTATCAAATGTAGACATGAAGGGGCAAGAGGACAGACTCATTGTTGGAACCCATAGAAAGTCATCCAGAGAAAAATCACCCCCCACCCCTGCAAAAGAATAAATAAATGAACTTTGATCTACCATATCCTAGAAAAGCTCTTAACAAAAGTACAAGGTAACAAAAAAAAAAAGCCAACCTCAGTTTCTCCCTTCCTCCAACTGTCAGCCTGGACTTCCAAGTGGCCAGAGTCAACTAGAATCCAGAAAGGTGGAGAACCTGCTGATTGTGTACATTCAGGGCAGCCTTGCAAAGCATAAACAGGGTAGAGAAGGAAGGAAATTGAGTCTGGAAAAGTCAACCATTCTGCAGCATTTGTGAACACACACATATGCTAACAAAACTCAATATTTAAAATATTTTGTAATTCCCATGGCAATAATTGTTTCTTAGGACTAGCCATTTTCTATTTAACTGAATAAGTAGATTGTTGTGAGGAAGTTCTCTCATTTGTGAAAAATCCCTTTCCATATATTCTGTAGTTTTTCACAGCATGCCTGTATCACAGATACATCATTACTACTGTTCATTTTACAGTTCCTTCCTTTTTCTCAAATAGACATTTAATGCCTTACCTTGCTTCTGTGCTATATAAGCTGGGTTGAGGAACTAAGCTGTGGCTGAATTCTACCATGGAATTTCTGCTTTACTTAAGACCCCTCCTATCTTGTAAACATTTATGCTCCATTCGTCCATGAAGTAAAACTACTAAGATCAGTTCTCACTCCCCTGCAAACTAGATTGGGTAATTCTAGCTCACTTGTATTTTTGGATTTTTTTAAACGTTTTTATTTATATGTATGTGTGTGTGCACGTGTATGTGAGGATGCCCACAGAAGACAGCTAGAGTTACAGGTGCTTCTGAACCAACCGATGTGAGTGCAAGGATCTGAACCCTGGTTCTCTGCTAGCACACAGCAAGTACTTTAATGGCTGAGCCATAGCTCCAGCCCTTTGAGTTAATCTTGTACAACATTCAGTGAACCGATCGCTTCTCTTCCTGGTTCACAGGTGACTGTAAATAGAAGAGAGATTATCAGGGAAGCACTGTTCATATTTTATGAGTTAGCAGATCCTCAAAGCTCTGTCCTTCCTCTGCCAGGCCCCAGAAGTCCTATCTAGCCATTGCACTACACAAAAACATTTTCTTGACAGTTTCGGTTCAGAATCATCTGCCACTGGAATCCCAAACACCGCACAAAGATGAAGGGTTTGCCTGGCTTCTAGGCCCCAGTCTAGCCATAGTAAAACAGGACCATTCTCACATCCGCCTTTTCTAGAAAGAATATTTTATAGAAAACATGTTTCCATTTTAACATACATGTACCTAGGAAGGGAAGGGAAATGTTTGCCATACAGAGAGTCACCCTGCCAAAAACTCAAGTTAGGAAATGAAGGAGTGAGAGAGGTAAAGAGAGAGAGAAAAAAAAACAGAGACTCAGAGATTAAGAGACAGACAGAGAGACAGAGAGAAAAAAGCTTTGGGGAAAGGAGAAAGTATTATTGCAAGTGACTTCTGGTTCCAGAGACAGATTCTGAATCCCAGACCCCAGCTTTATGCTTTCGGAGCTGCCTGGCTCTCACAGGTGGTGTCATACCTGTGGACTCCACTCTTCTCATGAGGAAAATGTGGAAGAATATACCCAGAGTTATGGCATTGAATGGATGATCAATAAATGCAAAATGTTTGAAGATCTATCTGTCTTCCTATCTGTTCCATTCTCTGTTCAATATCTTTCTCACAGGAAAGCAAGGATGTAAATCTACCAACTCTCAGAAAGCGGTACCTACTAATTGCAGTAGGAGGGTATACAAACCTATCAATACTAATTGATTAGATGTCATAGGACATCTTCACACATGGAGATAGGACAAATAGCATAAAAAAAATATTTTCCCACCTTAAATCTCTGCTGGGTGCGTATATCTAACTAGTTGATTATTTTCTAAACTCAGCAATTGATTATAGTGTACCATTCATATAAGCCATCTGTCACTATCACGCAATTACTTGGTCAGGCTTGTCTGATTTTACCAATGCATTTGCACTATTTTGAATATATTCATGAAAAACTATAATTGTTAATCACTCAAAGGTGACCCAGCACATAGAGCTCTGTGCAACACGTAGAAACAATAACTGTGGAGGCAAATCAGATTTTTCTTACTCCATGACTATAAAGAAAAACAAGGGACAGGACCAACCACTGAAATTAAAAATGAATGCACAAGAGAGGAAGGTAGCATTAGTGATACAGTAACAGGGTGAAAAGTCACAAAGCTTCTGTTACTGAGCAGACCATGACATCCAGCTCCATATCTGCCACCTTCCTCTGTTAAGTGCTTCCTCTGGGAAGTCCCATTATTCAGGTTCCCATAATGAGACACGGTCAAGCAGCCTCCTGCATTCAATTGTCATTCCTTCACCATGACTGACCTATGAACATGCTAGATCACCAACCCTCTCAACGTAACATACAAAGTAGGATCTCTGAGATGAGCTTCTCTAAGGTAAAAGTTAAGCCATGTGTGTAATAAGGACTGCAAGACTTTGTTAACGAAACATGTATGAGAACTAAGCATAACGCTTAGATGGAAAGAAGCATTCAGGACTGAACTTGATGTTAAGTACCAAAGTCAGTTCAGTGACCCAATTAGTCCCGAGTCTTGTCTGAGAATAAGGAAAATGGGAGCCAGGAAGTTAGGACCACAGACTGAGGCCCTTGCCAGTGATGACCCAGCTCTTTAGATGCAGGCAAAACAGAAATGAGAGACACAAAGCTCTTCTTCAAAACTTTTTCCCATTACAGTAAAGAGCTTGAACTTAAAAAAAAAAAAAAAGCTGACTTTTCCTCTTGACCTAAATTGACTCCTAATCTCTCTACCTTAATTGCAAAATCTTTCAAATGTGTTAATATAATTGTGACTACGGGAGGACTGCTCTTTCATTTTGTGGGGAAATGTGAAGATAAATAGCACCATTACAATGTGACTCATCTTTGAAAGTTTAAGGTTTCAACCTTTGCTTCTTATTGTCTTAATGCAGTGTGATTAATGCATTCTGTGTCTTGTAGCTGTCACAAAACCTCTCGGCTCCTTTCTTGTGACTGAGTTTGGGGCAGGGGAAAGGTGTACAATAAAAACTTTTTCTTCGGCTCCTTTATATAAATATACTAACCATTATTTGCTCATATCATCAAGTGATAACTTGTATTATGTCCTCTGACCAAATCTTCTGCTTGTGTACTTTGGGGAAGTCTGAAGAGCTCCATAGAGCTCCGCTACAGTTTCACCCTATGGAGAAATTTATGGAAGGGGTCAGGATAAGGACCAGGACAGGGAGGGCAGAAGAGGGGAGACAAAGCAGATCCTAATCTGTGATGCCAGAGAGAGAAGAAGGCAGGCACAAAGGAAAATGAGGAGGTAAGGGGTGTTTATACATGGTGGTGAAGGTAGGGGTGATAGTGGTGGTGGTGGTGGAGGAGGAGGAGGTAGTGGTGGTGGTGGTGGTGATGGAGGAGGTAGTGGTGGTGGTGGTGGTGATGGAGGAGGTAGTGGTGGTGGTGATGGTGATGGAGGAGGTAGTGGTGGTGGTGGTGGTGATGGAGGAGGTAGTGGTGGTGGTGATGGAGGAGGTAGTGGTGGTGGAGATGGAGGAGGTAGTGGTGATGGTGGTAGTGATGGAGGAGGTACTGGTGGTGGTGGTGATGGAGAAGGTAGTGGTGGTGGTGGTGGTGGTGATGATGGAGGAGGTAGTGGTGGTGGTGGTGGTGATGGAGGAGGTAGTGGTGGTGGTGATGGAGGAGGTAGTGGTGGTGGTGATGGAGGAGGTAGTGGTGGTGGTGATGGAGGAGGTAGTGGTGGTGGTGATGGAGGAGGTAGTGGTGGTGGTGATGGAGGAGGTAGTGGTGATGGTGGTAGTGATGGAGGAGGTACTGGTGGTGGTGGTGGTGATGGAGAAGGTAGTGGTGGTGGTGATGGAGGAGGTAGTGGTGATGGTGGTAGTGATGGAGGAGGTACTGGTGGTGGTGGTGGTGATGGAGAAGGTAGTGGTGGTGGTGGTGGTGATGATGGAGGAGGTAGTGGTGGTGGTGGTGGCGATGGAGGAGGTAGTGGTGGTGGTGATGGAGGAGGTAGTGGTGATGGTGGTAGTGATGGAGGAGGTACTGGTGGTGGTGGTGATGGAGGAGGTAGTGGTGGTGGTGATGGAGGAGGTAGTGGTGATGGTGGTAGTGATGGAGGAGGTACTGGTGGTGGTGGTGGTGATGGAGAAGGTAGTGGTGGTGGTGGTGGCGATGGAGGAGGTAGTGGTGGTGGTGATGGAGGAGGTAGTGGTGATGGTGGTAGTGATGGAGGAGGTACTGGTGGTGGTGGTGATGGAGGAGGTAGTGGTGACGGTGGTGGTGATGGTAGTGGTGGTGGGTGGGTGGTGCTGCCTGGGTGGTGTGTGTGGTATGTGTGTTGTCATGTCTGTTGGTGCATGTGCTGATATGCATAGATTACCAAAGAGACACAGTTATTAAAAGGTCATCATTATACCATCTGACAGATACATTGCATAACAGGAAATATGATTTTAAAAAACGGGAGAAAAATGACAAGTTAATACTAATCATATCACAACAACTAAAACAAGTACTGAATATCAAGTCATGAATTCGGAGATCTGAAATAGATGAGAAGAACCCAGAAACCCTGTGGATCAGATCACTGTTGGCCATGGGTAGTGCACTAAAAGGATTCAGAAAACACCAGGACAGCATGGCTCTGTACCAGAACTGTGAGCAGCTTACAAGTGGATCTTCCCTTTGAAAGATTACCAACAAAAATAGATATTACAGAAGCAACTAAACAGATGTTTCTACCACACAAACAAGCTCCACAGAATACATGTCACATGTCTCAAGCACAATGAAGCAACTTGTTACTCAAAAGGAACAAATCAACAAGCCTTGCTTCTGTTGCTTAGAGGGAGAGAGAGAGAGAGAGAGAGAGAGAGAGAGAGAGAGAGAGAGATTAAGACAAAGATGGAGCCAAGCAGAGGAAAATCTTAGGGATCCCATACCTGGGGAGATTTTTCAACAGAAAAGTACACTGAAAGGCCATTCTCATGTACATTTACCATTATAAAGCCTCTAATTACATATCTATGTATGCATCTCTGAACATCTAAACCCAATTAGATGCCAACTGAAATAGATTTAAATTAGTGCTCCTAAGTAGCTCCCTCCTACTGCCACAAATAAAGTAGCACTAAATACAAGCATGCTGTCCTTCACATGAATACCTAAAGAAAAACACACACTATAAAGATGGTTTCTGGGATATGAAAATTTTAAGATGGGATAATCAATGTGGACTCATTCTGATAATCACCTAAATGTATTCACAATTTTAAATTTTTAACATTTTATTCAAATTTCACAAATTAGAGTGTATTATAATAAAGATAACTTTGAAAATAGCTTCTGTTTTCATGTGTGATTTTACTTTTTCTCAGATTTTACATGGGTGTTGCAATAGTTATAGACATAAAGGGGCCATCAAATTATAATTTAAAAGGGTTCTTCTCTACAACCTCAAATGAGCCTTCTGAAAGGTAGTATTATTCAAATTTGAAGATCAGAAGGTTTTCAACTCTGGAAGAAATAAATGTCTTGGGCAAATGCTTGCAGATAGTTTGCAGTCTTCCAGCGTCTACAGTCTTCCAGAGTCTACAGTCCACCAGAGCACAGTTAGCCAGAGTCTACAGTTTCCAGAATCTACAGTCTGCCAGAGACTACAGTCTACCGGAGTCTATAGTCTTCCAGACTCTACAATATGATTATGTAACAGAAAAAGAATCAAGAGCATGTCTGAAGAAGAATGAGAAGACAGACATAGTGAGAGGCTTAGAGACATCAGGACAACATGGGCATCACTGAGTGCAGCTTCACGGCTCTATCTATAAAGACCACAGAGGGAGATTTAAAAAGACAACATTGAACAAGAAAGATGATCCTATAATTGAATTCTTGACAAACTTGACCATGGCCAAAAACAGATCCATGACTACCATGGTAGGGGGGGTGTGCGCATGACATGAGGGACTACAGAGAGACACAGAAAGCTTTCTGAAAGAAAACAATTCCTGTTTCATTGTGATGGTGATTACATGACAGGCTCTATTTCTTGCAACTCGGCCAACCATAAAAATGGATGCATTTTATTATATGCAAATTATACTTCAATAAAGTTCATTTTTAAATTCAAAAACCTGGAAAAGCATATCCTCTCTACTCATACATCTAAGCGTAGAGATAGAAAGAGCATCACAAAAGCTGCTCAGAAAAACATGAGTGAATAAATAAAGCAAGGAGAGCATAAAACTATCCCATAATCTTAAGGAACAATGTGTTCTAGAAGAATAAGTTTTATAGAACACTGAAGCTGGTGTTTTTTATAAACCTATTTTTCCAACTCATTACCTTCCACATTCAAACCCCAGTAGTCTTTCTATAGCAGCACGAGTGAATCCATCCATCATATCAACTTCTGCACTGCACACACGCTCACTGCCACCACAACAGCACCTCTAAGTACCGTCCTCCAAACCCAGTCCACTCTGGTGTCATTTCATGCCATAGGGTGGGTACTGGGAGAATTATGATAATTAGAAAGCAAATCTAGGAAGAATTCTCATCTGGCAAGGAAAACACATATGTACTACGAAAGTAAAAGAAGAAGGGTTCGGAGAAGAAAGGAAGCCACCCAGAAGTGAGGGTTTGGGGGAAGGAAATGAATTAGAACAACATTTACTGACACAGATGTATGAAATGTCATCGTTGAACCCATTGCTTGGGTTTCTTGTGTACTAACTTAACTAATTTTAAAAGTAGGAAGAGGGGCTGGAGAGATGGCTCCGTGGTTAAGAGCACTGGCTGCTCTCCCAGAGGACCTGGGTTCAGTCCCCAGCCTGTATGTGGCAGCTCACAGGCATAGGTAGCTACAATTCTGTGGGATCCAGTGCCCTCTCCTGGCCTCCACGGCCAACAGACACAAGGGGTGCAAGGACACACATGCACACAAATCGTCCATACACATAAAATTATAGGGTTTTTTTTAACCTTTGTAATTTAGTACTTTTTTGTTTGTGGATTCTTTCTGGAGGGATTTTGTTTTTTGTTGTTGTTGTTTTTTGTTTTTCAAGACAGGGTTTCCACTGTGTGTCCTAGCTGTCCTAGAACTGGAGGCCAGGCTGGCCTTGAACTCACAGAGATCTACCTCTGCTTTTCAAGTGCTGGGATTAAAGGTGTGAACCACACAAGACAAGCTGTAATTCAATACTTTTATGCACAAGTTAACTCCCCCGCATCAGTCAGCAAACTAATTGCCATGTTTATGTGATTGTTTGTTTTGTTATTTTGGTTTGGTTTTTATTTTCCCCTTTCCTTCTCTTCTCCCATTTTTTCCTCTACCGCCTCCTCAACCCATTCCTCCTGTTTCTGTTCAGAAAGAAGCAGGCCCCCAAGACCCAGAGAGGCTAGGCAACAAGGAGGGCCCAACGTGGGATGCATGGACCTCCCTGGAAAGGGGAGATAGAAGATATATCCTGGGTGGACTTGGAGCAGGAGGGGATGGGCACTTGAAGGATTGGGTTGGAAGGTAGGTGGAGGGAGAGAATACTGAAAGATGGCTGGAAAGGGGGGCACTTCAGGGTCAGGCAGAAACCTGACACAAGGGAAACTCCCATAAATCTCCATGGATGACCCAGCTAAACTCCTAGCAATGGTGGGTATGTAGTCTGAACTGGCCATCTCCTATTGTCAAATTGGTAACTACCCCAACTGTCATCAGAGAGCCTTCATCCAGTAATTGATGAAAACAAATTTAGATCCCCAGGCAAACATTAGCCTGAGCTCAGAGAATCCTGCTGGAGAGAGGGAGGAAGGATTGTAGGAGCCAGAGAAGTCAAGGACATCACAGGAAAATACACAGAAACACCTAACCTGGGTTCTTAGGGCTTCAGAGAGCTTGAACCAACAACCAAGGACCCTGCATGGGACCAACCTAGGCCTTCTACATATATGTGACAGTTGTGTCGCTTGATCTATTTGTAAGACTCCTAAAATCTCTCAGCTGCTCTCTATCCTCTACTGAGCTTCACCTCCTCGTCTTAGGGGAACATACTTAATGGCTTTCTTAGACGAAAGTAAAAGGAAGGTAAAAGACATTTTCTTAATGCCTGCAATTCCAAATCCACATAATAATTAAATAGGTCTGAACTTAACCTTTTAAAATGTATTTAGAGGATTCCTTTTCTTTTCTTGTTTTGGTTTTCAAAATGACAACAAAACAGCCCTGTTCGATTGCCTCCCGTAGCTGGCACCAAAACCCTATCTTTCGCAAACGTACAGTGCAGCCCTGTTTGCATCCAACATCCATTTCTTTATGCTTAAAAGCTACACGAGTTTGAGAAACTGTCAATCTTCTTTTCAGGCTGATTTTTCTTTAAAAAAAAAAAACTAGATAGAAATTATCTGTTAGCTTTAGAAACATTTTGTCTTGTTTCGGGTTTTCAGGTCAAATATACTGTTTTCTGGATCAGAATACACCAAGCGTTCTTTTGGCTACATTTCATCAATTTTCAACTGGGAATGACTTTTCAATTAGGAAAGTTAGCTTTATGTAATTTCTGACACTCTTGTGGAAAACTTCAGCTGAATCCCTTTCAAATCAGAAGCTAGCGTAAGTTCCTTTTCTTTCTTAAAATATAATCGCAAGGGAACCCTGACTGCTCTTCGAACTGGAGAGGGAGGGGGAGAGGAGTGGGGGGAGGGGGAGAGGGGCGGGAGGAGGGGGAGGGAAATGGGAGGCTGGGAGGAGGCAGAATTTTTTTTTCAATAAAAAAATGTATATATATATACATATTATATATATACATATACATATACATTATATATATACATATATATATATATTTGCAACAGAAACGACAGCGAAACTCTTAACAAGTGAAGGAATAGGTTTTCCAGGAGAAGGGACAGGTATGAGTGTGGGGACATTTCACGGTGCTAACAGACATTACAGCACATAAGGAAATCTTGGTTTTGTGTATTTGTTTTTGTGCTTGCTCAGTCTCCCTTTATACTAAACAAGAAAAGAAAAATTAAACACATTTTGCCTAAAGTATTCTGAAACTGTGGCAACCATTCATTGTCAATTACCATAACTTCAGAAGAATGCAATGGAATAAACAAAGCATTGAAGATCTCTTATCTTCAGCGGGTGATGGGTCAACACATTCACATTCTATAGTCTGTCTCCCATCCTCTCAACAAAGACCTGCTGACCTCAAACAAGACAGTTTGTCACTGAGAGCTTTATTAGCCCCCTGTGAGATTAGGAAGAAGAAAGAAAGAAAAAGAAAGAAGAAAGAAAGAAAGAAAGAAAGAAAGAAAGAAAGAAAAGAGGGAGGGAGGGAAGGAGGGAGGGGAGGGAGGGAGGGAGGGAGGGAGGGAGGGAGGGAGGGAGGGAGACCACTAAGCAAACACTCCCGGCACGAAAGTGTTCATGAAGGAGGTTTATTGGGTGATGGGGGAGTGAAAGAGCAAAAGGCCATGTCAGAGCAGGGACATGAGAGAGGCAGACAGACAGACAGACAGACAGAGAGAACAGGGAAGAGACAAGAGGAAGAAGAGAGGCAAGAGAAGCAAGAGACATAGGAGAGGAGCAAGAGGCGAGAGCTGTGTCTGGTAGGAACCTTTAAGGGGTGCACATGTCGCCTCACTGATGGTGGAAAGGCACCTGACAACAGGTGATGATGTAACTTAACTGCTCTGGTGGCAGAGGCACGCTGCTGCCTTGGCAGAAACTAACAGAAGTTACGTCAGGCCTGTCATGATTAAATGCTGAGGGCCAGCCAAGCTTGCTAGTGACACCCAAAATGCCAGTGCTTAAGGATAGAAGCAAGAGGATCGCAAGTTCATGGTCAGTCTATGATACATAAAATAATAATAATATATAATATTATTATATAATAATACATAAATTATCACATACATATTAATAATATTAATACATACTGATAATATTAATATGTATTAATACATATTAATAATATTAATATGTATAATATTGTTACATACATAATAATGCGTATTAATAATGCATAAAATAATAAAAATAATAATACATAAAATGTGAAAAATAAAAAAATTGACAGATGTTAAGGGCTCAAGGAAGCTGAAGAGGTGAAAACTTTGACTACATAACTGCAGAAGTACTAGTGTTCTCTGGCATCCCTTGGGTTCTCTCTAACTCTACCCTCATGTATGCCCAAGTCATACTGTACTAATCTCACTCTTTCTCAAACACAGCAACCTCTCCCCTTAGAGTAATTGCATTGACGGTCTCTGCCTGGAATTTCCCGCCTCCTCCTTCTCTTCCTCCACCTCACCATCTTCTTGTCTCCAAAGCTTCACTTGAGTGCCCCTTACCAGTAATGCCCATTCTGATCACTGCAACCCATGTCCTCTTCCATGTTGTAATCGGGCTCTGAGCAACAGTTCACTTAACGAGTCTGGCTGCGACCCTTTGAAAGTCAAGCTGATGAAGAACTGGCACCAAGGCACTTGGGTTTCCGTGTTTCCACATTGCCAGGATGGATGAGATAGATTACTGTTCTGGAATGTGTATGTGCAAACAACACAGTTTCTGGTGAACACCTGCTTTCTCTTGCCGAATACCCAAGCAAGCCCAGGATAGGAACCCTGGACACTGAGTCTTCAATAGACCTCACTAGTAGAAAACACTGTGCACGGGTTGTTACAAACTGTCGCTAGGGAATTGTGCCCTATGTGGCCTCACTAGGAGCGAGATCTCATTAGTTAATCACTGAGACCAGAAAGGGTCTTAAGGACCCTGGCACACTAGTATACTGTAAAACTCACTTAGAATTACTCTTAGTCTCTATCATCACTTGTAAGCTACATGAAGGTTAGAAGTTGATTTTATCCACCAGTAGATTACACAAGCCTATGAAACTGTCTAGCATACAACAGGTGTTCAATGCCACTACATTTATATTTAACAGATATAAAATCTTTCAATTACTTCAAGGAAATCAATGAGCTTCCTAGGGAAACCTTCACCATTGAATGCTGAGGATTCAACATCCTGGTTAATGAGATCTATGAACTATGAAAATGCCTGAATTTAAATAAAATAGATCAAAATACATGCATTTCATCTGGGTAAGGGAACTTTGAAATACTCTGAGAATTAAGTGTGCTATGACACTGAAAATTTGGGGTATATACTTGTATATACTCTAGTATATCCAAGCCCTTGATGGAAAAAAGGAGCTTTTCATTTTTGTAGTACCAAGCTTTCAAAATCAGACTTGAGGGCGCCTCCGAAAGCCAGGCTTTTGAAGCTGTGTAGTCTTCTGAACCAAGTTAATCTACTGTGAGTCTCATAGAACCCTTTAAAGTGAAAAACATGAAAAGTTAGACAAATTTGTAGAGGAAGAAATTGGAAAAAGTCGATTCTGAGAAGAAAATTAGTCTCCAAGTTGTGCAGACAGATGTAGGGAAGGGTGAGAAGGGACTTTTACTGACGGTAGCTGAATCCTCTAGGAATCAGAAAGAAACTATGTGGGAAGTGCCCTGATGTCAGCAACATCTCAACAGAGAAAACCATTCATCAAAATCAAGTCCTCATTTTAGGCTACTTTATCTTTTTTTTTCTAAAATTTATTATGTATACAATATTCTGTCTTCATGTAGGCCTGCAGGTCAGAAGAGGGCACCAGACCTCACTACAGATGGTTGTGAGCCACCATGTGGTTGCTGGGAATTGAACTCAGGATCTTTGGAAGAGCAGGCAATGCTCTTAACCACTGAGCCATCTCTCCAGCCCCTAGGCTACTTTATCTTCAACTGGGGAGAAGCTCACAACAGAACACCTGCGCAGCACCAGTAAGCCCCTCCCCACTTTGCTCCCTAGAACCACTAAGTAAATAAATAATAATTAAGTAAATAAAATATCCTTTTCTGGGAGCCCAGAATCTGGGCAATATATTCATTTTGGCAAGAAACTTGGCCACTTGCAGTCATAAGATTCACAAAACAAAAATTTATGCTGAGTCCTTTAAAGAAGTTTAGGGTGGGTTCTGTCGTGGGAAAACAGTAATTTAATAAAATCTTACGAAATCAGTAAGCACACTAGGAAGTGTTCAATTCATGTCAGCAAAATGGACAAATATTTAGAAGACACTGGGCTTTACACCAATGATGGCCCCGGTACAAGGCATGCATGTCTTCACCATTTTCTGTAGTCAGGCAAGACCTTTGCAGTATCTGGGGTGTAAGGAGCTAGTCTCTTGGTCAGTGAACTGAAAGAGGAAAATTCAGCTTCAAAGAAATATTTCTGCTGATTTTTAACAAATCTAACTGTGATGTGATTATTTTAAGTATAAAAATAGATGCTAAGTTTTTCTTTAATGTTTGTCAGTTTCATCGAGTTACTTAGCAACAGTTTATTCTCTGAACCACTCTCTAGCTCTCCCTTCACCCTACCAGAGTGGGGGAGACAGCAGGGGTAGGGAGAGGGAAAGGACAGGTAGGAAAGAGAGAGAGAGAGACATTTTTTTTTCTCTTTTGAAACATGTAGGGATTCTTGAATTATTTTAATGACAAGTTCTCTATGGGCCAATCTGAAAGGGATTTTAACATCTATAAGCATTATGAGATTGTTTAGAAAAAAAGATCTGTGTAGGGGCTGTATGGATGGCAAAGTGGAAAGAGAACTGGCTGTTCTTCCAGAGGACCCAGGATAAAATCCCAGCACCCACTTGGCAGCTCACAATTGTCTATAACTCCAGACTCAGATGCCCTTTTCTGATCTCTTTAGAGATAAGCCACATGGTATACAGACATACATGCAGACAAAGCATCCATGCATATTACATAAATAAATATATACATATATGCTTAAAATTTTTGAAATATATGAAAATCCTCAAAGGTAGCAAACTCCAGAGAAAGAACATGAATGTTCATCACTAAGCCACAAGTCTGCATGTGGGAGCTGCTAACACATCACATGCTCCCAATAAGTTCAAGAAAAGACAGAGGTATTTCAGGGTACAGAGAGTGGAGCTCTAAATTTTTTATGCATGGATTTATTAACATGCATCTCTAGAAGGTGTCCCGGGAATTACATCATCCAATACAATGTTAAAGAATTTTGTCAATGGATTCTGCTGTAAAGAATGCATTGAGGTGCTTCTCTCCATGTCTATAAAAACCATCTCCCCAGGCAGAACTCTGCATAATTCAATGCTAATGTAGATCCATGAATAGATCAAGGACTACAGGCAGAACAAGTCTACCTCAGATCCCAACATGAGCCATCATTCTTGACCACAGCATGTAAATTTCTCTTTCTACTCAACAGGTTAATAGATAGTATTCGTACTTTCTTTATTACTGTGTTGAGAGAGGAGATAATCTCAGGTTCCATCAGTGTCCAACAGTCTCACCTTTACAGCATGGTTTAGGGTATATGAACAACTTTGTATAGTCACTGCCCTCATAAATGAGTAGATGGTCCTGGATGTGAAAATACAAAAGATAGAAAAACTCCAAAATCAACACATATTTGTTGTATGCCTACTGTATATATATGGTCAACTTAAAACCTACATTGACAAATAGGCATGAAGAAAGCAAACAGTTGAAACCTAAAGATTCAAAATCACAGTGTGTTCAATGAGGAAATGCTTATTTTGCTGTCGCACAGAAACCTGAAAGAGAGGCTGGAGATGCCTCAATAGCTAAGAGCACTGACTCTGTAATCGTACAGACAGAAGTTCCTGTCCCGGCATGCATGTTTCAAGTCAGGCAGCCCATTCAAGTCTGGAACACAGCTCTGAGGAGAACAGAGACAGGAAGATAGCTAGGATTTTCTGGCTTTCAGTATAGAGAAGAAGAAGAAAAGAAGAAGAAGAAGAAGAAGAAGAAGAAGAAGAAGAAGAAGAAGAAGAAGAAGGAAGTTCATGTTCAAGGAGAGACCCTGCCTCAAAAAAATAGGTAGGGAGTAATAGAAGAACACTGCATCCTTCTCTGACCTTCATGTGCATGAACAGGATGCATGCTTGTCCTAAAGTGCATGTACACAGGTGTATGCATGTGTGTGTCTACATAAATATATCTTTAAAATAAAAATTGACTGGCTAAGGAGATGGCTTAGCAGTTAAAAGTACATATTGCTCTTCCAAAGGACCCAAGGGCTATTCCCAGCCTGTAGGTCAGGTAGCTCCCAGCCACCTGTAGCAGAAAGTCCTGGGGATCTGATATGCTTGACTGACCTCCCTAGGCACCTACACACATAACCTATATTCACACATACATATAGGTGTTTAATTAAATAAATCCATTCAATCACTAACATGAATAATTTTAAAGCCTGAAGTTGGCCAAGGGCTAATGTGGTAGTTCTGCTCCACAAAATTCCATGACTACAAGAAATCCCTTTCAACTCCTCAGCCACCTAAATTGTGGCCTTAATTTCATAATCCAACATGACAGCAAAGTTCCAACTGTCCAATCCACCTTCCAGACAGCAAGGTAAGAGGTGAAATGTATAACTAGGCTAAATTTTAGAAAACTTTGGAGAAGTTTCCCAACAAAAGTGTACTCTCTTATCCTCAATATCTCAACCAGCACAGTGATAAGTCTCAAGGGAAATTGGGACATACCACTCCTTTTGCTATTGGTCACGGACCCTGCAGAATCCTTCTATTAGGAGACAAGAACACCTCATTTGCTACATCACTCTCCTGTTTCTTTCCCCAAACATACATTTCTGACCATGCTGTGCCTGTTTTCCCCAGCCACTCTGCAGGAAGCAACATGGAGCAACTGTGAAAAGTGTGTGTGCAGTAACCCATCTGCCTGAATTTGAATCTGGTCTTTAAAGTGTGCTCATCTGTGAATGGAAATAACAGTAGATGGATTAGGACTTGTGAGGATCAACTGGTCCATACATTTAAATCTCTTGCTACAGCGATGGGATGCAGTGAGAAATCAGCTCAGTGGACATTACTAGTGCACCGACTCATTGGCTCGGTCCAAGGGATTTGAGAGTGTTCTACATACAGATCTGTTATCTTTGCAACATCATGGGAGGCAGATAAGAACAGGGAGTCAGTACTACAGTCTTCACGGAAGACTTGCTACCATCCTAGTACCATCCATAAGGAAAATAGAGCAGAATTGACTTATAAAGAGTGGCAGAATTTCTAAATCAACACTCCCAATTCATATCATGTTAACTGTGTTAAATGGAAAATCTAAACACAAATCTCTTCCTAAACATTCTCTGATGATGCCTGGAAAAAAGTTGACAATTCATCCCTGCTGTGGAGAAATAAGATCTAAGTAAGTAGGAAAAGTATTTAGGTTGAGTGCATTTACTGAAGTCCTCTGACACAAAAGCTAAGACCTGAATTCAATATCCCTCTCCAAACTCTTCAGACAAAATCATGGAATCCATAATTACTAAAACAAGCTTCACATAAAAATGGCTGCAGTCATTAATTCAACGACAAAAAGAATAGACAGGGAGACCGTACCCAGATTATTTTTCCTAACATATGTTCAAAAATTGCTTTTAAGCTTTACTGACAATTATGGCATTGTTTAAAAAAAATCAGAAGGAACTCTGTCCCAGCCTTGTGCTAAAATAGTGCTACTGGACTGTAGCCTCTTTTTGCATATTTTCCAGGCTTCTAATGTTGAATTTAAGTTGATTGGTTTTCTTCTTTTATCTTTTTTATAGCAATGAATGGCTATCTTACTTCCACTGTAGGAATTGCTCTTGTGAAACTTAGGATTAAAAAAAAAAAAATGAACCAGCTGCTTGCTTCTTTTTCCAGACAGAACCGGTATGCAGCAGGAAGTTCCCTGGCACAAGCCACAGGGAAATATCACAGGACGAATAATTCATTTAGAAACATGTTAATTTTATTTTATCTATTAAATGCTATTTAGTCACAGTATTATGATAAACAACAAGAGATTCTTATTGGATCAGGGCAGAGGTAAGGAGGACAGAACAGACTAAATCGAAACAGGAAGAGCATGACCCAGAAGGTAGTTCCAGCTATCAATCAATTACTACCACGCCATGACCATCTGAACATCTTTCCCTCCCTTGATAGCAGTGTGAGATACATGTGTACGTGTTAACACCCTTGTGATGATGAGATGTGGTATCTTTGCTAGCCAAACTTCACAAAGTCAGTTTCTCCCACATGCTTTGCCGTAGGAAGGATACTATTTTTAGAGATCTAGACTTTATCAGTAACAGGCAGTTCCTGCGGTGGAGACAATCCTTGGGGAGAGGGAAACAGCTACTCAATAGAAGAAGGCTTCCATTCTCATCAGAAGCAACTGGGGTTTCACAAACATGACCACGTCATTGCTAGATGAACATAGCACTAAGATAAAGGGTACTTAGAACAGAGTGAGAGAAGTCAATTACTTATAGAAAGCTCTGTGATTTAGTCTAGGGGGGGAAATAAGACAAAAAGTGCATGTCAGTTTAATGAGATGTAGATAAAATATTTAAAATTGGCCCCAAAGTGTTCTGGTTGAATTATAATGAATAATCAAGTATTAAATTTCCCAGAAAACCTTTATCCCAAATTACAATGATTTTCTGCTTCATACTTTGATACTTTATAAAAATTAAAGAGGCTTTTCCAATTTCTTTTTTAAAAAGACTTAGGAACAAAGAATGTGGGAAAATGGTAGCTAAGCCTCAGAGGACTGAGTGTGGAAACCTAAATGGAAAACCCCCAAATTTACTGAAGGTAAATTGGAAAATCATGCTCCCTGTAAGAGAATTCGGAGCTTCAGAAGAAGATATTTTCTGTGAACAATGGGGATCTAGTTCTCGGAGATGCCCAACTGTTTGATAAGGAGCTGCTGGCCCATGCTGTTAGTCAGTGCCCTGGGTCTCTAAGGCAGATGGTCAACAAGGAATAAAAGACTAGTCTTCTGGAATACCCTAAAAAGTTTTACTCTTCCATCGTTGCCAGCAAAGCCTTACTAAGCTTCCTCAAAATCTATGCAACCTCAGTTTACTCTATTAGCTTAAGTCTATTTTTCTCTTCAATCCAATAAAAAAGTCCATTTTGCCTATTTCATAACCTGTAAGTTAGAACACACGGTCCACTCCCAATGAAGATGATCATTTGTATTCTCGTGTGTGTGTGTGTGTGTGCGCATGCGCAGGCACGTCTGTCATCTGTTTTCTTTCTCCCTCTTCCTCCCTCCCTCTCTCTCCTTCTCTCTCTCTCTCTCCTTCTCTCTCTCTCCTTCTCTCTCTCCCTCCCTCTCTTTCTCCCTCCCTCCCTCTGTCTCTGTCTCTGTCTCTCTCTCTCTCTCTCCCTCGTGTGTGTGTGTGTGTGTGTGTGTGTGTGTGTGTGTGTGTGTGCAAGAGGAAGAAAGAGAGAGGAGAGAAAATGTGCATGGTGGAAATGTCATTTATTTTGACTTTATAAGGTGCAAGAGACTGAATTGTAACACTAAAATTCCAAGAGAAAAAAAGTGTCATTTTTGTCATTTTGGGAGGGTGGGGGTGGAATGATAGCTAATGAAAATCACTGACAAAAGTCAAAGAAGATTCTGAACTTCTTAAAATTGCCACAAAACGTCAGGAAAGCATAAACGCTGGATTCTTTCAATAAATAGCTCACCTTACCTGGAGAAATGACAGAAGCGTGTCTACAGTAAGTTAACACATTGCTTCACCCAGAGGAGGCTGGCTGAGTTAAAAGCTGAATCTGTAGCCACTAAAAAGCACCAAATATTAATCACCTCTTCTATCACCATTTCATTGCTTAGATCTGAAAGTGTTTAGTTCTACACAATAAAGCAATCTGTTCCCCTACTAGGAAACAGAGTGCTGGGGTAAGAGTCGGCAAAACTGGTCTAGTCTCACAGCCATCACTGGTGGTATGTTCTTGGTAACCTTGACAACCATGAAACTTAGGGGCTTGAGAGCTTCATTGCTCCTGTAGTTCATTGAAATAAAGTATTGTAAAATGAAGAAGTGGCCGGTTGTGTGGTGAGAGTCCTCATTCTCTAAACCAATTAGTGGTGACAGCCTCAAGGAGGCAGAGTTGACAACTTCAACCACATGTTCTCCGGGGCAGATTCTAGTTCGGGGTCTTGTCTATACTAATACGACTCTTCGGGTTGCCTGTTTGTATATTACTGAGACACATGAAGTTTATAAGTAGGAAATTTCAGGGAAAGTCAATGACTTCCGCAAAAAACTCCTGTGCAGTATCAGTCAGCAGTTAAATGTCACAATTCCCATCTATTATTCCAAGTGAATAATGAAAACATTTTCATGATGAACAGTTATAATACCACTTAGTTTAGGTACCCCAGGCAAACTCAAAGTTCACAAGGTTTAGACTTTGGAATTTGAATTACAAGCAGAAATGTTAGTATTTATCCAACTCCTATATTCCATAAAATAAATCAATTTTGAGTCCAATGAGTTGAATCTTTAATTTTTTTTTACTACTTATAACTAGGAAAGCCGCAAGCAAAGATGAATCTTAATAGAACAGTCTCCTGCTATCTTATGTTCTAGAAAATAATCATATTATTAACTTATAAAATTCCCTTATATTAAAATAACTATTATTAAAAGTGAAGTCTTAGATGGAAAATAAGTCCTAGGTGACAAATTCCTAAGTAATTAGTGGTGTTCTAGCCATCATGTTGTAATAATGTTTTGTTTTGATTGATTATGAGAACTGTAATCAATAAAAGCTGTTGAGTTTAGTATGGTTTGCATTACCCTTTGCCAACTTCTGAGCAAAATATTTCTCACTTAAGCTTAAGACATGCATTATTTATCTGCAAATAGGAATGAGAAGACACATGGTTTCAGTTTTTCTTCTTTAGCTTCCAAATATTTAAATGCCAAATTAAAAGACTTCCATTAATGCCTTCATTAGTATATCATCCTTCCAGTATCCAGATATAGTCTTTAAAGTTTAGGAAGTACATAGATCTATTTCCGAATACGTGTATGGGGTGGGGGCTATCTACATGTGATGCAGTACCCACTGAGGCCAAGAGAGGGCATCAGATTCCCCAGAGCTGGAGTGGATGCCGGGAATTGAACTCAGGTGCTCTGTGAGAAAAGCAAGTGCTCTTAGCCTCTGAGTCATCTTCTCAGCCCAAAGTTATGACCTCTAAAAGAGATCCCGCCTGAGCCGATCATTTCCCTGCTGGCCGTGATGCTTGCAAGGACTCTGACAAACAGGGTGTCCAGAAATTCGTACCTTAAACCCTAGAGGAAAACTTAAATCAGCAACTTCCCCCATCTTACCGAATTCTCATAAAAGGAATGAAGAACACGCGAGAAAGGTAAACAGTGACTAGAGACAAATCAGACACTGGGCTGTCTAGGGACTGCATGTGGTGCTGAGGTAAAATATTTAAGATTGTTTTAAAAACACAAATTAAATGAAGAAGTGGATGTGGGAATGAATTGCCTCATTTTTGTCCTTCAAAGTTGTGTGATGCCTGAGCAAGTAGGAAAGAGAGAGAGAGAAAAAAAAAATCTAGGTACAATTTTAGGTTCTCCAGGCCTTCCTTATCTTGTAGAAAAGGTTTGTGCACCAACCAGCTTATTCCTGTTCTCCTTCATGGCAAGCATCTATAAATCCTCAGAGGATGCCAAAATCATTTCCTGAAGGACTTCAGTTGTGTAATCACTCCCTGGGATCAGTGTTCCAACTGCTGGTGTCCTTTGGAGAGAAGACTGTGGGGATGCGGTACTCTCAGAGCTGAGGGTCCGCAAAAGCAAGATGATGCGCAGTTCTGAGTCCCCCCTGAGCTGAAAATCACACTGCTGAGTCCAAATGAAGGGGAACCTCCTCCTCTGTGTGATGTCATCTGTCTGAATGAAACACTGACTCTGAACTCGTGAGAACAACGTCTGCCCCACCTGATCTCCTCTTCACCAGCTCATGAACATCACAAGGAGAGGGAAACAAGAAGCCAAAAGATCTGAGGATCTCTAACTGGGGCCAAATAAAAAAGGGCAGGCAGAGTAGTGCCCTCGACAAAGAGCGCGTGAACACAGGATCTCGGCACACAACGGAAGGAAACTGGGTCCTGATCTTATCCCATATACACAAGTCTATTCACAATAGACTAAAGACCAACTACAAGCCGTAGAATTACTAAACTCCTAGAAATCAGGAAATGCTGGGGAAAAGGTATCATGAATCTTGGTAGGTGCTACTTTGAATATGACACAGAAAGCAAAAATAACTTTGACACTGGCAAAGTCCAAAGCTCTATATAGCAAAGACAAGACCCAGCAAAGAAAAGGGACACTATGGACCTGAAGAAAATGTTTGCAAACCATGCGTCCAAAGAGCAGTTAAAGTCCAGATTGCATAAAGAACTCCGGCAACTCAATAGCAAAAAAGACTAAGAACCATTTTTAAATGGTCAAAGGACCTGAATAGTAATTTCTTGAAAGGATAAACACAAATCCACTCTATGAAAAGTCACTCTATGAAAAGATGGTCCACATCACTCATCATCAACATATGCAAATGACAGCCAGGGTGAGAGAGTTCATGCCCATGAGGGCAGTTCCTGGGTTAGAAAGCTTTCTGACACTTTGGAAAAAAAAAGAAAAACTGAAATACCAATAACGAGTAAGGGTTTTCTTTGGCTCAAAATTATTTTGAACCCACGGTTGGTCACCTGCGTAGGTTTGAGGCTTGCTGGAACATGGTTGGTTGAGGATGACAGATCAAAGCCGCTTGCCTCATGGCACGGCCCTGGAAGAGAATGGTGGGACGAAGAAGTAGGGAGAACCCTGTCTGCATATCATGACCCGAAATATCCTCTGAGCCTTGGCAATTAAAGGTTCCATGAACCTCCTAGCAGTGCCATGTGCCAGAGACCATGCCCAGCTCTTCATATGTGGGCTTTTCAGGAACATTCTGGAACCAAACCAGCTACTCCAAGAAGATGAAAGTGGGGAGCCAAAGTGGCAGTTTAGAAGAATGAAGAACTTCACAGGTTTCACAGGGACTTGGGGTTGAAACAACCACAAACAGCTTGTCAGTGAGGTGGGTGACTGAGGAAATGCACTCAAGTCCAAATTGAATAGAGTGACTTAGGCGGGGCCCAGAGGTCCAGTCAGATGTCATGGAAACCAGGAGGACGTTCCTCAAAAACACCCAGGCATGTATCCAGATGGATCCAAGTTAGTTTATAACAGAGATATCACCTGTAATGAACCTGCCTGCCCATCAGCAGATGGATTAATAAAGAGAATATGGTACATGCACAATGAGCATCTCATCAACCGTAGAGAAGGATGGAAGTATGTCATTGGCAAGACAATGGATAGAACTTGAGATGATCATGTCAAGTAGAATAAGCCAGATTTAGAAAGACAAATGCTGCGTGGTTTTCTCTCATACGTTAATCTATGTTTGACTGTGTAATTTGGAGGTAAGAAGGGAAATAGCAAGAATGGGAACTACAAGGGAGTGTTACATATGAACAAGAGCAAAGTAAATGTTACATATATATAGTAAAATAACATCAACATCATCTTGTGCTATTGCCATACACTAATTGTTTTAATTAAGGAAAAAATACAAATGCTGGCAAAAGTATGGAGGAAATAGATTGTTATACACTGTTGATGGAAACAAAAAATAATCTGGACACTATGGAAACCAGAATCAAAATATATCACAAGTTTTTCTCCTCCTCCAACTTCTCCTGGGCCCTCCTCCTTCCCACCTCTCTACCAGTTTTCTTTAATTCAGTGATACTAGATGTATCAATAAACCATATTTTCATGCTCATGGGTAGTTGGCTGTCATGGGTTTTTAAAAAGCTACCATCTAATTCATCCATACCAGTCCTGGACACACACCTGAAGGAACACAGCCGAAATCAGCCTTGGTACCCTCCATATGCATGTACAGAAATGCCACAAATAAACCCTTTCTGTACGATGACTATAGAGAGATTAAAATAAAACAAAAAAGAGAAATCAGTATTAAAGTGGAAATGCAGATATGAGAACCTTACATGGTGTTAGTGGAAACATAAAATGATACAACAGCTCTGGAAAACAGCGTGGATGTTCCCCAAAACCTTAGAAATATAGATAGCATAGGACCCAACAATCCTCCTCCTAGGTTGAGATGGAAATCTCCAAGAGTTCTGAGCTATCCTGTGCACATTGCAACACAATAGCTAAATTGTGAAGTAAGCTTGCCACCAACAGATAAATGAACAAAGAAAACTTCAGTATCTGTTTAAAATAGCATAGTATCCAAACATTGTAAAGTAAGGAGGGTCATGTAGCTCAGTGATGGAATACGCACACCCCAGCACACACTCACGCAAGCACACACGTGCACACACACTCTAAAACGTGACAGTATAGTTGAACCTGCTGTGTTAAACAGTACAGTCACAAAAAGATAAACTCTGTATGATTCTCCTATCTAGTACATAAAGCATCTAAATGTATAAAATCAAACAGTGGTCTTTCCCAGGGTTTTCGAGTAAATGAGAAGCTGCTAATCAAGGGTCTGAAAGTTTCCGTTAGATGAACAAAGTTCCTGGGACTGTACAACTTTGAGCCTACAGTTATGGTAAAGTATTGGTATTGTGTATTTGCATTTTTGTTAAGAGGGTAGATCTTGTGTCTGGAGTTCTCATCACAAAACAGAATTTATTTTTAAAAGACAAAGCAGTGTGTGGTGATGGCCATCCAGGCTGCCTCCCAGGGAGCTTGGTGACTACTCTCCGCTAGCTCCAACATAGAGCTCTCAGGCAAAGGGACTCAGTATGACCTACTAAGCCTGACATCATCCATGCTCACACATGGATTAATTTCACCTAAATGGGAAGCACATGCAGAAGAATTAAGCACAAGTGTCAAGGCAGTCAGAAGATTAGCTTAATCATGTCATAAAACTCTCAGTGATGAACTACAGCAGAAAAGGCTGGGTGAGTCAGACGGGTAGCGCTGCAGGTGAGATTTCATGACTAATCTCTGGCATGCTTAGTCCCCGATCACTTGTGGAAAAATGGTTTCTGTGGGTCCCATCACCCCTTGTTTGAAAAAGAGAAACTGGGGCTGGATATATTAATTTTTCTAGGTCGATCAGCTGGCCTGTGGCAGAGAGGAGGACAAAACGATGCCTGGATGATAGCTGCATCTGTCCCCTTCATCATTGGGGCACAGCTGGCCAATCGGCCAAGACCCACGACCGAGGGACAGTGTGAAGAAAGCAGCTCCTCCAAAGACTAGACTGCGAGGGACCCCACACAGACAGGATGGCTGGGGGCAACGTGTAGGAAGGAAAGATCACTAAGTAGGGGAGGAGGCTGAGAAGGCTCGTTGCTTCATTTAACATGAAGTAATGAAAAAAAAAATGTCCTAATCCTAACTTAGGCTTTCCTATAGCACTGTGGGTCTCCCTGATAAATGGACTGAAGTACCTTATGAGGTACTGACATTTAACTGAAGTTCGAACGGGTGTTTTTACTTTACATTTTGTATATGTGAGTGTACGCTGTCTATGTCCATATGTGTACATATGATGGTAGGGATTCATGTGCAGGTGTGCATACGTGTGGATGAAGTCAGAGGTCCACATAAGCTGTCTTCCTTGATCTCTCTCCATCTTATTTTTAGAGACAGGGTCTCTAGCTGAACGTGAGTTCTGCGATTGGCCAAATGAGCTCGCCAGCAAGCCCCAGGGATCCTCCGATCTCTGCCTCCCCAGCCCTGGATTCCAGGGCCGTGCCTCCACACCCAGCTTACGTATGTGGGTGCTGGCTATCCCAACGGTGCCTTACGCTGGCACACCAAGCACACGCTTTACGAACTGCACTGTCTCCCTAGCCCCTCACTTACCTCGTATTCGTGCTTACCAAAACAACTAAGAAAAAAGCATTCGTTTGTATTAAGAGAAAAGCCACGACAAGGAAAAGTCGCCTGGGATGACAAAAAGCTGTAAATAATCCAAATGTCCTCAAAAGAGGTGAGATTTTTAACCGAACAGCCGTGTATCCAGACTATGAAATGCTACTCAGTAATCAAGAGGAACAACTGATACGTGCAACAACTGAGTGGATCCCAAGGGGTTTACACTGGAAAGAAGGTAGACACTTAGGACTGATGCCGTATGATCCCACTGTGTTTGCTTGCTTGTTTCATTTTGTTTTATTTTTGGTGACACCTCTGGTGCCTATGGTGTGGCACAGTCTTCAAAGAGAAGTCTCGGGGAGGTCTCTTGGCACTGTTCATATTGGTAGTGCTGTGGCCCTTACCAAAACTCATAGAACGGTGTGCCACGACAGTTTACCTTCCTATATTTGAGTTAAAAAAAAAATGAACAGCAAAACAGAACAACATTTCTCCTGAAACTAAACATAAGGCAAAGACTTGCTATTTGCTGAACGTCATAAAACACAGAAACTTCTTTTCACAGAATACCATCCACAAACACGATAATGTAACTAAGTGTTAAAATCACAAACCAGATTGTAATTTTTCAAAAATTACATGCAGGCCATAAAAAAACGTGTTTATTAAGAGCAAAGTGGTTGGACAGGCGGTTGTTTACCACCTCCGAGCCGCAATAAGATGTTTACAGATTTTTATCCCTTTTGGGAATAGGGTAAATGAATGCAGAGTTACCTTCCCTGGGAGAAACTGCTAGACTTTGTACTCATTGGCCAAAATGGGATTTGTGACTTTCTGGCATGTTAAATTCAGCACTAGCGGGCTGCTTACCATGATAAACACTGCTTCCTAATGAGAGGAAAAGAGGCGGCCTGGGAAGAGAACTGCTGGGGTTTTAATGCACTCTCTGAAACACTCTGACACACTCTGCTGGAGAGAATAATTTAATATCGTCCAGAAAGTCAGGCTCAGAGTTTCATTCCTAGAAAATCACGTTAAAAATAACTGCGGTTTAATTCAGCAAACGTGCACCAAGCATTTATTATATGAGGGGCACAATGCTAGGCACCAGTAAATAAGCCTAAAAATGCAGCAATTCTGACATGAAATAATACATGCCGGGGGGGGGGGCAAGCCCACTTGAACATGAAAACTGAAGTGTAATGATGGAACCATGGTCAGGATATCCAAACGGCCTCAGAGGAAAGACATTGACTAGCTAACAAAAGGGCGTCAGCCAGATCCCAGGACCCCCTAAAGTTTGTCTTCAGTGGAGATTAAAATGTTGAGGCAGACAGGGTGTTGCCAGGTTTGAAGACGCCATTCTTTTGGCACGTATCACTACTTGTTCCTATTATAGTTCTGAGAATGCTGGCCAACTGATACCTGTACTTATATTTCACGACTTGGGAAATTTTTTCAACTGATAAAATTGCCAAAACCATGGGGAATAATTATTTAAAGACACCCTTTCTAGAAAATGGAAATGTTCCAAGTGATATATTGCTTTCTCTATAGATCTTTTTAGGCTGGGGTGGTGACGGAAGTTACCATGCTACCCAGAGGTTTGATTGATGGGTAGAAACAACTCAAGTCTTCTGTGACATCTGTGGTCATAGCTAGCAGAACCATAGCTCACCCCCTTCACTACAGTGATAAATGAGTTAAAGCAAACATTCTGAAGTAATGGGGTTTCGTCTGTGCCCTGTGATTTCAACCTATCCTGGTGGTCTTCGTCTCAAATGTGCAGGTCATCAGCGTGACTACTCTGCAGGGCGACTCTCAAAGCAGGTGCTTTACGGGAGTGATTCGAAGGCCTGCTGCACGCCCAAACATGTCCTCCCCATAAGATTCCACTTTTATTAGTCTATGTTAAGGTGTAGAAAAAGAAAGATGAGCAGGGGAGGGGCGACAGGAAAAGGGGAACAGAGGTAGGCAGAGAAAACTAAAGGAATGCTGGGAGAAAGGAGGAGGGGTCAGAGAGAAGCCATGTAGCCCCATGGGAGATAGACATGGGAACTTTAGCTAGTAAGCCACAGCCATGTGGCAATACACAGGTTAATAGAAGTGGGTTAAATTAATATGTAAGAGTTAGCCAATAAGAAGCTAGAGCTAATGGGCCAAACAGTGATTTAATTAATACAATATTTGTGTGGTTATTTCGGGGCTGAGCAGCCGGGACCAACAAGCGGCCTCCTCCTCCAACACTTGAATGATACTGAGCTGATATTCAGTGAAAATGAATAATTTGCTTCTAAACAAGAGAGGATGCTCCACAGGAGAGGATGAGATCCCAACCCAAAAAAAAAAAAAAAGAGTGAAGAAATAAAAGTTTCTAGTACAGGAATAAATTCAAAATAAAGTTTAAAAAATTTTTTCACCATCTAGTATAATTTATTGAACTCAATAAATATTTGCTAAGTAAAGAAATGAACATGTGAATGAATGAATTAGATGGTTTCCTTAGGTTTTTTTTTTCTGACAGACTACTGTCAAAGGCCAACATATAGAAGGAGATATTTACATTGGAAAAATGAGTCTCAAATAGCTGCTTATGGATGAGGTCACTGCAGCGGAACTGTATTGAAGAGAACTGAACCTCGTCTCCCAAGGGTTGGTGACCCTTATATTCTCAGTTAAGCCTTTCAGCCACTAGCCTCCACTGCCATCATTTGGGCCTCAGCCCTGATCTCCTTCAGGCTTGTTACTTCAACAGGGAACAAGCCACTCAGAAACAAACACTCCCAGTTTTGAAGCTGCCTTCCTTTCCTAGCGCGGCTCACCTGCTGTAGAGCTAATAAATGCTCACTACAAACCAAAGGAGAAAAGAAATGAGATACAGTTCTGCCTAACTGGATCAGCCAGTGGGCCAGGGAGATGAACGAGCTGACCACCCCTATACTGGCTTGCATTCTTCAAAACTACCTTCCATGGTTGCTGTGGAGCCTGGGCCAAGGAAATTTCATTACTGTGTTTATTATTCTTTAGCACCGTTTTCTCTGATCACCTAGCGACTGCTGTGGTAAGAACCTTCAAACCTGAAGGGATAAATGCTGCAAATATGTCAGCTGAATTCCCCCCATTTGTATATCCCGAGTTTAAATTCGTCATTTACTTTTTTTTACTTTTGAAAGAAAATAAAACTACAAAGAAGAGATACTAAAAACATTTCATGCTGTAGATTTTAAAAGCTTTTCAAGGTGAGAAGCCAAAAGGTCCCTTCAGCAACAAATAGCAGAATTATTAGACAATATAATTAATATGCATCAACTGTTACTTACGAAACAAAGCAATATATCTAAGGAGTGCAATTACATGCGAGTGAAAGCATGCATATTAAAAAGTATGCATATTAATGAGTAAGAAACCTCACAAAGTTATGTAAAATATATGCCAAAAAACCTTGTTTTGTTTTTTTCCTTCAAAATTATACTCAGATAGTGAGAGCAATGGGTAGCTCTCAATTTACTGCTGTATTTATAATAAAGGAGTATTTAAATTGTGGTGACAATGTAACGTTCCTTGAGACCCTGTTAATGAAACCTAATCTCTTTGTCATTTGAAAAGGGCTGGTGTGCTCTCTGGTCCTAGATGCAAAACCGTGAACATTTCAGGCTCGTATAACCCCTTCCACATTAATAACCAATTATACTCCAAATGACATTTTAAGCCTAACATTGATTTATTGTTTTCTTTACTACAGCAGCAAGCAATGGTGTCAGGAGATGCACAGGGAAAGCTTGCCTCTGGGATGTGGGAAGAAAATATCAGAGTTTCTATTTCTGTTTATTTATTAACAAAACCACACAGAAATTAGCTTTGGTGATATTTAACAAAGTTGCCACTGATCCCTTCCCAATCGGTACGTCATCTATGAACAAGACAGGAGATTTGTATACATGGAAGAGAATGGGAGGAGGCAATCGTGAATGTTCCTTTTCTTGCTTTGATTGTGTAGAAAAGTACTGTGGTGTAGAATTGTTGACCACATGACTTAGTATTATCCATACTAATCCCACAAAATAAAAAAGGTTAAAAAATTCTTATTAAAACAAACCAGCTTGGTTTAGAATATATATTGGTATAGAATAATAATTGGTGATTATGTAAATATGCACACCGTAAAGGATAGAGCCCTTGCCTCTACTCCTATTGGATGTTGTTGCTTGTCTGTTCTGGGGACTGATTGTAGGGTCTCATATGTGCTAGACAAGGGCTCTATCGTGGAGCTATATCCTTCAGCCCTTACAGCAAGTTCTTTAGCATTCATGAAACACGTCTAGGGAAAAGGCCAAGAATAAAGATTAGTCTTAATAAGACACAAGTATACACCCACCATCATGAATGATAAAGATCGCCTTGAGTACACCTACTGCCTTGAGAAATTATGTACTGATACACTGTGCCATAATTAGCCAGCTTTCTAAAATGCTTATCTTACATCCCACTCATTCATATATATATATATATATATATATATATATATATATATATGAGAGAGAGAGAGAGAGAGAGAGAGAGAGAGAGAGAGAGAACAATCTGTATGAGATCAGTAATGTATAGAAAGAGCTAAAGGTAAGCAAGTACCCGGCCTCAGTACACAAGCTGAATTGCCCAGTATCCAGCCTTTCCAACATCACATGCAGGAGTGAGCCCCAAAACTCTATGTAGCCTGCAACGTTCACCTCCTTAGAACTTTAAAGACAATCAAGGGTAATGTCATGAAGCCCCTCACTATCAGAGGAAACCTGAAGTTCCTGGACTGTTCCTCATCAGTGGGGCTCCGCTTTATGTATCTCACTGTAGCTTCCCAAATTTAGAACGCATGACATTATGCCCTCTGGGAGGTATTAAATCCCTCATGTTCCACTTCCTTCTAAATACTGTCTTTAGCTTTGATGCTAAGAACTCTTCTCTGCCAATCCCTTCAAATGATGGTTAATGTCTCTCCCACATTCTAACTATTATTATATATAATTATTCTGGAACATTGGGTTTGTTTTGTTTTGTTTTCCTTTTTAGTATCCCTTCAAATATCCAGAAAAACAACTCATGCCGCCAGACTAAAGCAGTTAACACAGGTCTCTGTAATGCCTACAAGACTCTATGATTATCTCACCATTATCTGCCCTTCTCAATTCATCACACCTGAATCTCCCAGTAGTCTTAAGCTCTTATCCTTCACTAGGCTTCCCCTCCAGCCATTCAAGGTGATCTATACCACTTTACTACCAATAACAAAACTCCATGACCTCGACTGCAGTTTACAGACAGCTGTTTAGTATCTTTCCTTCGAATCTCCACCATTCTCAGAGCAGCTGGTAAGAGACTCCACAGGCACAGGTAGCGCGTGTGGCGTCTTACAACTCGTGCACACGGCACTGGACATCAGCTCAGCTCTTATCTAACTCAACTCTAGCATTACACGCTAACGTCTTTCTTGCTCTCCTCAGTGAACTATTAAGCACATTTTTCTACTTTTTGAACCATTTTAGTATAAAATATAATGCTGTCTCTCCCAGAAGTTATTACATATTTGAAAACCCCGAGAGAATCAAATGGGGAAAAAAAATACAGTGAAAACAATATGAGATTTCAGAAAATTAACAGGAAATATCTTACAAAGAGAGCAAGATTCTTTCCATATAAAACCGTATACATTAATCCCAGCACTTGGGAGTCAGAGGCAGGCGGATCTCTGTGAGTTCGAGGCCAGCCTGGTCTACAAGAGCTAGTTCCAGGACAGGAACCAAAACCACAGAGAAACCCTGTCTCGAAAAAACCAAAAAAAAATCAAAAAAAAAAACCAAAAAAAAAATCGTATACAATAAGATACCATTTATACTAGTCAAAAAGTAAAACGTTAAAATTAACTTAATAAAATTCGTCTAAGATCAATATAAACAAAACCCAATAACACAACCAGAAACACAAAAGATAACTGAGATCGCTATTACATTGGCTTCAGAAATTCAACAAAATAACTACGTCCATTCTCCTAGGGAGAACAGACAAATAGGACAGTATCACAATAAAAATACAGATGCTGGTGGAGGACGCTTGCTGCTGATTTAATTATCTTCCTTTGGAACCAGAGAAACTGACGGAAAGTTCATACCAATGTAAACGTGCGAGAACAGCAAGAAAGCCCATCTTAAAAAAACATAAGGGAGTGAGAGCAAAGCACTTCACTCAGGAACCGAGGAAAGAAAATAGCCAAAACATGTTTTTAAAAATCTTTTAAAACTCTAGAGACTGGAGGTCTGACTTCAGGGCTGAGCCCATCAGTAACCAGTACAATATGGTTCATTTTAAACAGAACATAAAAACTGAACAGAAGAGAGCCCAGAAACACATCTACACAAACAGTAACACTTGATTTCAATGAAAGTGCAATGCAGTTCATTCAGAAAAGGGTTGTCTTTGGGGGTCTGGAGAGAGAGCTCTGGGAGGAGCACTGGCTGCTCTTCCAGTGAACCTGGGTTCGAGTCTCAGCACCCACTTCAGTTCTCGCAACCATCTGTAACTCCAGTTCCAGGGGATTCAAAGCCCTCTTCTGACCTCCATGAGCACCAAGCACACATATGGTACAGACAGATGTGTAAGCAAAACACCTATGCACATAAAATAATAATTAAAATAAAATAATTTTATTTTAAAAATATCTTTACTATATGGTGCTAGAAAACGTTCTAACCACATACGGAAAAAATAGAGTCCAAACTTTATAAAAAATAGAGTTCAAACTTTATAAAAATTAATTCAAATTTGATCTCAAATCTATTAAATTTAAGAGTTAATTACTTAAAACTGGAAGAAAACATAATAGAAAAATCAGCAAAGTTTGTTAGTGGGACACAAAATCCTAAACATTAGCTACAAAAGAAAAAGCTTTATTATAACTAAAACTGCTCCTTTTACTGGTCAAAAGGCCCTAGGATAGACTGAGAAAAAATATTTGAAAACAAACATCCCATAGAAGACTTAGAATATTTCAAGAAAATGTACAATTCAATGCAAAGGCAAATTCAATTTTTAAATGAGCAACTAAATGGTTGAACAGGTATTTCACCAAAGATAGACATATGGCAAAAAAGAAAAGAAAAGAAAGAAAAAAGATTGCATGAAGAAGATGCTGACTGTAATCAGGAAAAAGATTAAAATCACGTTTAAGAGTTGCTACGTACCTACCCATCGGAATGGCTGGACCCACTTAGCAGTGTCCAGAACCCACGCTCTCAGCCCAGGGTGGGATGTAAGATGGTGCAACTGGTTTGAACAGTAGTTTCCAGGAAAGTTAACCACACTTATTGCTTGACTCAGTCACTGTACTCTCGGGATATTGGAGGAAATGTTTGATTTTTGTAGAGAAAGAAAAGTGTCAAGTGGCTATCTAGGACAGAGATCTGACGATAACACGGCAAGATCGCGGAGGATACTGTGGCACATCATAGGTTCAGTTATGTCCATTTTTTCCTACTCAAAGATTTATACGTGGATGTTCACAGAAACTTTATTGTAATAGCTAAAAACTAGAAATAACGTAAAATCCAACAATATGTAGACAGATGAACAGTGGTATCCATATAATGGAATGCTACTTAACAATAAAAAGTACTATTGATGCATATGCCAAGATGAATGAATCTCCAAATGATTGTGTTCGATAAAAGATACCAGAGAGGAATGTACATTTTATGTTTTTATATTTAATTGTAATTGACTCTATATTGACATAAAGTAGGTAAAGTAGTACCTGGGGGTGGGGGAGGCCAAAGCCACAAGAAGGAAAAGGGGAGATGAGGACAAATGGCCAAGAGAAAACACTGATGAGCTAAGTACATCCATGTCTTGATCATGATTATAAACATATTCACAATTAATCAAATAACACACAAAAGCATGTGTTTATGGCACCCAGTAAGTATGTTTTAAGGTGTTGGTAATTAAAACACTGATGGTGTATAGAGGAGGTGGTGTCTGGGACAAACTGGGGGACATCTGAAAATGAAGGCATGATGCTACTGGGAGGGCTGGCTAACCAGCCAGGGCATAAACATTACATGCATGTGTCAAGCTTTAGGATTCCAGTTCATGCCACACTGTGGCATGGGCACACATGAGGATTCCTTTTTAATCTTATGCCTGAGGAAGGAAGGAAAAATTCTATTACTGAGCCAATAAAAGAAAAAATTTATAAGTCTGACTAAAATAAAAATATTCAGATGGCAAAAAAAGATACCATAAATAAACTCAAAGGACAAAGAACACGCTGGAGGGAAGAATAACATTGCGAGCAACATTGCTAAGAATTAGCATCTCCAGCACCTAAGACACAGAAGAAAACCAGAAGACAAATGGGCAAACAACCAAAGAAGCCCGGTGTGCGCACAGTGTTTAATACACACACATACGCTTGGCCTTCTGACAAACATGCAAATTGGTTTTTTTTTTTTTGGCAATAATTTTTTTTTATTGAGAAAAGAAGAAAAAAAACATAAACAAAAAAAACAAGTTTCCACCTCCTCCCAGCCTCCCATTTCCCTCCCCCTCCTCCCACCCTTCTCTCCCTCCTCCCACCCTTCTCCCCCTCCCCCCACTCCTCTCCCCCTCCCTCTCCAGTTCACAGAGCAGTCAGGGTTCCCTGCCTGTGGTAAGTCCTAGGTCCTCCCCCCTCCGTCCATATCTAGGAAGGTGAACATCCAAACTGGCTAGGCTCCCACAAAGCCAGCACATTAAGTAGGATCAAAACCCCATGCCATTTTCCTTGGTGTCTCATCAGCCCTCATTGTTCGCCATGTTCAGAGAGTCCGGTTTTATCCCATGCTTTTTCGGTCACAGTCCAGCTGGCCTTGGTGAGCTCCCCGTAGATCAGCTCCACTGTCTCAGTGGGTGGATGCACGCCTTGTGGTCCCGACTTCTTTGCTCATGTTGTCCCTGATTTTTTTAAGGCAGGGTCTCACACACCCCAGGTTGACTTCAAACTCATTAGATAACCTTAAGCATGACCTTAAGCTTTGGCTGTTTCTGCCTCCCACAAACTAAGTGTTGTGTTTACAGACACACAGCACTGTGGCCAGTTTACACAGTGCTGGGGACTGAGTCCAGGGCTTTGTGTGTGTTGGGCAAGCACCCTACCAGCTAAGCTACATCCCTAGCCCTTAAAACCACACTAAATATTTCCTTCTGTTTATCAGTTTAGAAAGCCAACTGACATTCAATGACAGCTGTCCTCGTCGACTATGAGATTGCAAGCCAGTGCACAATGTTGGAAGGCACCTCACCGATATCTACACAGGTTATAAATGCATGTCGTTTTCAAGCTTTTAAAACTGTCGTCTATGGATAAAACTGGCTCATCTGAGAAATTATGTATGTACATACGTTTATATGTGGCAGAATATGAAAAGTGATTGAAATAGATGGATGGAAGAGTGACACTAGAGTTTTGGTATCTATGTAACTGAAGAGTGGGAAGACATTAAGATAAGGAATAAGCTATCTCAGCGGGCTTACGTGGGTCATCTCCAACTTGTAGCAGTGAGAGAAACAAGCTGAAGGAGAATTTCGTAGCTGTTACTTTCTGAGAACTGATGGGTAAGAAGCTGTGTTTATGCCTTCTTAAATGCATAGTCTCTGGAAAATATATTACAAAAACAAATAACTTTCATTGCCCGATGGAGCTAGGGTATGTAAATGAAAACAGTAGAGTCAAGCGAAGCATCATCATATGTTTTGTAACATACATATATACATACATACATACATACATATGTGTGTGTGAAGCATTTGAATGTATGCAATCTAGTGAAATCAACGTCCACTTGTCTGTCTATCCCAAAAATAAGTCACGCTGAGTGTATAAACAAATGTACTCAGCGTGGTATCTAGGGTGTTCAAATGTTTCCTAGCAATTGTTAGAACTCAGGTAAGCTTACTTCTTGCTTGCACACATTTGACCGTTTTTGAGGCCACTGTGATAAATGATGTCTAAGACATCCTTACACCTCTAGAAGAGGTTTGAGCTAGATTTTTCTCTAAGGGCCCAGATACTGAACGGTGTATGGTTTGTTAACTGTATGGTCTCTGTTACAACACCTGACGCTAATAGCACAAAAGCAGCCAAGCCTGTCCAGTAAGCGAACGGGCATGCTGTCTTCTCACAAAATGGTCCTCAAGAAAACAGGATGGTAGCAGATTTGGTCTGAGGGTTTAGTGAGAAGTCCTGATCTATAATATTATGTTTTCTGACTTTTTCTTTTATCAACTGAACCTCAAAAGGCATACAAGGCTTGAATTTTAAGTGCTAAAAAAATTAAAAAAATAAATAACATATATATCTTTACCAACTTTTCCAAAGGAATAAAATTTAACTTTTGAGCAGGGATCTGAATGAGGGACAAGAGCAGCCTAGGGGTTACCAAAGGAGAGGTGTGCAGCAGGAGGCAACAGAACAGATTTGTGGACTGGGGGTAGATTGCCTTCAAAATCATTTTAGGGCTGAAGAAATGGTTCAGTGGGTGAACTGCTTGCCACAAGCATTGAGGACCAGAGTTCGGATCCCCAGAATCCATGTATAGGCAATCAGCCTATAACTCCAGAACTGGGGAGGCAAAAACAGTATCCTAAGACCAGCTGAACTGCAAGCTCTGGTTTGAGAGAGAGATCTCAGTACATAAAGTAGAGATTGATGAGAAAGGCATGTGATGCCAGCCTTAGGCCTCCACACACATGGGCATATGGGCAAACACGCATGTGTCAAACACTTATGAGAACACTACACCTACGTACGCAAAAGTGTAATTTTATTCATTTCATTAAAGTAAAAACTCACCCATCATAAAACACTAGATATTCAAATTATCTATTTTTCATTATATAAATACACATCGCTTAAGTGTCTGGGCCTGCGGAGTGTGTGAAGCACCTACCACACAAGCACAAGAAACCCACGCACAAAAACCTGCCATGGTGCTGCACACTTTGTAACCCCAGTGCCCAAGAGGCAGAGACAATCATACCTAATGGGTATGATTCAAGTCAATGAAGGCCGCATCTCAAATGGAGGTGGATGGAACTTGAGAAGCAACATCCAAGGTGGTCCTCTGCACATACATATACACACAGATGGGGGGCGGGGAGGGAGAGAGAGAGAAGGGGATGGGGATGGTTATTTAAATTATTGTAAGAGGTCCTGCTCAATTATGAGAAGACCACAAGAGACATTAGATGATTTATTTTCTAGTTCCAACTCTACCACTAATTATGTGATGGACTGATTTGCTTTGCTTTATTGTTTTATGTCACAGGAATTGGGCTAAATATGGCTCCTTCTACTGAACTAACATTTGACAATATCTGAAGTAGTTGTTGGCTGTTCTACCTGGGAAATGTGATCTCCCGCTAATGAACAAAGGCCAGAGATTCTGCTACAGTCTTACAATGCAGATAGGCAGCTGTCAGCATATCTACAAAACCCTAAATGCAAGCTTGAGAAACCCTGTGCAAATAGAAAGGACACTTCTGCTTTGTTGAAGACGCTCAATGGTGATCACAAATTTATTAGGAATATTTTCAGGTTTTTTGGCTTGCTTTCTCTTTTTTAAGCTGCATCAGACCTTATTTATCAGAGAAGTTTCTTTGTGCAGTGAACAGCGGCTGACCCAAATTTTCCAACTGGCCAAAGTGTGGAGGAATGCCATGGAGTACTCAGCCACAAATGGAAAACCTGCTTGGTGCCCTAAGTCCCACAGCCAAACCCAGGGACCATCCTAGAAGAGGAAGCAGAAAGATAAAAGAGGTAGAGGTTGGAAGGGTCAAAGGGGACCATAGTGAAACAATGTCTTCAACATGGTAGGACCACTGAACTCATGAATGCATAGCAACTGTGGCTCTCTGCATGAGACCTGTAGTCAGTCAATACTCCAGCATGGAAGGTCAGGGACCGTGAGCCCCATCCCTAACTGAAGAGCTGTAGACAGCTGATGGCTTCTGGAGAGGGGATCAGTTCTCTTTAAGGGTATAGCCTCTTATGAATAGGGGGCAGGTCAACATACAGGAGTATTTGTGCGACACAAATCCTATCAGAGGGGTTATTAAACAAAAATGAAAGACAAAAAGTGGGAGGCTAGGGAAGTGGGAGATGGAACTGGGAAGAGTTGAGGAGAGTAGCAGGGGGCATAAAGAGGGTCAGAAACCTCACATGCAATTCTCAAAGAATTAATAAAAATCATTTAAATAAGAATAAATACGCTGAAATAAATGATATTTTGTCTTCCTGAAAATAAATGTGTAAGAGTAGCCCACGATACAAGTGAACCAGGAGTTAATGGCCTCAAGTTTACCACAACATTCAAAGAAGGTGAGGTGATGTTTGTAATCTCAGTGTTGGTGTCCTACCTCATTTAGTTGTTGAAATCTTAATTCCAAAGAAATTGATATTGGAAAGAAAAGTCCTTGAGGAGTTGAGGATAATGAGAATGGAGATCTTAAGAATGGTGTTTCTATCCTTATAAAAGAGTCCAAACACCCCTCCTTCGCTCCTTCTACCATGGGAAATCAGAACGAGAAGGCGTGACTTATGGTAAAACAGAACCCTGGACATCTTGACTCTTTGACTTCCAGCTTCCACAGTTTCTGCTGTTGCTAGCTACCCAGCTGGTGCCATTTTATTAGAGCAGCCCAATAGACCGTGAAAGGGAGAGAGCAATACTCACCTCTGCGCTGTCTAACAAAACAACAAAAACAAGACTGAACCACCTTCTGGGGAGGTCAGAAAAGTCATTTTTCCTTCCCCGCTCATGAGGGAGGCTGAACTGACCAATCACTGAGCTTTCTCGGCTTTTATAGTGGAGGCTGACAGCGGAGGAAAGAAATGGAAATTTTGGATCATAGGTTAATCAACTTCTACAGCCTGGTCTAGAGTCAACATCTTTTCACACAAATTAGCATAAGTAAAAAAAAGTAATAACTAAGTGTTCCTCAGAAAGGGGCTTTGTACGTTTCTTCCTGGTGGAGACGAAAA
Organism: Microtus oregoni; assembly: GCF_018167655.1. Classification (NCBI taxonomy): domain Eukaryota; kingdom Metazoa; phylum Chordata; class Mammalia; order Rodentia; family Cricetidae; genus Microtus; species Microtus oregoni. The sequence goes on from NW_024543066.1 coordinate 9,271,699, forward strand.
GGTGTAGAAGGCTTAAAAGGCTAAGTGTTCTACAGCCAACACAATTTTAAAATGTGACGCCCACTTCCCCATTTGTTGCCACATTTTGCTTTATGTATGTTATGGCATAGCTAGATATTTAAGTGTAGAGTAAACAAAGAAAACCGATAAGCTATGTACTCCTCTTTCATTACAAAGCCAGAGACAAACTGAAAAGCTTATCCATCAGAAACCAACATCATGAAAAATCTTGGAAACTCTTCAGGGAGCGTTTGGGGAAGCAGTTTAATTACAGAGAACAATCCCAACCGCTGGCAGCGAAAGCCATTGCTGCCTAACCTGCCGGGGTCCTACAGAAATATTACAGTCTTGATAAGGGAAATTCAATATATGCCAAAGCTCAGAGATATATGTTAGAGCCCATAGGTGTGATGCTTTTGCATTTGTACAGAGCTGTCCAAGGCAGTGTATAAATCTAAGACTCTTTGACTTTACATTTAAAATGAAAGGGGTATGATTACAATTCAGCACACAGATAAAACAAGCCCTCTTCCTCTGGGGAAACACATATCCTCGCAAATCTAGCATACTTTAATTTGAATTTCTGTTTAGTACATAAACTATGTGGACCCTGCTGAACCCTATGTAGTTCCCAGTAGACGTAATATATTCATATTTTCAAGTGAATCTGCAAAGATTCGGCCTCTAATGCAGCTGCCGAGCAGAAAAGCTTATAAACCAGAATGTTTAAATGTACATAGAGCAGTGAGGAGAGAGGAGGAAGGGTGTTAGTTAGGAGGAAGATAATGGGGTCCTCTTGCAGAGGACCTGGGGTCACTTTCTAGCACCAATATGGTGGTTCACAATTCCCATTCCAGGGGATCTCTCACTCTCTTTTGGTCTCCTCAAGTACCACGCATATATGTGGTATATAGCCTACCTCCAGGAGTATTTTATGCTCAATGTACATAAAATAAACATAAATAAATTGTTTTATGAATTAGATATATTTAAAGAAAGAGATGATGAGAAATTCACAAGCGGGAACTTCAGAACAGCTTAAGAGCTGGACCTAGCCGAAGCCTCCAACTCTCTTCAGTGTAGGGCGTCTATCAGTCAGAGAAAATTCGCAAGATGAGCTTGAATCTCTCATCTCAATACTTTCCCAATGAAATGCCCTTTAGACTGACATCCAATAACTGACTGAAGTATACATTCTAGAAACATGTAGATAGATAATTTTCGAAGGGATACACATTTGGGGTTCAACCTTTTTCTTTTGCACAAAGAGTTTATTTAATCAATGCAATAGTACAAAACCACCCTGACGCACATGCACAAGTGATGTTGGTGGGGCATTTTGGACACTGACGAGGAAACTGGGCCATTATGAGATAGTCCTCAGACAAGGTGCCTCATGCATTTCCTTTGACATTTGACAAACCCTGTCTGTTGTCTACAGAAACCAACATGAGTTCCTCTGCTGCGTTTACGTTATCTGACTGTACCTGCCATGAAAAAGGGAACTAAGAATGCATATAAGGCTTCAAAACCTTAAGGTATGACCTTTTATGGAAAACAGGTATTAAATAAAATAGGTATTAAAGTATGTGTCAAGGGCTTGAGAGATGGCCCAGTTATTAAAGGCTAGTCTACAACTAAAATATCAAAAGTATTTGTCAAATATGTTTAAAGTGGCAGTATAATGCTTTATTGTTGTAAAGATTATGTTCTTTAAAAAAATAATCAGACCGCATTACACAGTGAAAACAGCCAACAAGTTCAGCTCAGCCGCCTTGTTTCAATGTTGTCTGTCCTGCTTGGGAACGTCTCCAAGACCCTTACGCCTCAGTTTCACCTCCACAACATGCTCGTTGTGACCTGAAAGCCTACCTTATAGGGAAGCCATGAGAGTTATATCCTATAGTCTCACAAAAGTATCACAAACCAAAGAGTCTCCTGCAAAGATATTACTGATAAAATCAAATACCAATAAGAATGTTGCTGCATTTTTATAAGCACTTGTAACCCTTTCTTTTAAAAAAAAAAAGTCAAACATATTTAGAGGGGCTGGAGGGATTGTACACTTAGGTGGCTAAGAGTGCACACTTTTCTTACAGAAGACGAGATTGCAGGTCCCAATACCCGTGCCAAGCAGATTACAACCACCCGTAATTCCATTTCTAAAGAATCCTACTTCTTCCAGTCTCCATAGGCACAGAACTCACGTACACAAATCAATACACATATATACATAACTTAAATATATACTAAAATACATATGAATACATATTTAGAAAGCATTATGTGAACATGAGGAGTGTTATGTATATGTGTGTGTGTGTGTATGTGTGTACACGTGTGTGCTCTCTCCCAAGCATGCACATGTGCATGGCTTTCTCCATCTCTCTCTCTCCACCTGACTTTTTGAGACAGATTCTCACACAACCTAAAGCTAATCATTTCGGCTAGGCTGCCTTGCCAGCCATCCTGTGTAATGTGAGGGGTCTCACAGATACATGCCACCATGCCCAGCTTTTTACATGAGTGCCAGGGATCCGAACTCAGGTACTCATGTCTGCACAGCAAGCCCTTTACCCATGAGCCATCTCTCTGAGCCAGTATCTTCTTTGTTAACCAAAGGAAAGGAGACAGCAAGTTCAGAGTTTAAGGTTGCTGGGTCACTTTTAATAGGATAAATAGGGGGAAAGTAGAATTTAAAAAGTGACAGGTCCAAACTTACTATAAACCATTTAATCAAAATAAGAAGCCCAAAACGTCAGCGTACACTGAAGGGAAAGAAGGCCTAAGTCATGAGCAGAGCTCAGAATTGATTGACAGAGAGACCACACGCCGGAGTAGATGCCGAGTCCCTACTCAGGAGTTATCTTGGTATCTGTCTAAAGTAGTGTTATTTTGAATTGTGTTAAAGATTTAAGAATATGACAAGTTTAAGGAACCAATATCTAAAAAAAAAAGGAAAAAATAGTTTTCTTTCAGAATAGACCCAAACTTCCCTAAACCTAAGAAAATCTAAGACATGATGTAAGCAATATGAAATTCCTCATTCAAGGCTCTGAGGTGACCCATCACAACGCAAAGATCAGAAGGGAGGAGCAAGGCTCTTCCACAGAAGAGTCTTCATGAGGTAGGAGAGTCACAGGGGTGGGACTCCTACAGATGGCATGTTTGACAGATATTCATCAAATCAGCGCCTACACGATGGGTGGAGAAGACTGTATGGCATGGTCCCTGCTATACTTAAAAATGCTAAAAGACCAGTTTAAGATATGCACTCAGGGCTGGAGAGATGGCTCAGCGGTTAAGAGCATTGCCCGCTCTTCCAAAGGTCCTGAGTTCAATTCCCAGCAACCACATGGTGGCTCACAACCATCTGTAATGAGGTCTGGTGCCTTCTTCTGGCCTTCAGGCATACACACAGAAAGAACATTGTATACATAATAAATAAATATTTTTAAAAAAAAAAAGATATGCACTCAAAGATGCTTTGGCAGACAGCAATGAGTGATGGGGAAATCAGACAGATAAAAGGCCTCTGGAAAGCTTGAGTACTTCATGGGAAACGGGCGTTGTAGACTGGTCCCCGGGAACTGAAATTTGATGAAGAGGAAAGCAGTCTCAGCTGGAGGCCCCTTGGTAGCCAAGGATTCAGCATCACAGATTTTACTAATCACAGAGTGAAAATATTCAAAGTAAATTCTAACAGGCCTAAAAAGTCGAACTTGAATGTGCATGCTGACTTAGTGTAAACGATACTCAAACACTGTACAATGAAAATCTGACTTAAAAGGTATGGGGGATATACACAGGGTATATACAAAACTGACAGCATTTTTTTATTGATTTTTATTGAGCTTTACATTTTTCTCTGCTCCCCACCCTGCCTCTCCCCTCCCCTTCAGCCCTCCCCCAAGGTCCCCATGCTCCAAATTTACTCAGGAGATCTTGAAAATGGACACCATTTTACACAAAGGACTTCTAGATAAAACTCCATCCCTGCCAATGTTAGAGGAGAGGCTGGGGGTCCTCGAGCCAATCCACTGTGGATATTGAAAGTGACTAATTCTGTTGTGCTATCTTGGAAGGAAGTTTTAACAAACTGCCTCTATATTCACTTTTATCCTTCGTGACTTTTTCCTAACTCAAATAGGTTAAAAGTCAATAAGAGGAAAAATGTCAAGAGCTAGAATCTTAAAACCCCCAGGGCTCGGGATCCTAAGTAACAAGTCCATTAGCCTCACCTCTGTTCTCCTCTACTTGATTACCTTTCAGAACCAAGAGCTCACACTTTTATGAAGCAATTAATTCCTGATCCTGTTTCTGAATATTTTACAAATATGAACTAGAGGTCACTGAAGTATTTTAAGTACATGAGCTAATATTTCAATTTCCTGTCTGTGAAAACATGGATAACTCAGGGGGAATCATCTGCATAATGAAACTGAAGACTTCCATAGAACTTCGATTTCAAACTCAGCCGCACAGAAAAACACCAAGATCCCCAACTTGCCAAGAACCATAAGCAAGTTAGAGATATGACCTGGTTTAGGAATACAATCCTCTGCCTTTTAAGATCCAGCCAGTGCTGAATCACCTGCAGCTAGGAGTGGGCACAGGAGGGAGTGGCTGAAGCCTCAGGTGGTGCCCTAATGACCCTCCCCCTTGCCATAAGGAATACCAAACAGGTCGAATCCAGAGACTCTCTTGTGGCTTATTACAACTGCTCTGATTAAGGAATGGCAATAGCTGCCGTGCTCTGAGAACAGAGTTCCAGGACATACACACATCACCATCCACATTTTCTAATCCAAAACACTCTGCCTCTAGCAGGAACTGCAGGCTCTGTTCCTGGGCCTTAGAAAATTACACATTTTACCTTCACATAGTTTCCTTCCTCTCCCCACCCCACGCCAACCAACACACTATAACTTTCCAGTTAAGCAAGGGCGAAAGCTACATTATGTAACTCTCAGCGTTCCAAGAGGTCAATTGTGAGAACTAACACAAAGCTTTGACTAAGCATCCCCTCTGCACAAGACCTCTCAGCACCGTTCCCTCTTTTATCCAAACTTCAAAGAAGGCCCAGTTATCTATGTCCTTTCTGCCCATGGAAATTACACATCTAGCATCCACAAGCCAATTCTGCAGCCACCGTTTCCTCAGACATTGGGTACGTTCTAGAATCCAGAATACTCCCTTGAAAATGCTATCAACAGGGCCAGGATGTTGCTCTGTGGTGGGGTGCTTGCCTACCCTGTACAAGGCCCTGGGTTTGATCTTCAGACCTTTGGACATGTGGAGTTTTGTTCTGCCATTTTGTTTCCTCCCTTGCCTCTTCCTTTCCTTGCCTCTCCCTTCCCTTGCCCCTCCCCTTCCTTGCCTCTCTCCTTTCCTTCCTTCTTGCCTTCCTGTATGTGGTAGGAAACCAAAACAATGCCATTGTCTACCAAAAAGGTGAATATGGTATGTGGACTCATAAGTGGATACTAGCCATAAACAAAGGATATTGAGCCTATAGTTCATGATCCTAGAGAACCTAATTAACAAGGTGACCCCTAAGAAAAACATATATAGATCCACCTGGAAAGTCGAAATAGACAAGATCACCTGACAAAATTGGAAATATAGGAGTGGAGGGAGAAAGGAAGATGAAAAGGGAAGAGTTGTGGAGAAGGGGAAGAGTGAGGATAACTTGAGGGAATGGGATAGTCGAGATGGAGGGAAGACAGAGATGAGAGCAAGGAAAGAGATATCTTGATGGATGGAGCCCTTATGGGGCTAGCAAGAAACCTGGCTCTAGAGAAATTTCCAGGAATCCACAGGACAACCCCAGCTAAGACCCTAAGCAACAGAGGAGAGGGTGCCCAAATTGGCCTTGCCCTGTAGCCAGACTGATGAATATCTTAAATATCACCATAGAACCTTCATCTATCAGCTGATGGAAACAGAGGCAGAGACCCACATTGAAGCACTAGGCTGAGCTCCCAAAGTCCAGTTGAAGAGTGGGAGGAATGAGAGTATGGGCAAAGAAGTCAAGACCATGATGGGTTCACCCACTGAAACAGTCTACCTGAGCTAATGGGAGCTCACCAACACTAGTCGGACTGGGAAGGAACAAGCATGGGTCCAAACTAGTCCCTCTGAATGTAGTTGACAGTTACATGGCTCAGGCAGACTGAGGGGCCACTGGCAGTGGCACCAGGATTTATCCCTACTGCATCTACTGCCTTTTTGGGAACCAATTCTCTTTGGATGGATACCTTGCTCAGCCTAGATATATGGGAGGGCCTTACCCACTCTGGAGTGGATAAGGTGGGGTAAGAGGGTATGTAGAGAGAGTGGGAGGAGGGAAAGGGAGTGGGAACTTGGATTGGTATGTATAATAAAAAAAATTCTGCTTTCTTTTTTTAAAAATTTTTTTTAAAAAACAATGTCATTGTCTTGTTCTGAGTTCATTCATGTTATGTACAGAATCACTGAAAATTCTTTAGTGCCAACCTCAGTGCCTAGAATCATTATTACATTAGCTTACTTAAATGATGCCAATGAAAATTAATCCAAAAGCTTGCCTGAAGACATGCTACTCACAGTTGGTTTCTGTCAAGCTACATTTTTAAATATTTTCAATTAACCATAGTTAATAAATGTAGGTTTAAGTCCATTGAGGTTTTCAAAATGTACAGGATTTTTTTTCTATTTAATTCTTGAAATATGGAATAAAATAATATAAAATTTTAGTATAATCAAAATATTCATGCCAATAAAGAACTCAAAGCAAACAATTTTAAGATGTCCCAAATCCTGCTATGTCTAACACATGCATGGCATGCTAACCAATCATATTAATTAAACTGCATATGCTTTTATGAATTTTTTCAGTTGTCATGATGTCTTTAATGGAAAATGATTCTTCAGCTTTTTTCTTCTTCATGCTTATTTATAATTTTTTATTCTTTATTTTTTAAAAAAATTTATATAGGGCTGGAGAGAAAGCTCAGAGGTTAAGAGCACTGACTGCTCTTCCAGAGGTCCTGAGTTCAATTTCCAGCAACCACATGGTGGCTCACAGTCATGTGTAGTGAGATCTGGCGCCCTCTTCTGGCCAGCAAGCATACATACAGACAGAACATTGTATACATAATAAATACATCTTTTAAAAAAATAATATAATATATTCTAATTATGATTTCCCCTCTCCAAATTCCTCTCAGCTCCCTACCTCCCTACCCAGAAACCTTTACATTATCTCTCTCACACAAAAAAAGCAAGCCAGAAAAAGCACAAGACAAAATAAAACCAAAGAAAGGCATACACAAAAATAGTAATCAAGATAAACAAGAAAAACACTAAATAAGAAAAAAACACCCCCAAAAAGGCAAAATAAGACAAAAGGTTTACAAAACTATCACTGAGTTCATTTTGAATTGGCCAGCTGCTCCTAGTCGTGGGTCTACCCTGGAATGTGGTTAATATGTCCAGTGTGGCTGCAACAGAGAAAACTGATTTTTCTATTGGCAGCAGGTATTAACTGCAGATAGCTCATTGGTTTATGGGTTAGGGATCCCCTCTCGGCACAGGGACCTTGTCTGGCTTTTATCTGTACACACCCTGTACATGCTGCCACAGTCATATGTTTGTATGTTCATTCATGTATGCAGTTCTTATGTTCATTAGTCCCTTTGTATCTGGAATACCATTTCTCTGGTTCTTACACTCTTTCTTCCTCCTCTTCTACACAGAAATCTGAGCCTTGAGGGGAGGGGTTGATAAAGTATCTCATTCAGGACTGAGTGTTCCAAAGTCTCTCACTCTCTACCCTCTCATGGAGAGGGCCTTCAGTACAAAGAGAGAGCGGTCTGTACCACTACGGCTCCAGCATATCATGCAGGCAGGTCACCACTGTAGACCACAGGGTTCGTAGCTGGAAGCTCTTGATGATTACCTGTCCCCTCCAGCAGTGTGCAGAGTATCTTCCAGTACCATGAACATTAGTCACTGGGAATAAGGCTTCAAGTTAGGTTCCAGCACAACTTCTCCATGTTTGCTGATATATGTAAGTGTTGTTTTCAAAAACAGGGCCTTCCCATAAGGCTGAGAAGAGCTAACAATAACCATGACCCTAGACTATGATGTTTTGGGGCTGCCATTGGGGTCCTTTTGCCCAGTGCTTCAACAAGGTGTAACCTATTCCTGTCACTTCAGGATTTCTTTGAAGGTATGTCTAGGTGAGGCATCGTCTCCCCTATTACTTGATGATTCCATCTAGATCCCTTTTGTGTGTGGATACATTTTAGGGAGCTTCTACAGCCGTAGGTTCTCTTGTGACTTCCTAAAGGCCTTGAGTGCCAGCTGTCCTTCCTCATTTCTCTCCTTTACTCCTCTCTCCCACCCTCCCTATTTACTCCTCCTGTTATACTTTCTCTCCTGCATGTCCATAACTATATACTGTATCTCCCCTTCCTTGGGAGATCCTCTTCTCCCCTGACCAAGTATCCTAACCTCTGTGATTATTCACATTGTAGCGCACATATCAAAAGCTTAAAAACTAACATCTAAATAGAAGACAACATGCATTTGTCTTTCGGCATCTGGATTACTTGACTTGAGGTGATTTTTTTTCTAGCTCCATTTACCTGTGTGTTTCACAATTTTATTTTTCTTAACAGGTAAATAATATTCTATTGTGCAAATGTACCACATTGTCATTATTCATTCATCAGTGGATGAACATCTAGGCTGTCTTCAGTTTCTGGTTATTATGAACAGAACAGCATAAACATGGATGAGCAGGGATCTCCGTAGCAGAATATATGCCCAAGTGTGGCATAGCTGGATCTTGAGGTAGATCTGTATCTACTTCCAGCCTCCAGAAGAAGGACACTAATGTCCACTGGCCAGAGCAGCCTGAGCTTTCACCAGCTGTAAGTGTCCTCTTTCTCCACATTCTCACCAGCATGAATTCTGTCGTTTGTTTTTATTGATCTTGACTATTCTCAAAATAGTTTTAATTTGCATTTCTCTGGCAGCTAAGGATTTTGAACATTACTTTAAGTGTTTCTCAGCCATTTGTGTTTCATCTTTTGAGAACTCTGCTTACTTCTGTACCCTAATTTTAATTGGGTTATCTATTTTCTTAGTGTCCAGGTCCTTCAGTTCTGTATATATTCCAGATACTAGCCCTCAATCAGATAGATAATTGGTAAAGATCTTTTCCCATTCTGTGGCCTGCCGCTGTGCCTGAATGATGGTGTCCTTTGCCATACAGAAGCTTTTATCTTCGTGAGGTCTCATTTAATTGTTGATCCTCGTGTCTGTGCTCTCTGTGTCCTGTTTAGAACGTCCTCTGTGAAAATGAGTTCAAGGCTATTCTCCACCTTTTTCTATCAGGTTCAGAGTATCTGGTCTTATGTTGCAGTCTTTCATCCACGTGGAGTTGAGTTTTGGCAGGGTAATAAATATAGATATATTAGCCTTCTTCTACATGCAGCCATTCAGTTTAACCAGCAACGTTTGTTGAAGATATTTTCTGTTCTCTGAGGGTGTGTATTTTTAGCCTCTTTATCAAAAAATCCTGTGCATATATATCTGTGACTTCAATTCAAATCCATTGATAAACATATTTCTTTTTTATGCTGCTTTTATTACTATATCTGGGATGATGTTAGCTGCAGTAGTTCATTTATTACTTAAGAGTGTTTTAGATATCCTGGATTTTTTTGTACTTCCATATGAAGCTGAAAACTGACTTTTTTATGATTTCTGTGAAAAACGGATTGAAATTTTGATGGAGATTGCATTGAATCTGTCTATTGCTTTTGATAGGATGGCCAGTTTCACAATATTATGTATTGAGTATGAGTATGAGAAATCTTCCCATCATCTGATATCTTCCTAATTTCTTTCTTCAGTGTCTTAAAGTTCTTATTATGCAAGTATTTCACTTGGTTACTTAAAGTTATCCCAAGTTATTTTTTGAGACTACTGGTAAAGGTATTATTTCCCTGATTTCTTTCTCAGTCTGTTTATCGTTTGTATTAGGAAGGTTGCTATCTCTTTGCTAATTTGTAACTTACTGATTTGTTCAAAGTCTTTTGCAGCTATAGAAGTTCCCTGGAAGATAAGTCTTTTATATATGAAATCATATCTGCAAATATAGTTTGCCTTCTTCCTTTCCTATTTGTATCCCTTAATCATCTGTCTTATTGCTCCAGCTAAGACTTCAGGTGCAGTATTGAACAGGTGTGAAGCGAGTGGACCACCTTTGAGTTTCTCTCCGTTAGGGCGATGTTGGCTGTGGACTTGCTGTAAATTGCCTTTATTGTAGTGAGGTATGGCCCTCAAACCCCTAGTCTCTCCAGCACTTTCGTAATGAAGGGATGCAGAAGGGTCTTTCTTCATCTAACGAGATGATTATGTGACTTTTGTCTTTCAGTCTGTGTTTGTTTTTGTTTTTGTTTTGTTTTTGTTTTTTGTTTTTGTTTGTTTGTTTGTTTGTTTTTTTGTTTTTTTTTTTTTTGCTTTTTCGAGACAGGGTTTCTCTGTGGTTTTAGAGCCTGTCCTGGAACTAGCTCTTGTAGACCAGGCTGGTCTCGAACTCACAGAGATCCGCCTGCCTCTGCCTCCCAAGTGCTGGGATTAAAGGCGTGCGCCACCACCGCCTGGACTTGTCTTTCAATCTGTGTATATGGTGGGTTATGTTTATTGATTTACATATGTTGAGTCATCCATGTATCTCTGGGATAAAGCCAGCTTGGTCATTGTGGATGATATTCTTGATACATTCTTGTATTCAGTTTGAAAGTATTTTATTGAGAATTTTTGCATCTATATTCATAAAAGTGAATTGGTTCTGTAATTTTCTTTCTTTGCTGGATCATTGTGTAGCTTAGAAAGCAGGGTAATGGTGGCCTTATAAGAAAAATTAGGGAATATTCCTCCAGCTTCTACTTTGCAGGATCATTTAGTAATGCTGTCATTTATTCTTCTCTGAAGGTCTAATAGACTTCTGCACTGAGTCCATCTGGCCCTGGGCATCTTTATATTTTAGATGGAAGACTTCCAAATACTGATTCTATTTCACCAGGGGCTATGGGTCTGTTTAAATTGTTTATTTGATCTTGTTTTGAATTTGGTGGGAGATAGATGGATGGATGGATGGATGGATGGATGGATATCAATAATAGGTTTTCTTAAAGTATATACTTATGAATCTTTAGATTCCCTTTGTGTCCATTGTAATGTTTCCTTTCTCATCTTTAATTTTACTAATTTAGATCTTTTCTCTCTATAGTTTAGTTAACTTAGCTAAGGGTGTGTCAGTCTTGTTGATTTTCTCAAAGAACCAGTTCTTTGTTTCATTCATTTTTTATTGTATCATGGCTGTCGCTGTTTGTTCATTTCTGTCTCACTGACTTCAGCCCTGAGTCTGATTATCTCTTGCCACCCACTCTTTTCGGACACAATGTATTGTCGCTCTAGAACTCTCATGTGTGCTCCTAAGTTACTAATGTGAGGTCTCTCCAATTCTTTTGAGGTAGGCACCTAGTGCTATGAATTTCCCTCTCAGAAAGGGCTTTTTATTGTTCCCCATTGGCTTGTGTGTGTTGCGTTTTAATTTTCACTCAGTACTAAAGAGTTTTTTTATTTTCTTTTTGATTTCTGACTTGAACCATTTTTCACTCAGTTGTGAGTTGTTCAGTTTCCACAAGTTTGTATATGTTCTACTGTTGCTGCTGTGGATATCAAATCCATCGTGGTCAGATAGGATGCAGGGTGTTACTTCAACTTTCTTTTATCTCTTGTTTCGTATCCACGTATGTGGTCAGTTTTGGAGAAAGTTTCATGAGCTATTCTTTCGCGTTTGTGTGAAATGCTCTGTAGATGGCTGCTAAGTCCATTTGATGTATGACATTATTTAACTCCACCGTTTGTCTGCTCGGCTTTGTTTTCTCAGATGACCTGTCTATTGGCAAGAGTGTGGCACTGGGGTCACCCACTATTACTGTTTAAGTGTCAATACGTGATTTTAGCTGTAGGAGTGTTTCTTTGATGAACCTGTGTCCTTGTTATGGAGGCTGCTGCCATACCATCTCTCTGCCACCAAGGACTCTGAAACAGACAACCTCAACAAATGCTTTCTTTGATTTAAAAAAAAAAAAGCTATTATCTATAAAACTTAAAATTTGTAAAGTAATTTCTTCGTTGCTTAAGAAAATACAATTATCCTTGGTTCTAGGATGTTTTGATTTCTCAAAACTTTTAAAACATGTTAATTAATGCTCCTCCTCCATACAATAGACGCAACGTTTCAATATTCAAAATATTGAATAGACCTAGTTTTAACACTAAAAAAATAACGTTATCAAATTATATGTATGCAGTCTTCTGAATTCTCACCACACACACACACACACACACACACACACACACACACACGCCACACCACCCACTAAAAGTTCTTAACTGATAAATCCCCGGGCCCTCTTCCACTGCACAGGCTGTAACTACTGGATCAGCATGAATTTAAAACAAGTCATTGAAGGCAGGTTTATCTATTTAATAAAATTCAGAGCAGAAAGGAAAGGGAAGAGATTAAGATTCCTGAGTGGCCTGGAAAGAAAAAGAGCTTCCCTGATGCGTCCAGGAGAATGAATGGGGCGCACCTCACAGCTGCTACAAAAAGGAGACTGGGAAACGAAAGAGACAGAAAAAATATTTAAGGACATTTTATTGTTCAATTATTTCTCTTCTGCTATTTGGTAAGAAATAATAGTAGAGATTTAAATTTCCTTAAAACTATTTTGATTCCATGCTGTTGTAAACCCTGCCACAACAGGGCCATGAGGGGGTCAACTTTCTGCTACATATAGTCTAATAACTCTGTATAGAATAATGGCATCCCAGGGCCGCCTGTGGTTCCAGCCATCTGCACACTGTCTCACAGTGGACAAGAAGAGACTTCTCCATCTGTCCAGAAATTTGCTTATGTAAGAATGAGACTTTCTAATTTTTTTAATACCATAAAAGTTTTTCTTTTTTTTTCTCTTTCTTTCTTTTTTCTTTCTTTCTTTCCTTCTTTGGGGTGTGTGTGTGTGTGTGTGTGTGTGTGTGTGTGTGTGTGTGTAAACTTGAGTTAAAAACAGCACTCACTAAACAATTTTGAGTTCTCCAAACCTCTAGAGATCTGGAACCAATTGGTGTCCATACACTGATTATATGGCTACTAGTCTTTTTTGAGTTTCTGACAGAATAAATGTCAGTTGTTACCTTTGTATTTTAGGTGTGTGTATAGCAACTCTAATTAAGGAAGAAGAAAGCATATCTGAGACAAATGTCCCTTCCCCTTAATTCAATCTCCTAAATCCAAAACAAGAGAAACTCATGTATCCTGGGCACAGAGGAGCCACCACAACAAGGCAGGGAATCTCATCTACACAAACCATCTGCAGCAAATGTGGTACCCAAAACCTGCCAGGGACCAGATTCTGGGAGATTTTAGAATGTTCCTAAAAAGTACAGGAGGACAGCAGAAGTCACATGATCACACACAGTAGAAAGCACTTGGCAGGACTTTGAGGGAGATTTACTATTGGCACAGCCTCCCTGGAGAACTAAGGATAAAAGACTACTTAAGGTGTCCTAAGAAATGAAACAATACCATCTGACCTGCTCAAGTCTCTGTACTGATTTGAGTTCACACACCTGAAACACAAAGCAAGGCCCTATGAAACTTGATGTGCAATTACAATTAACTTCTAAACAATTTTCTCACCTAAGTGGTGAGCAATGCTACTTGATTTGAAATTGCTGCATTGCAACACATGGCAGGGAGGAATCTTGTAAAAAATAAGTAAATATATATATATATATATATATATATATATATATATATATATACACATACATGGCATGTAAGTGGAGAGTTCTTAACTTTTTATGAATGTGGAATTTCATCTTCCTTGCTTGCATTCTGTTCTTAACTGTTTGGAATTCTTCCAGGTAGAAATATTTCGTTCTTCCCTCCCCATTAGCCTCCTTTGCTTAAGAAAATCTTTTAAAGTATTTGATTAATTCCTGAAGAATCTCATAAAGTATTTTAATCATATTCTCTCCTAACTCCTCCTAGATCCTCTCCTGCTCTCCCTTTAAGGTCATGTCCTCTTTTTAAAAAATATAGCTCTTCAGTTAGGGGTTGGGGTTCATATACCCCATCCCACTTCATTCTAGAATTTACTGGCTTGATTTTATGCAGGTATTATACATGCACCCACAGGTACCCGGAGCTCATGGTGCAGCTGGTCCTGTCACATCCAGAAGATAGCTAAATTTTCTTAAAGAAAAAAGAAATAGGTGGGAAAACAGACTTATACTATATTCCCAATGGCTTTCATATATGTTTTTAAGAATTGCTATGGCAAATAAAATGTGAGATGTCTCCTTTACCTATGACTAAAATTCTAGGAATGAGAGGCAGGAGAATGGTGCTCATCACATAATGCTACGTGGCTGATAGTAGCTACATTAAGCAATTTGGCCATAGGCATGAATGTGAGTCCCATAGAAAGCCAGTCTCAAAACAAACCATCTATCCCATGTGTATGTGTCTGTGTCTGTGTGTCTATGTGTATATGTCTCTGTGTGCCTCTGTGTGTATGTCTGTATGTGTATGTGTGTGTCTGTGCCTGTATCTGTGTGTGTGTCTGTGTGCATGTCTGTGTATGTCTGTCTGTCTGTCTGAGTGTATCTATGTGTATATGTCTGTGTGTGTATGTCTATGTTTGTCTGTGAATGTGTCTGTATATGTGCCTGTGTGTCTGTGCCTGTATCTGTGTGTGTCTGTGTGTTTGTGTCTCTGTGTGTCTGTGTGTCTCTTTGTGTTTGTGTGTGTCGTATGTGTGTCGATGTCTGTATGTGCATCTGTGTTTGTGTCTATGTGTGTGTGTTCATTTACATGAGAGCAAGAGCGTAGAAGGCACATCTAATCCTCACAGAACTACTCACTCACGTCTCATTGCAAAGCCTCCACTGTTCTCTCTAAGCTCTTCAAGGTTCTGCTCCACAGCAGAGAGAAAGCCCATTGGCTAAACCAGCCTGGGAGGGGGGCATACTCTCAAACACCCACTTACATCAGTGCATTAAAAACAGAAAATACCTCATAAAATGGAACAACACATGAAAATCTGCACGAGGCACACTTGCTTTGAGATATACCCTAGGACTCTGGGAACTATACAGTACCAGGCAGAGCTAAGGGCAGTGTTTCAAAGTCTTAAAACATTCATTCCTGCTCTGTGCTAGGATTACCTGATCCAGTATGATGTGGTCAGCTAGCCCATTAAATACTGACATTACAATAAGACTCTTTGCCTCTGTATTAAGGCTGGGCAAGGCGACCCAGTATGAGGAGTAGGGTTCCAAAAGTCAGTAAAAGAGTCAGAGACAGCCCCTGTTCCCACTGTCAGGAGTCCCACATGGGGAGGGGCTTAGTCTTACTACAAATACTCATGGGAGACCTACCCTTTCCTGAGCAGAAATGGAGAAGGAGGAGTGGGCTTAGGGTTGGGAACAGAGGGGGTGGGGAAGGAACTGGGAGGAAAGGAAAGAGGAGAAACTGCAGTCAGGATGTAAAATAGATAAATAAATTTTTAAAATAATAAAAAAATAATCTTCCCCTCCCATTGTCAGTTACATAGGAAACCAGAGATAAGTCAGATAAAACACAGAGAGGGAGCATCAGTTTTCACTAAAATGCTGTTTCATAGGAGCTGCGGCACTCAGCTCGTATCCAGAAAAAGCCTGTCCCCGATACGGTGTTTTTGTGGTGCTTGTTTTATTTCATTGCTCAAAAAGTACCTTTCATACTCAGTAGGCTCATAATAGGTAAAGAACTGGTGAGATGGAAAGCTACCATAAGAATGCAAGTCGTCAAAACTCTATAAAATCCGACTTATGTACCCAAGTATGTCAAAGATATGATTTATCAGTATTAGTTATTGCCAACAACAAAAAGGAACCCTTCAAACACAACATCTTAAACCTAATTTTTACTCTTGTAGATTTTCCCACATCAAAATTATGTCTACTTATAATTGCTAAATACCCAGATAGATATTTTATCTTGACCCTCAGCATGAAAAAAAATCATAGCAGTTTCTCAATAGTTCTTATTAAATTTTGTTCAAGAAAAAAATATGATCAGTTAAGTTTTCATCTCTTAAACAATTCTAGGGCAAGCGAGCTAGCTAAGCAGGTAGAAGCATTTGTTACACAAGTCTGACAACCTGAGTTCAACTCCACAATGATTTAAAAACTATATATTCAGTGGTGGATGTCTGTAATCCCCGCATTCCTGGGGTGAGATGGGAGGCGGAGACAGGAGAATACACCAGAATCTTACAGGCATATTAGCCTGGAGCATGCTACACAGGAACCAAACAACAACAACAACAAAAATACTGCACATCAAAATGCACATCAAAAACCAATTGTCTTCTGACCCCTATATGTGCATCCTGGCGCACACAAGCCCACATTCATGCATACATATAGACACAATAAATTTAAAAAAAACAAAAAAGCCTAACTTTTAGCTATGGACTAATGATGCTTAAAGGATTTGCTTTTGCAATCTGACTACCAGATAAGACATCACTCCTGGGCTACAACACACAGAGAAACTGATAAGAAAAGAAATCATAAGAAACTCTGGTTAAGAAAGGAAATGTATGGAACACCACAGGAAGGAACCATTTATAATCATTTTCTCCTACGCATAATTTAAAACTGTGGACCCGGAGCCAAATGATGGCAGGGGACAAACCTCCTACCAAGCAAGAATTGAGATAACCAGCTCTAATATAAGAACACAGAACTAATTATTCTCATGAATTTCTTTCACCACGTTAAGACAAAACAACACCATGGTGCTGACAGCAACAGACAGGGAAGTGTAGGAAATTTAGATCCAGCACTTTCCTTCAGCTTTGATACTGCCGTGGTGAGCTATTCTGTGCCAGGAAAGTACAAAGAAAGCCACACAGAACTGCAGTGGGGAAACTTTCGGATCTGAAGAGCAGGGTGCGTGTTTAGATGTTGGTGCAGTAACACGGATTCTAGAAGATAAAGACATATACCAATAGCTAAAGTGTTTGGACATCTACATCAACCCCATTATCTGGCGTGATCGCCCAACAATCTAGCATTTTAAGAGCAAGAAAATATAGGCTTTCCAGGTGACCTTAAGATGGCCAACCCTTTAGTGGCAGGGTTTGCTCTCCATATCGGAGCTCTGTCCATGTATAAAGCTGTACATGTACGAACATGAGCCTGTATGTATACTTAGACATGTATATTGCATCCTGAAGTATAACATTGAATATTACATTTAACAATACTACTTCAAATGTACCTTTGTAAAATAAAATCAGAATCTATTTTTAAAGAAAATTATTGTATTCTTGACAATTGCTAGTAGAGGGCTTCTGGGTAAGAGGCTGCCTGTGCCTGTGACTGAGACAGGGATGGGGAGAATCAGGACAATCTGAATAGATAACACTCAAAGAGGAAACCAGGAGAGTATCTTAGTCCAAGCTTCTATTGCTGCAGTGAAACACCGTGAACAAAATGACAAGCTAGAGAGGCAAGGGTTTGTTTGGCTTATACTTCCGCACCACTGTTCATCACTCAAGGAAGTCAGGACAGGAAAACAAACAGGGCAGGAATCTAGAGGCAGGAGCAGAGACTGTGGAACACTGCTGCTTACTGACATGCCCTCCATGGTTGCTCATCCTATTCTTTTAAAGAACCCGGGACCACCAACCCAGGGATGGTAGCACTCACAATGGACTGGGCCTTCCTCCATCAATCACTAATTAAGAAAATGCCCTACACACTTGCCTACAGCCTGATCTGTTTTCATAACTGAAGATCCCTTTTTCTCATTACTTTAGCTTGTGTCAGGTTGAGGTAAAACTACCCAACACAGAGACCTTCAAAAATTCAGAGGCAGCGACAGGACACTAGATTGGAATAGGAGAAAGGGAGACCCTGCACCCAGAAATAAGGGGAACAGGGCCTCTGCCACACAGCCCCAGTAATGGCAAGAAAGAGGAAGTCAACTCTCAGGGTACTTAACACAAGAGAGTGGTGCTGGTGATTCAAGACATGGTAAAGAGAAGCCAGATGGGCAAGCACTTCCTACAAGGAGCAAGGGAGATTCCAGACTTAAGGAAATGAGAAAATCAAGTGCTGGTCACATGATACAGTTCGTTGTTATGCTCTCTCTGTGCCCAGCTTAGGATTTAAACTTGCTCGTGGGAGTGTACGTAAGTGAAAACAATGTCTTATCCATAGGGTTGGTTTCCAAGCCTTCTCACACACACATCCTCTAGGGACATTGGAACATATCCTCTGTCAGATAAAGCAAGTCTGCTGACTTGCTCCCGGTATTAATTAGTGGGGGGTTGGATGGACTGTCCATGGTACCAATAACTGGGAGTTCTTCCGTGTTGACCACAGCAATCAGAAGAAGTAAGATTCTCACGTCAAACCCGTCTGCATTAAAGTCTGAGTACTTTCGAGAGTAAAGTGATGAAGGTGTTTAGTGATACTACATCTTCTCACCAGAACAATACAGCAACATGCAGCACTTTTTTCCTTCAAACAAAGAGTGGGACTTTTTTCATTATTAATCTTCTACGCTTGCCTCTAGAGTAATTCTGTCACCACTGCAAATAAATTGTAGCACTTTCTCATTTTCAAAGAACATGAATGAATAGCAGCAAAGTACCTGTTCTTCCAAATTTACAAATGATTGTAATTTGAATCTTTCCTCGTCCATGTTACAACTGAATCACACCATAATTATAATTCAAATTCTATTCTTTCATAAAAGCAATAGTACAGTAACTATATATGTAAAATTCTTTTCCTTAACTTTGTTGTATGTCTGATGTGCTCGCCTACCCTCAGGATTAGACAGGGTTGTCTAGCATCATCCTGCTTTGATTAATGAAAGTGCATGTAAATCTCTTTGTGTAATTTGTAGGTTAATCCCTTAAAATGAATTTAAGATGATAGCAAATGGTTGCTATACAAACATGCATAATGGTAGGGTTTTTCCATTATTATAGTTCAAATGAAACCTTCAAATACTTCTAAATGGTAACTTTACACTCTAACATAGTACAAAAACCACAGCAATAAGTTATTCTACTTGGTAACAAAATAGAGGTGACTTCTTAGAACCGTGGGCTCACAAAACAGATTGTCTAGACTCAGATTCAGTGTTTCCTGCTGTGTTGCTGTGGAGATTAATTGAACTTCTCTGTGCCTTAGCTGAAAACAGAAAAAATATTCATACTCAATGGTGATTTTAGGAGACTGAATGAGCTGATACATGTGACAGACTCAGGTCATTTCCTTGAAGATAATATGTACTCAATAATCAACTTTTTCTATTCTTTCTGTCCTCTTTTATATTTCTGAATTTAAGCAAAATTTTTATTTTTTCAAAGCAGAATATGGGGACATTAAACCAAATATTAAAATAGTGCACTCCCCCACTCATCACTAATGGAGTTAATATGTTTACTCTTTGAGAGCTAATGAGTCTTTACAGGGTGGAAATATTGTCTTTTATCAAAGTTAATTGTCTTTTGCTGTTTTGAAGAAAAGCACTAGCTCACTTACAGTGGTGTAATGGAATTTGCCACAGACACAGTATGCACCCAAAATTCCTCTGCCTCACCGATGAAATAACATCTTCCGCCTACGATTTTAGAACCTTGCTTGACTGGACCTCATCAGTCAGACAGAGATGGGGTGGGGAGTATAGGGAGTAGAAAAAGAAGTTAAATTATTCCAAATCATCTGATTTAATAGCCATCAATAAAGTCTCTGAAGCCTGATATGTGGATTGATGAGACAGACAAGGTCTTAACAGCGAAGTGAAGGCAATCATAAGATAGAATAAAAATGACATGTGTGCTGCTTTGCAGGCTGCAGAGTGTTCCATTTAACTACAAGAAAATACCAGGATAAAAAGAAAGCATGTCATCGCCAGTCCAATCTTGGAGCCTTTCCCTCTAATTGGAATTTCATGAATCACTTCCTTTCTTTCTGAGGGTAAGTATTTCAGGCCTTTGTGGTTTTGTAAATCTACCAGCATTTGTTCCAACATCCTTACATACCACATGAATAAGGACCATGCCTCAAGCACGGCGATATGTCAACCTCAGGAGACTAACCACAAGGACACCTCTCCCACCATCACCTGGAAACACCCTACACACCTCTACACTACATGGGCTTTGTGTTTAGGGGGCACAGAAAACACCCAGTTTGTTAGGGGCTGCAGACCCCTGGCCCCTTGACTTTCTTTGCCTGCTAGAGTGAACTGGTCAAAACAACTTGTTTTCCTGTGCCTGCAGCTGCTCTGGGCACAAGACCCTCATGAGTTACTGATGGAAGGGGAGTGAATTCTGGTGGGTTTTACAGCTGGAAATCCCAAGAGCTGGGGCGAGGCTATCAGTTAAGGATCCCTATATAAGCTTCCCTGGAGCACAATAAAGTTGGCATTCTTGGCATTCTTCTTTCAAGGATGACCCGCGTCCCCACGTCTCTGCTGGGAATTTAAACACATACACAGAGCAAGCCATGAGAAGCAGGCTAATCACCATCTCCCCTATATGGTCTCTTCTCAGCTCTGGTTTTATGTTCCTGCTCTGACTTCCCCCATGACTAACTCTAACCTATGAGATGTAATAAACCCTTTTCTCCCAGGTTGCTTTTGGTCATAGTATTTATCACAGAAGTAGAACATTAACTAACTTGGTATTTCAATGTGTATTTAAATGTACATTTAAAATCAGATAATAGGAAATATGTCAACATTAAATTTCCTGGTTTTGATAACTTAGTATGGATTTGATTTAAGACAACATCCTTTGTTCTCAGAAAGCAAACCACCAAATACTTAAAAATAAAGAACAGGACCAGATACATCATGTTCAACAAAGGCTTGCTAAAGAAGCTGAGAGAGTCTCAGCTTATCCACTTCTTTTGTTATCGAAAATGGAAGTCTGGCTGGGGAAATGGCGCAGCAGGTAAGAATGGTTGCACTAGCATGAGGACTTGAGTTTGGACCACTGGCACCCACATAGAAGGCCAAGTGTGACTGCATGTGTCTAAAACCCAGGATTATGGTGGCTGGAGACAGGAAGATTTGCTGGGGCTTGCTGGTGGTCAGCCTGGTTCCATGTGCAGTAAAAAATCCTGTCTCAAGGGAAAAGGCAGGGATTGACAGACCAGGGCAGCCAGCATCCTCGTCTGGCCTCCACAAATGTAGGTGAGCACACCCACAAACACACATGCACAAACACGTGCCCACACACACAGGCCGAGACAGACACACAGACATATACAGGTGGCTAGAAATAACTAATTGAAATGCACATATAATTTTCAGTTTGTCGTATACCTAAAATTCAGGCAGATCTTGCTAGATCTTCTTGTAGAAACGTAACTTCCAGTTAGGAAAAGATAAATACTTTCTTTTAAACATTGGGCTCTAAAGTGACGAGCATGTGTCAAGTGGCTTTCTCTGCCGTCAGATCTCATAAACATTCCACTCCTTTCTCCACCTTCACCCACTTTTTCTGACTGTGTGATCGATGAGAATGTTCAGAGGAACAGACAACAATGCGCCTGCTTTTAGACACTTCGTATTACCGCTAACATTATCAGCGAGTATTCGTCCCCAGTTCTCTTCAACAAAAGATTTTTAAAGATACAAAAAAAAAAAAAAACTTAAGAGATTTTTCAATTCAATTCTCTTGTCATTACAACAAAGTAGCATTGATGGTTAAATAACAGCCACACGGCAGGGAAACCACAACAGACGGGTTGCCTGTCCTTCATTCTGAAATGTATAGGTGGTTTTATTCCTTCTACAGACAAGAGGAATAAATTTTAATAAAAAATAATAAGTTGGAGATGGAGAGAAACTCCAAGCAATTCCACTAAAAATCAGGAATGAACTACTCTCTTCATACCTATTCAGGGTAGTGATTGAAGTCTCAGATAGAGCAATAAGACAACTGAAGGAGATCAAGATGATACAAGTTGGAAAGGAAGAAGTCAAAGTGTGTTTATTTGCAGATGACAGGACAGAATACATAAGTGATCTTGAAAATTCCATCAGGAAACTCCTACAGCTGATAAACACTTTGGGCAAAGTAGCTGGATACATAATCAAATCCACAAAAATTGGTAGCCCTCCTATACAAAAATGAAAAAAAAGACACAGAAGGAAATCATAGAAACAACACCTTCTTAATAGCTTCAATAATATAAAATATCTCCAGGTAACTCTAACCGAGCAAGTGAAAAACTAGCATGGTAAAAAAAAAACATTAAGACACTTAAGAAAAGAAATTGAAGAAGATATCAAAAGATTGAACGATCTCCCATGCTCATTGAGTTGTTAGGATTAATATAGTAAAAATGGCCATCCTACCAAAAGCAATGTACAGATTCAGTGCAATTGCCATCAAAATTCCACACAACTCTTCCCAGATTTTAAAAAGACAATTTTCAGCTTTATATGGAAACACAAAAATCCAGGATGGCTGAAACACTCCTGAATGGTAAAACACCTGCTGTAGGTGTCACCACCCCAAATCTCAAGTGGCATTAGAGAATTATAGTAATAAAATCAGCATGGTGTTGGCAAAAGCAGAAACCCAGATGGGTTGATCAGTGGAGTCAAACATGTGGAAGAGTGCATCAGTTTAGCTGCTTCTAGACGCAGCAGGGCTTCGATCTCCTCAGCCAGTCCACTCATTGATTAACAAGAAAGCAGTAAATCTATTTATTAATACTGAAATCCACAAAGACATTGTCTAAAACAACAATCGCTTCTGTTACTTGGAAACACCACCGAGATCTATGAGTAATATAGTGAGCACATAGGGGAATTTAAAAAAAAAAAAAAATCTGTTAGAGTTGGTTATAAAAAACAGTAGGAAAAGAAAAATGAACACTGGCCTGAAAGCAGCGATATCAGGTATTGTTTTAAAGAAATGCCCAGGGATTCTTAACTGATGCATGGACAAGTTACTGGAGATAATATGATGGGAATTTAATGTAATGTTTCATCTGTAGGAAATATTGGTCTTATTGCTTTCCAATATCAGCGGAGTCTGCTGAGCCTTAGCTATTTCATTGAGCTGTCAAGGCCAGAGAAAAGACCGCTGTGAAACTCCCACTTTGGCAAAGACAATTGCAGCGGCTCTAAGTTATCTGAACCACTTGAAGCATCTTCCCTTATCTTATAGACGATGGAGATAACCAGGAGCAACCATTTGTTAAAACCCATTTGTTTAAGCATTTGTTTGTTCTCCTAAATGATCAGCATCGTCTAAAGCTTGTTGCTCAAGAGAGCTTGCATATAAAAAGGAGCAGACTCAGAAATACAAATTTATTGTAGGAAACAGACTCTCGTATTTTTCAGCTGTTTGAAATAGGAACAATAATGGGCAATCTTTCCAAATTCACTGGCGAGGAAGCCGTAAGCAACCAGTTTAGTGGTGAGAAGGACGAAAAGGAAAAGACAGTCATCTACTCAGCAATCCAGGCTTAGCGGCCGAAACTTAAGGAAGTGAGAAATCTTTTTCAAAGAAAGAAAACTTCTTTTACAAAGTGAAAAGCCAATTTCAGAAGCTGAAGACTGCGTGCTTTTGTTTTTAAACCGATAATAAATTCCTTTGTAATTTAATCAACACATGCGGAAGCTGCCACTGCGCGGGTAATGAGTGAGCAAGAACAAATGAGGGGCCTGGCTGAGTTCTGTTTTGTGATTTGAGTATTAAAAAGAAATACAAGAGAGAACAAAAGGCAAGAGAGTTCTGGGATAGAGGGTGGATTAGAAGCGTCTTCCATGTGATTCTGTGAATAAGGGACAGGGTAACCAAGGAGGGAAAAGAAAGGGAGAGACTTGAAAATCGAGAAAGACGGGACACAAAGCTAAAACCATTTGGGAAAGAACAGAAAGGAGCAGAAAGCAGTCTAGGGTTCCAGAGTGGGAGGGTGAGAACTGAAGCCTCAACCCAGGGAGCTAAGGGACCGTTGTGACCAGACTGGCACAGGGGAAGCCCACAGTTCCTACGGCCCAAAGGCAGGAAAGAGAATTGGTGTGAAATGACTTCTGAAGTTCGCTACACGGCTCGCCATGTCTTCAAGGGCTACCACTGTTGTCCGTCTTGGAGGAAGGCCTATTTGAGACTAAACAAACCTAAAAACAATAAGTATCAACGGCAGGTCAAGGAGCCTGGGGATGTCGGCCTCAGTGCCTGGTGGGAGCCAGCTAGTAGAGGTCTAGCGAGCTGCAGACCAGCAAAGGGGTTTAAGCCAAGGGGCTAAAGCAGTGAGGCTGTGAGAGTTGTTGGCCTCACTCTCCATGGAGAGAGCCAGGTCCGTTGTCTATGGGTTAGATGGAGAGCATTCAGCCAGAGGCCTGTGTTTGCTCAGTGAGCCTCCAGCACCATGTCATTGCCACCGGTAGCTTGCTGCTCCTTGGGCCTGAGAAGTCAAAGCCCTTGTCCAGCATTTATCCCAATTTCCAGAACTTCTTTGCTCTTCTATGATGGTTTACTTCTGGGCAGTCATCCCAAAGTGTCCAGACCAGCAGACACAGAACCAGGTTCCCTCACTTCTACCCATCCAGCACAGGAATCCTACACATTCAAGAAGAAAGACGCACAACACAAGACTTCAGAAAGAAAAAAGTTATTACCGACTCAATGAACCAGCAAGCCTGTAAAATGAAGGACTAAATTAGTGTATGTATACCTTTCCATAATCTACCTAATGAAAATGATCTTAACTTTCCTATTAAAATTTTCAGACTAGCTGAGTGAATTAAATACACACACACACACACACACACACACACATATGTGTGTGTGTTTGTCTGCTAACCCAAGTTTGACTTCCATTTTGGAATGGAGCCTGGGCCCCTTGGACCTTGAATCACATTTGTGGCTTTTGTTTGCTGTTCCGTTCTAGGAGATGAAAATTACTTCAGTCCTTTGTTTTTTGCAAGATCCAAGTTTGGCTGTATAGAGAATTTGTTGATCTTTCTGGTCTATGTCATCTTCCATTGATGAGGGTTGGGTATTAAAGGTACCCGTTGTTATCCACTCTGGGTCTGTGTGCCCCTTTAGGACCAGTGGTACCTGTTTTATGACATTTCATGCATATGTATTTATATTCATTGTATCTTTTTTTAAGACAGGGTCTCATTTAGCCCAGACATAAGCTTCTGATCCTCCTGTGATGGAGGAAGGTCATTGGCTAATAAAGGCACTGCCCTGGCCCATTTTATTGGTTAGAGGATAGGTGGGAGGAGTAAACAGAACAAAATGCTGGGAGGAACAGGAAGTGAGCTCAGAGACTCCACAGCTCTCTTGGGAGCAGCCGCCTCAGAGAGAGACGCCATGCTCCCGGCTCCTGGGCAGACACACGCCATGAAGCAAGCCACCAGGTTAGACATGCTGAACCTTTCCCGGTAAGACCGGTGCTCACAGATTATTAGAGATGGGTTGATGGGGATGTGAGAATTAGCCTGTAAGTGCTAGAGCTAAAGGGCCAAGCAGTGCTTAAAAGACTACAGTGTCTGTGTAATTATTTTGGGGCAGGCGGCTGGGGTGCTGGGAATGCAGCCCCTCCGCCCCTATTACTTCATATGGCGCCCACGTGGACAACTGCTTCCACATAAAGCCTGAGACAGCTTGGGAAATAATTCTAGAACAAAATGAAAGCATTGTGCCTGGTTTTTTGGTAGCAGCAATTTCTCGGTTCTACTCTGCCTGCTAGAGGCAAGAAAGCACCTCATCTAAGAGAGGCTTCCTGACTCAGCTTCAGCTGCAAAGTCCTGCAGCTCATTAAGAGGTCCTGCCACGAAACACTTAAATGGTGTTGACGAAAAGCTGAATGCATGCTTTTCGGTTTTCAGCCGTAGCAGGAAAAAAGCTGCGCCATTTAAAAATGCCGGCTTTCTGGGCTGTCCTGCCAGGACAAACTCTGACTCTTTTACGCAGGCGGTTTGTGCGGTTTGTTAGCACAGGCTGCTGAAGCTCGCTTGCTGGCTACAGCCAGTACCTCAGCCATGAGGCTGGAAAGCTAAGGAATGGACTGGATCTAGCTGGCAAAGCCACGCCTTTAATCCTACTGACATTGCTTGGTAAATTAAAGACTCATGTGGTCAGAAAAAGAGAGATATACAGTAAAGAGAGATTCAAAGACAAAGAAAATTTTTAAATGGTTTACAGTGTGTTAAAAATATATGCAGACTAAAAGTTGAAGTTCTTAAAGTAAAAAACATAAAAAAAGGAAGAGAGTTGTTGTGTGTGGTAGCACACGCCTTTAATCCCAGTGCCTAGAAGGCAGAGACAAACAGATCTCTGTGAGTTCAAGGTGTAGTAGTGTACACCTTTAATCCTGAATGCCTGGGAGGCAGAGACAGGCGGATCTCTGAGAGTTCAAAGACAGCCTGGTCTACAGAGATATTCCAGGTCAAAGATATACGCTCAAAAAGCAAAAAGTTAACCTAGGAATGTCACAGCTTAGATTCTTAAGCGCCTAGTGATTTAAAGGCGCAAATCAAAAGTGCCCCTGGATAGTAAAAAAATGCAGATTCACAATAGGACAGATTCAGACCACTAAATGAGTCACACTGTGGATGAATGTACGTAGGCTTGGGAGAGAGAAGAAAAAGAATATAGAGAATAAAGTTAATGGTTTAAAAAAGTAAAAGTAAAGTCTTTAAAGAGACAGAGTACAGATAGTTAAGAGATTAAAAGAAATAAAGAAAAATAAGCCACGTAAAAATGGAAAATTCACAGAGAGTCTGGATTATGTACATTGTGTTTTCTTTAAAATTTTTGACTGTGAAGGAGCTAAGTACAGAGAGACATTTCATTATATGGGTTGCTAAGTGGAACCAGAACGGATATCATGAGGGTATGATTTCAGAATTTGGATCTAAAGATATGATACTTTGGAAAAGAGATTCTTCTTTTGTTTTCACAGAGGATCAGACCTTGTGGATTGCATTTATCCCGATTTGGTATGATGGACCACGCCCTCCTGAAGGGTTGGTGTGAACGCCTTCAAAAAATTGCTTCGCTCAACTGCCAACTGAGATGAAACTAGCACACAGGTTATACCATGAAAGACCTAATTAACGACGCCCCCATTCAGCAGGAAGCAGTTTGGAGAGAAATAACTGCGCCCAAATTCCCAAAAAATGTTTATAAATGTTCTTTTACATTTAAAGGGGGATATGATATAGATATGAATAATTTGCATTAGTATAGATTTTGCTTTATTGATAGCGATTTAAGGTCAATTTTGTTAAATGTATATGTATTTCTGATATTGATTAAGGTATTGTGATTGTGTAGTTCATTTAAAAATGTAACGTATATAGGTAGTTAATAGATAATCATAATAGTCAAGTTTGTAGTCATGTTAGTTAGATTTTCTAGATATATAGAGATATATTTTAGATAGACATTCTTCATGTCTTTCAAAGATTACAGAATAGGACATTTAATGTTTTAATAACTGAGGACTTTTCATGACAATGAGACACTCTGCTCCTGGCAGCACCAATCTATTTCAAGAGGAAGATGGGCATCAAAGAGGGTCGTTATGGAGTTTTGATAGCCATTTGGGCAAGAAACTGCTCTTGCCTGGATTATTGCATAAACTGGACACAGAGAACCCGCAGAGAGAGGACTACTGAACTTGCCTAAGGTGAGATGATCTTTCGGGTCCTGATTCATAAAAGAGTCTGCGAGACATTCTGCAGGACACAACAGATAGTGACTGAACTGACTTTGAATTTTCCTGCTTTATGGAAATGTCTGCTGGATAGCATGGGCCTGAAGGCTGAAGATGGATGCCCCAACGGTACAAAAGAACTTTGGGTGACTGTCCAGGCAGCGAGATGTCTTTGTCATTTCTAGAGTTTGAAGTTTCTTAGTTCTTGTTTACTTAGGTAATATATCTTTCTGGAGTCTTTGATGGAGTTAAGAATTGTTAGTTATAGTTATAGTTTTCCTTAGTTATGATAAAGATTATTGTAACTTTTACTTGATAACTGTTTTGTTATATGTAATTTTGCTATGTTAAAGCCTTTTTTTTGTTTAAACCGAAAAAGGGGAAATGATGGAGGAAGGTCATTGGCTAATAAAGGCACTGCCCTGGCCCATTTTATTGGTTAGAGGATAGGTGGGAGGAGTAAACAGAACAAAATGCTGGGAGGAACAGGAAGTGAGCTCAGAGACTCCACAGCTCTCTCGGGGGCAGATGCCTGAGAGAGAGACGCCATGCCCTGCTCCCGGGATGAAGCTCCGACCCAGGATGGACATAGGCTAGAATCTCCCCGGTAAGCGCACCTTGGGGTGCTACACACAGATGATTAGGAATGGGCTAAATTAATATGTGAGAATTAGCCTAGAAGAGAATGGGCCAAGCAGTGATTAAAAGAATACAGTTTGTGTGTTGTTATTTCGGGGCATAAGCTAGCCGGGCAGGCGGCTGGGGGTGCTGAGAACGCAGCCCCGCCGCCCTTATTACTTCACTCCTGCTTCTGCTCGCCAAGTTATGGGATTGCAGACCTGAAGCCTCATGTGCAGCTTGCATGCTGATGGGGTGAAACCCTAGGCTTGGCCATGCTAGTCAGTCAGTCATTCTCCCAGCTGAGTCACGTTCACAGTTTATTATACCTTTGGACCCACTGTTTCCTTTAGTAGGTAATGACTGGCTACAGGGGGTTACAAGTTGTCCTGAGTCTCAGAAGAGACTTTGGACTTCAGATCTTTAAAGTCTTGAGACTGAGAGGACTATGGGGACCTTAAACATTGACGAAATGCATGTTGCATTATGGTATGACCACAAGACTAAGAGAGCCTGGGTGTGGAATGTGGTGGTTTAAATGGGATGTTCCCATATTCTTAGGCATTTAAATACTTGTTCCCTAGTGGGTACTGTTAAGGGACTCTTAGGAGATGTAGCCTTGCTGGAAGATTGCTTTGAGGTTTCAAAAGCTATGTAGCATTTTCAGTGTGTTCTCTCTGCTTCCTGTTTGTGGTTTGAAATGTGAGCTCTCAGCTCTCAGATTCCTGCTCCGGCATGTGTTCTGCAATTATGGACCCTAAGTAAACCCTTCCTTCTATTAAAAAGAATCAACAAATTTCAGAGTTAAGGCACTCCATGGGTCAAAGGCATTTACCAAACAACTACAGAATATTCCATGAATCAGCGGTGAATACACATTTCTCTCAGCAGCCTGTAGAACTTTCTCTAAGATAAATCACATTTTTGTTCATAAATTACATCTTAACAATCACAAGAAAATGAAATATTCCATGAGTCTTATCACTTCATAGAAGTATAAAACTACAAATCAGTAGAAACAGAAACTACCCAACACCAGGATGAAACAATGTATGTTTGAATGAAACCCAGGGGACATTTTTTTAAATTTTAAATTTCTACAATCAAAAGCGAAGACACAACTTTCTAGAATCTTGGCAATGTTGAAAAGGTGAGGAAGTTAAAGATATAAAGGCAGTCATTAAAAAATAAGAAACATCACAAAATCACTAATATAAACATTTACTTCAGGGTCCCAGGGAAACAAGGAAAAGCCAAATTCAAAATTAGTAGATGAAAAGAAGCAACTCCCACAGTAGGAATAAATGCTATGGAAACTAAAAGAAAAGCACAAATATCTATGAAATAGTATGAGTTGCTCTTTTTTTAAGATAAAGAAGATGGGCAAAAATCTTAGCTAGGTTAAGTGAGCAGGCAAAAGAGAAAGACGGAGAGACCCAAATTAATAAAATTAGAGATGAAAGCCAGAGTATCCATAGCAAATATTTAAAAATGGAAAAGCCAGAAGAAATGGATGAATTTCAAATCACATATGAGGTACTGAAATTGAACCAAAAGGATATAAAGAAATGAAAAGATCAATAACCTGAACTGAAACAGGGTCAAAAATGAAAAAAAGATCTCTTGACGAGGAAAAGTGCAGGAGCAGACAGGGTCTGGATTCTACTCTTTAAAGAAGAGCAAACACCAGTGTCCCTTGGGTTGCTCCCCAAGATGGAGATGTAAGGATGATTCCAAGTTCAACCTTTAAAACCACCTTTCCCTTATACCAAGATAGAGACACAGTTAAAATAGGAAATATTTACTGTCTTAACTAGGAACTGATTAGTTGGGTGACATACATGTAAAAATAGTCAGAGAAATATTTGCAGACTGAATTAAATAATACTTTATAAAGATCATACACCATCATCAAATTGGTTTCATTCCAGAGAGTCGAGACTGATTCAAGTGCACAAACCAAAACCACACAGCACATCAATGGGCTGACCGGGGATGACCCAAAGATAAAGCCACGTCTTAATCCAAGACTCTTTGAATGATTCACAAAGGAAACATAAGCTAATGAGAACATGGGGAAGATAGTTAATGAGCCAAACAACGTATTACTGAAGCCTTTTCTGTGGTGGCTTGAGAGAGAACAGCCCCCAGCAGGCTCACACGCTTGAATACCTGGTCCCCAGTTAGTGGAACTGTTTGGGAAAGATTAGGAAGGGTGATCTTGTTGGAGGAGGTGTGCGGCTGATGTGGGATGAGGATGGATACTTTGAGGTTTCAAAAGACTTGCACAATTCCCAGTCAGCACTCTTGGCCTTGTGCCTGTGGGGTGTAAGCTCTCAGCCGCTGCTCCAGCATCATGCTTGCCTGCCTGCTGCCATGTTCCCTCCCCATCATGATGGTCATGGACATGAAGCCTCTGGAACCATGAGCCCCAAATGAAATGCTTTCTTTTATGAGTTGCCTTGGTCATTGTGTCTATCAGAGCACACGCAAAGTAAGAAATGCTCTGTCAGTAAGAGACAGAGCAGTCACGCTGAACTCCTGGTGTACAGTCCACAAAAGTGTCATCCTCACCTGCTTCCAGGTAAGGGCAGCTCCAACTCTATCTCCTGTTGTCTTACCCACCCCTGCTACCATTTCCTTTCAGAATGATGTGTTAGCTCTCACTCTCTGGATCCTAGGAAGGACACAATAGATAAAAGGCCTTCTGTGCTTCCACTATAACCTGCCTAGATCCGCTTCTGGGACCATGAGGAAGTCACGTGTCTTCTATAAGTGACAGCTCCCCCCCCCCCCCCCGTGTAATATGAATCGCTCTGCCTTGGAGAGACACTGTCAAGATGAAATGAGATGAAGTATGACAATAGATGAATGGAAAAGGAAAGGGAACCAAACTCTGTTGCTGTAGCTCTGCTGCTGTTGTTGGAATTACCACTGTTTAGTTTGTTTCCCAGCTTATCTATTAAACTATGCTGAGAGAAAGATCAAACTACATTTCTTTGCACTATCCATATTGAACACAATGAATGCTTGTACTTCAATATACATGTATTGAATTAATGTTGAAATAATATAGAATATATTAGAGCATATGTAATGAAAATATACTGAATGAACAGAATAATAAATAAACAGACAACTCAAAGTCCCTGTTTTTGTCTCAGTCATGGACTCCCTAACAGCATGGAATGCTCCGGCTCAAATCAGCCGGAAAACTCTGAAGAGTTTCAAAAACATTCACAGACTGGAAAGATGGGGCTAGAGAGACAGATTTGCAGTTAAGAGAATGTATTCCTCTTGCAGGGGACCCGGTTCTGTTCCCAGCACCCATGTGGCAGCTCACAACCTTCTGTAGCTCCAGTTCCAGGGGATCTGACACCCTCTTCGACCCTCTTAGGACACTGTGTATACGCAGTTTACGGAAAGAGATGAAGGCAAACATACATATAAAACAAAAAGATTTTTCCCCAGTGCTAGAATTTCTACATCTGCTAAAACCTAGGCAGTCAGAGCTGCTGGAGTTGCTTGTACCTCTCTCGCCAATACATCAGCTTTTTGCCTCTGAGCTTCACCTAGCCTAAGAACAATCTCCTCAACATGCTTTTATAATTTTGACATTTCAGTGACATTTTCCCATTGAATCATAGACTAGTCTTTCTTGACTCCCCTATTAATCTGAAACTCCTTCAAGACAGATATTTGACTAGTTTTAATATATTCCTAGTGCCTGAAAGAATAAAAAGAGCAGAGCTTTCGAATTAGTCAGACCTCCATTTGAGACCTGAGAGCTGAGCAGTGTCACGTCGGCTCTCCATCTCAGTTTCTTCGTTTGAGTACCTAGTCCTCACTAGTGTTGAGCAATATTAGGTCCACAAACACTTAGCACAGCTTCTAGTACCCAGTTAGAATGCCATGCGATTCTTACCTTGCGGTTATTTAATAAATAATAGAGCTAGTTTCCTTCAAGCACACTGGAACTTTTCACAAAATAAGCATTTTTGCCTCTGTCTACATTAAATCTGCTTGAAATATAGAAAACTCTACCTCCTGGTTACCCAAAGGAATTTATTCATCATAAATTTTAGAGAATGCCATATGTTTGTATGTGTCCATCTGAATAAAGAAATTGCTCAATCAGGCTCAAGCAATTAATACAAATGTGGACCCCAGAAGGTCAAATACATACATATCTAAAGGAAGTCATGCAACTAGCCAGAGAGAAAGCATGCTGGGAATCGAACCCAGGGTCTCATACTTTCGATTTTGATGCAAGCACTCTACCACTGTGCTACATTCCCTTCCCTAGTCATGGAATTTTAAGTCTGACTTCCACTTCCGTGTAAGCAAGAAATCCTATAAGGCACTGAATCACTCCCCCATTTTTCTGGTAAGGAATCTGAGGTAGAAAAGGGCCATGTCTTGTGAAGTCTCTAGAGCCAATACGCAGCCAAGCCTTGTAGCTGCCTCCTAGATTTAAAAGAATACATCTAAACATATAGTCACCTGACTACCTTCAAAATCGGGATGCAGGCTGACAAGGGTGAAGTCGAGGGGCGGCCACATTGCTGCTGCAGCGGTGTGACATTATACCCACTCCCCCAATACGGACTACAACAGGAATCTGCTCCATTTCCTGCCGCTTACAAACACAGCATTTTTCTCTTGTTCCATATTCAAATGTCTTGGCTTTTGAAGAGCTCCTTGCTTTCTGTCCTTCTTTAACAATTTTTTTTTCTTTGTAATTAGCACTGGAGCATGAGGGCTTCTTTTCTATTAAGTTTTAAACCCAATTTCTATTGTAATTTTAGATGTAATTACTGCTCCTTTCTGGCACAGGCTCTGAGGTGAGGCACACATTCACGCCGCGCTGAACCACATTCATTTCCCTTTACATTTCCTTCTCCCGGGTTGAATCTGAAAGGGCAGTAAGTAATAGCTTGTGACCCAATAAATGAATAGGGAGGAAGAGGAGAGAAATTCACGACCCGCTCGCAGGAGAGGTGCGGCTCTTACTTATGAAGTGCTCTCTTTGGAAGAAATGGAAAACCTCCTCACCTCCCAGAAAGGAGAGACTTCCTCTTCTGTCAACACAGGCAAAGTTGATAAACCACCACCAACGTGCACATTTCATGCAGGGAAGATATTTCGAGTGTTTTTTGCAAAGCTAAAATCTCGCTGGATAGTAATTGTGAGCAACAGACTCTTCCTACATATTTGCCAAAAGAAGGACATATGCAGGCCTCACGTATAATTTATTTCTTCACATCACCAAGCATTGAAGTCAACCAGGCTGGAGAGATGGGCTCAGTGGGAAGAGCACCTGTTCTATAAGCACACAGACATGAGTTCCAATCCTGAGCATCCACACAAATGCCATGCTGGTAAGCCCAGCACTGGGGTCGAAGACAGGCAGATTCCAGGAACCTGTTGACCAGCCAGCTTAGCTGAGATGGTAAACTTCCAGTCCAGAGATAGAGCTTATCTCAAGGCAATAAAAAGTAGAGCACTTGAAGAAAGCACTCAATGTCCAGCTCTGGCCTCTATATGGATACATGGGCCCTCACATACCTGCACACTCCTACGAATGCAACATATTCATACACACTTATAAGCATGCAACATACACATATACACACATGAAGCACACACATTCACATGCAACACACACATGAAGCATTCATACAATACAATATACACACAAGCAACACATATACATGCAACACATACAATATACATACAACACTTAACACACATGCAACACTTATACACATACAACACACACACACATAAACACTTGGGTCAGAAAAATAATTTCCCTCAGATATAGAAAGAAAAAAGAAAAAAAGGAAGGAAAAATTTTAGCTCTTAAAATAATATTTTTAACTAAAGTTTGCCTGGATATAAGCAGATACTTTTGAATAGCAATGTTAAGGAACAATTATGGAATCACAAATAAATACTATTTGAGAAAGTCAGTGTGCCCCACTATCATGGAATTTATCACTCTGCACTGAGATTGTCCAGGCACCCATACATCTCTCCAAAGAAGACAGTGAACATCCTGAGGGCAGAAAAATCATCTCATCTAGTTTATCCCACGTGTCTGGTCCACAAAAGATGCTCAATAAATGTTTGAAAGAGAAAGGGAAAGGAGGTGTTCAGGTTGACACACGGCTCTATTCCCTCAGATGTAATCAAGCTCAGTGTGCGGGCTCATTTTTTACTCAGCCCTTGAGCACCTTGAGATACAGAATGGAGGAGAAGGCAAAGGTGAAGGAAGAGGCCTGGTCTTTAAACACTGTCATTTACATTTTCATTTCCTTAACTGAAGCTCCAGCCCTCACATCCCAGTCTCCCCATGTGCCACCTAAAACCCATACTGGATCATAATGAAAGTGCTGCCTAACTGTGCCCACCTCATTGACCAGCTACTTCGTCTAAGCCCAGCAGCACTCTCTAGGACTGGGGCTCTCCTTCAGCTCTCTAGGGCAATAGACAATAAAGCTCTCCAATCAATAGACAAGAGTTCCGGATTTAAAAGGAAAAAAAAAATATGAAGCCAAGGGTGCAGCCAGTGGAAAAGTGATTTCCTAATGTACATGGCCCTAAATTTAACTCCCAACACCCCTAAAAATAAAAATTACTTCTTTCCTCATCATTTCCCAGGAATTGACCCATTGATATAGCCAATGGCCTTGTTCTCCCTCTGATTCATTCATTGTCTATGTGAAGACAAATAAGAAATTTAAAAATGAAGTTTCATTTTTCCTACTGAAAAATAAGAGATAACACACACACACACACACACACACACACACACACACCAACTTTCCTCAGAGCATTAACTTTAGGAAGCTGCTAAGTACACCCACTTAATTCTTAGAAATGTACATAAATCCTTCTAAGAACTAAACAGGCTTCATTCCAGCTTGATGAGCAGGTGTTTACAGATTTCAAGGGTGGTCAGACCTCTGCCTCACAACGCTGAGGGAAGGTGGAGCCCAACCTAGGTGGATACCTTCTAAAACTACACCCTCTCAAAAGAGTGAGTTTGACTTTCTTCTGAATAAGCCAGCTAACTAAACAAGCAGCCTCATACAACAGATTGGCGCTCCAACATGTGCTAGTTATATCCACATAACACCTGAGACAGCTTAAAAAGTAATTTTAGACACAAAAGAACAGAGTTAAGCACAGTTTCTTGGTAGCCAGCATTTTGCTGGCAGCGTACCCCAGCTCTTTTAAGAGAGGTTTTCCTGATTCACTGGTATCAGGGAAAAAAAAGCGCTGTTTCAAAACAACAGCTTCTTGGTCACCAGCATGAATGGCTCTGGCTCTTTTGGGAGGTACGGCTATGGAGCACTGAATGGGGTTTGTGTGCCTGGGTGCTTGTATGCCCGTTTGGGGTTAGGAGGAAAGTAGCTGAGAGCATGCCTGCAGCTCTGCACTCCCCCCCCCCCCCCGCGCCGCCCCCCTCCCTCGCCCGCAACCTCAGCAAGCAGTGGGATCAGGTCTTTCAGGAGTGCACAGGCAGGAGAGCATAGTGGATTCCTACCACCATACACAAAGATATTTCCAGGACATGCAATGCTCAGATAAAAATGTGCCGCACACTTATTCTCAGAGTTAAAGTGCTAAGCACAGCTCCTACCTGCCAGTCGTAGAGCTAGTGGTAATGGTACCTCCACCATTTTAAAAGTGGAGAGAGGTGGAGCCAGTACTCAGGGCTGCAACCAAGCTACTTACCATTTTAAAAGCTCTTCAAGACAGAAAATAATTATAGATACACAATAAAGACAGATTCAGATAAAAAAGACCTCTAAATGGGTCACAGTGTTGGATAAATGTACATAGGCTTGTGAGAGAAAAGAAAAAAAATCGACAGTTATAAAAAGAAGTAAATGGTTTTTTTAAAAAAAAAAGGTAAAGTCTAAATTTTAACTGAATTCAATTTAAATTGAAGAGTACAGACAGTCTTCAATTAAAGGAGCAAAGATCATAAAATAAATATTAAAAATAATAGAATAAAAACAAGTCACATAAAGATGGAAAATACACTGAATATCTGGATTGTGTATATTATTATGTTTTCTTTGAAAGTTTTGACTGTGAAGGAACTAAGTACAGAGAGACATTTCATTGTATGGGCTGCTAAGCTAAGCCAGCATATATGTTCTAAAGGTATCATGACTTCCAAATTTGGGTAAGAATTTGTTGTTTTGGGGGGCTGGAGAGATGGCTCAGAGGTTAAGAGCAGTGCCTGCTCTTCCAGAGATCCTGAGTTCAAGACCCTCTACTGACCTGCAGGTGTATATGCAGACAGAACACTGTATACATAATAAATAAAATCTTTTTTAAAAAAAAAGAATTTGTTGTTTTGGAAAAGAGGTTCTGCTTTTGTTTCCACAGAAGATGAGAACTTATGGACTCCTTCCAGACTAATGTGGTTTTATGGACCAAGACACCTACAAAAGATTGCTGTGAACACCCCCAAAAATTACTTCATCTAACAAAAAGCAGGAAGCAGTTTGGAAAGAATTCCACCCAAATTGCATAAATGATTGTTCATAAATGTTTGTTTACATTTAAAGGGGAAGGTGGTATATATATGAATAATTTGCATTGATATGGATCTTGGTTTATTGGTACAAATTTAAGGTCAATATATACTCTTGATTAAGGTATTGTGTTTGTGCATCTCATTTAGAAATGTAATGTATAATTAAGAAAAATAGGTTAATAGAGAGTCATCTATAACAGTCAGGCTTGTATTCATATTAGTCAGGTTTTCTAGATATATAGAGATATATTTTAGTTAGATAGGTATTCTTCAAATCTTTCAAAGACCTCCAGAATATGGCGTTTAAAACATTTTAAGGTCTTGAGACTTTTCATGACATGAGACATATCTGTCCCTGGCAGCACCAATTACTTCAAGAGGAAGATGGGCATCAAAGAGGCTCCGTATGGAGTTGGTTAGCCATTTGGGCAAGAAACTGCTCTTGCCTGGACTGATGCATGAACTGGACATGCAGGACCCACAAAGAAATGACCGCTGAACATAAAGGTAAGATGTTCCTTCAGGGTTCCTGCTTCATGAAAGAGTCTGTCAGACATTCTGCAGGACACAGAAAAAAATGACTGACAAACTGCCAATATAGGTGGAACTGTCTTTGAAATTTCCTGCTTCGTGGAAAAGTGTGCCAGAGACTATGGGCCTATAAACTGAAGATTGATGCCTCAACAGTACAGATGAACTTTGGGTGACTATCCAGGCAGCAAGATGTCTCTGTCAATTCTCAAGTTTTGAAAGTCACTTATAATGCACTTCCTGTTTACTTAGGTAATATTATATCCTTCTGGAGTTTTTGATTGAATTGATAGTTATAGTTTTCCTTAGTTATGATAAAAGATAAAGTAGATATAAATATTGTAACTATAATTTTTGCTTGATAGCTGTTTTGTTATATGTAATTTACTATGTTAAATTAAAGCCTTCCTTTTTGCTTAAACAGAAAATGCGTGGGAGGTCCTTCTGTCTATGTGTTACTTTTATTGGTTAATGAATAAAGAAACTGGCTTGGTCTATAACGAGGTAGATCTTAGTTAGATGGGAAAAGCTAGGTTGAATGCTGGGAGAAAGAAGGTCGAGTCAGAGAGAAGCCATGTAGTCCTGCCAGAGGCAGACATGCTGAAACTTTGCCAGTAAGCCATTGCCACATGATGATACACAGATTAAAGGAGACAGGTTAAATTAATATGTAAGAGTTAGCCCATAAGAAGCTAGAGCTAATGGGTCAACAGTGAAATAATAATAATGATGATGATGATGTTGATGATGGTGATGATGATGGTGGTGGTGACAATGGTGATGATGGTGATGAATGTGATGATAATAGTGATGAGTGATGATGGTGGTGATGATAGTGGTGGTGGTAGTGATAGTGATGGTGGTGGTGATAATGGTGGTGATGATGATGATGGTAATGACGATGGTGATAATGGTGATGATGATCAGGACAATGCTATTTTTGGACTCTATTTTAGCCATTTTCTCATTCCATGCACCTATAGAAAAGCCCTGCTTTGCTTATCCTTCATCACATTAACATGTTTGTGTTGTGTCTAACAGGTGAGCTGATTATACTCATAGCTGTGAATCATATTAAGATGCTAAAAAGAAGAGGAGGAAGAAGTCAAGAAAATAAGGACTGGAAAGCAGCACTTGCATTCAGAGCACCCAGAATCCCCACAAACTCTGAACAATTCATCCACTCAGCAATATACACACAGTTTTATGGAAGTAAATCTTTTCAAATCCTGTGGGAACTATTCTTGATACCATAATGGAAAGAGAAGAATGCAAAATAAAAATTGAACAGTTGTCTAAAACTATATTATAAGGCTCAATTAACTTGAACTGTAATAAACAATTAATGTTATTCAAAACATTTGTACATTCCATTTTACTACAATGGAGTTCCCAAAAATATATAACAAAACCAATAATTTATAGCCACATTTAAATTAAATGTTATTTGCATGAGCATTATTTCAGAGCACATTATATAAAAGGATTTCCATTTTTTCTATATCAAAAACTATATTGAATATTGGATTGAAATGCATTTTAATATATTTTCCAGGATATGATAGGGCTGCAAAGGCTTTCAACTGTCCTGATGCTTTCTTTGAAACTTCAGACATATCCAGGACAAAAGGAAGATTCTGCTTGTGCAGTAGAAGTTGCTATGTGGAATGTTATGTGCACAGGTTTAACCCATAGAAAATAAGCAGCAGTGTATGGGTAATTCTGAAGAGGTTTGATAATGTGCTGGATTATCCTCAGACTCTTCTGCGGTGAAAATGGCAGGTAGAAATTATCTAATTGTATTTGTGAAATTTTTACACAAAGATGGTAAATATAACTCAACAAAGGTAGTAGTAGAAAGTGTGGTCCCCACTCCAGCTTGTGACTAGCAGTGTCTTGTTCTAAGAGCTAGCCAGAAGAGAGTCTAGGAGAAAGAGATAGACAGTGACTCAGGCTCGTGGCACCCTGGGAAATGAGCCAGCCTACATGTGGGAGCCTCCAAGCCCATTACCAACAGTGGTTGTACAGTGGGTTCTAAGCTCACAAACACACAGGAAGAATATGTGACAGTCCCACAATTCTGACATAACCACATGAAGACACTTAGGATAATGGTGGTGAGCAGAACTTCCTGTTCCCCCTTGCTAGTAAGGCCTAGAGAAACAGTTTATATCAGGAATACAACAAACACTAGGACTGCACAGAGTGAACCAAGAGGTGAGCGACCAGACCATCTGCTGGACAACCCAGTCTCTAAACCCTAGACCCCAGAGCAAAACTGCAGGTCCATCCCCCACCTGCCTCAGCTGTACTAGCCAGCCAGCGGGCAAGCCTTCTGCAGGCAGGCTGCCACACAACCCCACATCAGACCCACTAATCTACAAGTCCTGGGCAAACACAGTGACTACATGGAGTAGACCAAGAACAGCTTCCTAAGAAACAACAATTGCAA
This sequence comes from Microtus oregoni, assembly GCF_018167655.1. Classification (NCBI taxonomy): domain Eukaryota; kingdom Metazoa; phylum Chordata; class Mammalia; order Rodentia; family Cricetidae; genus Microtus; species Microtus oregoni. Next base: position 9,311,706 of record NW_024543066.1, read on the forward strand.
CAATTAGACCAAGAGAGGATCTCTGAGACACAGACACCAACCACAAGGATTGGACCAAGAGGCAGATACTGCCTACAAAATTGAAGGAAGAGATGGGTAGGCACCATAGAAAAATACATTCAACAACATAAAGAGCAATATGGTAACACCAGAACCTAGTGGTCCTACAAGAAGACCTGAACAACCTAACCTAGAAGAAGCAGAAGAAAATGACCTTAAATATAATTTTATGAAGATGATAGAGACCCTAAAAGAGAAAATGAAAAATTCCCTTAAAGAAATGGAGGAAAAGACAAACAAAAAATTGAAAGAAATCAACAAATCTCTTTTTAAAAAGCCAAGAAAACCAAGAAAAAACCAAACACGTAAAGAAAACAGTTCAAACAGTACCAGACTTGAAAATTGAAATAGATACAATGAAGAAAACACAAACCAAGGGAATTCTGGAAATGGAAAAGCTGAATAAATGAACAGGAACTATTGAAGCAAGCATAACCAACAGAATACAAGAGATGGAAGAGATAATCTCAAGAGTTGAAGATATGATACAGGAAATAGATTCATCAGTCAAAGAAATTTTGAATCCAACCAATTTGTAACACAAGATATCCAGGAAATCTGGGACACCATGATAAGACCAAATCTCAGAATAATAGGAATAGAAGAACGAGTAGAACTCCAGCTCAAAAGCACAGAAAATATATTTAACAAAATCATAGAAGAAAATTTTCCCAACCTAAAGAAAAATATGCCTATGAAGGAACAAGAAGCTTACAGAGAACAACAAATAGACTGGACCAAAAAAAAGTCCCCTTGCCATATAATAATCAAAAAACTAAACATACAGCATAAGGAAAAAATATTAAGAACTGCAAATGAATCTATAAGATTCAGTGTAGCTGGACTTATATTGAGGTCTTTGATCCATTTAGACTTGAGTTTTGTGAATGGGGATAGATATGGATCTATTTGCCTTCTACATGTTAACATCCAGTTATGCCAGCACCATTTGTTGAAGATAAATCCTTTTTTCCATTGTATAATTTTGCCTTTGTCAAAAATTAGATGTTCATATATATGCAGATTAATACTGGATTCTTCAATTTGATTCTATTGGTTCACCTGTCTGTTTTTATGCCAATACCAAACTGTTTTCATTACCATAGTTCTATAATAGAAGGTAAAATTATACACTTATAGAAGAGAATTTGGGAAGTAGCCTTGAATGCATGGGCACAGGAGACCACATCCTAAAGATAACAACAATAGCACCAACACTGAGAGCAACACTAAATAAATGGGACCTCTTGAAACTGAGAAGCTTCTGATAAGACAAAAGGACATGGTAAATAAGACAAAATAACAGCCAACTGAATTGGAATAGATCTTCACCAACCCCACAACAGACAGAGGACTTATCTCCAAAATATATAAAGAACTTAAGAAACTGTACATCAAAATACCAAATAATCTAATTAAAAATGGGTACAGATCTAAACAGAGAATTCTCAACAAAAGAATTGCAAATGGTTGAAAGACACTGAAAGAACTGCTCAACATCCTTAGCCATCAGGGAAACGCAAATCAAAATGATTCTGAGATACCATCTTACACCAGTCAGAATAGCTAAGATTAAAAAACACTGATGATAGCTTATGCTAGAGAGGATGTGGAGTAAGGGGAACACTCCTCCATTGCTGGTGTAAATGTACATTGAGAGTGTAAACCTGTACACCCACTTTGGAAACTAGTATGGTAGTTTCTCAGAAAATTGGGCATCAATCTACCTTAAGACCCAGCAATACCCAAAGGATGTATACCCATACCCCAAGGACATTTGTTCAACTATGTTCATAGCAGCATTATTCATAAAAGCCAGAACTGGAAACAATCTAGATGTCCCTCAACCAAAGAACAAATAAAGAAAATGTGGTACATTTACACAATGGAGTATTACTCAATGGTTAAAAAAAAGATAGCTTGTAATTTGCAGGTGAATGGATGGAACTAGAAAAAATCATCCTGAGTGAGATAACCCAGACCCAGAAGGACAAACAGTACGTACTTGCTCAAAGTGGATATTTTGATGTAAAGCAAAGGATATCCAGCCTATATATAGTCCATGACCCCAGAGAAGCTAAGTAACAAAAAGAACCCTAAGAAAGGCAAAAATGGATCCCCTTGGGGAGGGAAAATAGAAAAGAACTCCTGAGAAAATTGGGAGGGAGGAAGGCCACAAGGCAAAGGGGAGAGAAGGGAAGAAGGAGGAGAATGTGGGGGAACAGGATGGCCAAGATGGGGGAAGGACAGAAGGGAACAAGGAAAGAGATAAATTGTTTGAGGGAGCCATTATGGGGCTAGAAAGAAACTTGGCACCAGGGAATTTCCCAGGAATCCACAAGAATGACCCCAACTAAGACCCTAAGCAATAATAGAGGGGGTACCTGAACTGGTCTTCCCCTGTAATCAGACTGATGACTACCTTAATTGTCATCATAGAAACTTTATCCAGCAATTGATGGAAGCAGATGCAAAGATCCACAGCCAAACTTCCAGAGTCCAGTCAACAAGAGGAAGGAGAAATAAAATGAGCAAAAATGTCAAGACCATGATGGGAATAACCACAGAAACAGCTGAGCTAAGCTAGTAGGAGCTCAGTGACTCTGGTCTGATAGTGGGGGAACCTGCATAAGCCCAAACTAGACCCTATGAATATGGGTATTGTATGGCTGGGGCAATCTGTAGGTTCACTGGTAGAGCAGGATTTACTCCTAGTGCTTGAACTGGCTTTCTGGAGGGATACCTTGCTCAGCCCAGATACTGAATGGAAGGCCTTGGTCCTGCCTCAAAGTGGTGTGCCAGACTTTGTTGACTCCCCATGGGAAGCCTCATCCTCTCTGAGAAGTGGATGGGTGGAGGAAGATGGTGGAAGGTTGGGGGACCAGGAGGAGAGGGAGAAGGAACTGGGATTGGTATGCAAAAGGAGAAAAGATTGTCTTAAAAAAGAACAAAAAGAAGGAGGGAGGGAGGGAGGGAGGGAGGGAGGGAGGGAGGGAGGGAGGAGAGGGAAGAGGAAGGAAAGAAGGAAGGAAGGCAGGCAGGCATTATCAAATGGCATGTGGCGGGGTATTTCTAGCTCAGAACAAAGGTCATGGTTCACAGTCCCAGGGTCTCCAGCCAAGAGGTCTACCCATTCTGAGAAGAAAAGAAAACAAGTCACTACTTCAGAAAGATTTCATCGATGAATGCAAAACTGTCTGACTCAAGGGGAAAAAAACAGCCCGCAGATAGAAAGGGAGCCAACTGGAGCCGCTGCCATATTGTGACAAGTGCACAAGGCTGTCCACTCAGGTCTGCAAGACTCGACAAGGGGCCCTGTTCAGTGCAGTTGGAGTTGAATCCTTAAGATCAATATCCTGAGTGCGGGTTGATCAATCCTGGAAAAATGCAATAACAGTGTACACAGAAACCATCAAACTATCTACTTACAAATAACACTGTTATTTTAACTCTGGGTTTTTTCCACCTTCTGCAGTCACATATGTGCATAAATGAGGACTTTTCAGTATGTGAACAATAAAAACAAAATAGAAATTGGATATGTGGTAATGTCTTACCAAACCTACAAAGAGGAAACCGTTTTCTATCTCTTTATCTGGCAGAAACACTGTGTTAGAGATGAATGGATTTCCCTCGAGACTCCCTTTCAGGCACGCTCAGGCTGTCGCTCCTTTAATTTTAAGGTACATTAATAATACAACACTTTTTAGGTTTGATCTAAGAGATTTCTTTCAAATGTACTGATGCCTTCAGCAGATAGACGATGGATCAGAATCCCTTTGGCTACTAATGAAATATGTATGTGTATGCTGTGTGTGTGTGTATGTGTGTGTGTGTGTGTGTGTGTGTGTATTCAATCCACAACTAAGCCTGTATTTCCTCTGTAGTGATAAAAGATAATGGTAATAAAAAATAGCTTGTGTAGGTTAAATTTCTTTGTTTTTATGGGAAAGCCTAGGCCAGAGTCAAGGAGGAAGAGCAAAATCCATCCAGTTTCTCTCCTCATCAGAACAACAGAACCCTGTCCACAGGGGAATTTCTGAGCTAAAGAAAAATGAATATTGTTGCATCGTGGGAAGAAGGACTTCACATGGAAAGTCCCAAATTCCAATCTCACTCTGCTCCCACCCGCTGACCACCTGTGCCAAGTCTCTGACTTATCTTATTAAGTGAGAAATGAAATATATCATTTCCAAAGATGTCCAACTGTACTATGTTATGACTGAGTCTTCACAGATGGGATCAATGTTTGAGAAAAGGAGCCAAATACAAAGTAGAAGGGGATCAAGCCAAGTGGATTAACTAGTGAGCAACTGTGCACAATTTACATAGGAAGGATATCCTTTGGCACTGTTCTAATCTTAGAAGTAAAATGCAACTCTATGTACTTTGAACAAAGTAGAGAATAAAACAAGGATAAATACTTTGAACTGAAACACACGTGTGTATATTTGAAGTGATTTAAATAGCACTGATGCTTCCAGTCTATGAAACAGAATAAGTCTTAAATTACTACATCTAAGATTTCGAGGAGGAATTTCTCCAAACAGCAGAGTAAGGGAAAGATGGAGGAGTGGAGGAAAATGTGGCAAGGGAATTGGCTCTGGCAACATATGTGAGTGATAACTCATGTTCTCACGTTCTTAGTATGCACCTTTCCCAGGATCTCATGAGGCCCATCCTGTCTCCCTGCAGTCTGCACACACCCCAAACCCAAGCCTCAGTCTAACCCCAATTGTTTTAAAAGATCACAACACTTGAGGGAAATTCTAACCGAGGGCTGCTCTAGTTTGGGTCTTGAACATCCCTGAAATGCTCACGCATTGGAGGCTTAGTCCCATGACAGGACTGCTTACTGTGATGTGACAGAGCCATAACGAAGTGAGGTCAAGTAGCCATCTTTGACTCTTTCCGGACATGCCTCTGATGGGGACCTAAGCACTAACACCTCCCCTGCTGCCATACTGAGTGAGCAGTCTTGTACCACACATTCCCACGGTGCGGCCATGCCTCACTATAGGGCAGACCCCAGGAATCCCACCTCTCATGAACCAAATCTCTGAAAGCATCAACATTTTTCTATTCATTTAAAGGTTTATTTATTTTTATTTTGTGTGTTGACTGTTTTGCCAGCACGTATGTATATGTAGAATAGTCATGCCTGGTGCCCAGGGAGGTCATAGGGAGATACCAGACTCTGGAACTGAAGCTCCACGTGTATCATTGTGAGTCGCTGTGTAGGCAATGAGCAATAAACCTGGGTCCTCTGCCAGAGCATCAGGTGCTCCTAACCACTGGACCATCTCTCCAGACCATATCCGGGTAATTCTCCACAGTGATGGGAAACTGGTTAATAAAAGGGCCACTTAAAAAATACCTGACCGGTTCTCGGGGAAACGATCAGTCATGAAAAATGTGGAAAGTCTGAAAGAGCGGCAGAGCAGAAGAGTCTGAAAAGGTGCAATGGTTTAATGTCATGTGATGTCCTGGGTCGGATCCTGGAACAGAAAAAAATTCGTTGGGGAGAAAAAAAAAAACTGGGGAAATCTAAATGATGGCGTTTGGCTTAGAACAACATGTTAGAACTGGCTTCTCTGTTGTGGCAAATGGATCGTAAAATGCTGTAACGGGAGAAATTAGGAGGAAGGGTCCAGAGCCTTCTCTGTCTTTCCTGGCTTCTCTGTAACTATGAAACTCGTCTGCAGGGAGAGACGGTTCATCAGGAAAAGCACCTGCAGCGAAAGCCTGGCAGCCTGAGTGTGGGTCGCGAGGCCCCACATAAAACCCAGATGCAGTGTCTACAATCCTGAACTCTGTGAAAATGAGGGCAGACAGGAGAATGCCCAGAAACTCTCAGCCAGCTAGCCTAGTGTGTGAAGACAGACCTTGTTTCAACTCAGGGAAGGTGAGGCCCAACACCCTAGGCTGTCCTGACCTCCATATATATTCCATGGTGTGCAGGCCCACACACACACCACAGCATGCACTGCACAAACACACAAACACACACACACACACGCACACACACACACCACAGCATGCACGTGCACAAACACACACACACACACACACACACCACAGCATGCACTGCACAAACACACACACACACACACACACACCACAGCATGCACTGCACAAACACACACACACACACACACACACTATTCTAAAATAAAAGGTTTGTTTTTAAAATCTCAAACCATGGGGGCTGGAGGCATGGTTCATCAGTTAAGAGTACTTGCTGCTCTTCCAAAGGACCTTCAGATCCCAACATCTACTCTGAGGCCTTACAACCACCAGTAACTTCATCTCCAGCAGGATCTGATACCTTCTTCTGGCCTCTGTGAGCACCTACACACAGGGCATACACACACATCTACATATAAAATAAAAATAAGATAGATCTTAGAAACTCAATACTTAAATATTATATATGTATACATGCGCCTTGTGTATGTCTACATATATATATATATTCTATAAAACATGAGTGTATATATATATATATATATTCTATAATAAGTTGACACCACAAATGGAAGCCAGAAAAAATAATTAAACCCTAAACTAATTCCAAATTTAAGAAAAGGCCGGGCGGTGGTGGCACACGCCTTTAATCCCAGCACTCGGGAGGCAGAGGCAGGCGGATCTCTGTGAGTTCGAGACCAGCCTGGTCTACAAGAGCTAGTTCCAGGACAGGCTCCAAAACCACAGAGAAACCCTGTCTCGAAAAACAAAACAAAACAAAACAAAAAACAAATTTAAGAAAAGTCTAATAGCAGGGAAAGAAAAAACACACCAAGGGGAGAGAAGAAGGTCGTCCCTTATTAAGGGTACACTTTTTGTTGTTTGTGATCAGAAGCATCTGTTAACTTGATGCAAAATAACCACCAAAATAGTTAAATCCTCACTGCTGTGCCTGCCTATGGATAGCAATGTTTCTGGAATAATGAGCCCTGTCCTCCTTTTTCTGATAGCCTATCATAACACTGATGTCTTGGGTTTCCAAGACTTCTGAGGAAATGTGTGAAATACTTCATTAAACTCGGGCTTGTACTTCTGTACAGCTCATAAAACAAATAGAACTTAACTGGTTTATATGAAATGTCTTTTTTCCCCTCAAGACAGGACTAAAACCACTATTTTGGGGGTTCAAATAGAAATATGTTTTATCTTCATGAAAGTTAGCAATGCCATCAACAATTGCTCTGTGGTCTAATTCGCGAATCAGCTATAAACACTGTCGGGCCCCAGCTTATGATCAAATGGTGCTTTCGATGCTGTCGTATCTGTTATGTGCAAGTTATAACACATGCTATCAATGACATCCTTAGCAAAGATGCCTAAATGCATTGTCTAGCTCAGAAAATGCCTTTCACTAATGGAAGACTGTTGGGAAGAATGTAACCAGGGTGGCTTCTGGATTGTAGGCTCTGTTTCAGATGCCTGGAAAACATCATAAGCCAAATGCAGCAGATTACGTGGGAAGAGGAATGTGTATGCCCCAGATTGTTTCTGTTCGCTGTTTCTACCTTATGCTTTCTAAGAACGGAAAGTTAGTCACTAGGGCAAAGCAGCCCAGTGCTTCAGATTGTGGGTAGGGTGGAAAGGGTGTTTGGGGTGGATAGAATGGAAGAGGTGCTGTTTTAAGAACAGTCCTGCAAAAAGAATTCTCCTCCCCCGTCCCTGACTTTGGAAGCACTGGGAGTTGTCTGACCTCTAACTGAAAACATTTCTGTGAGTCTGGGTGGGATACATGCATAGTGGTCCTTCACTAGAGCCAAGGGTGTGGTCAAGAACAGCTAAAAGTGTCCGAGTAACTGAGAAAGATACAGCTGCCTTTGTAGTGTTGACCATGTAAATAAAAAGATCTGGGTTTGAATCTTCTGTCTTTAGTTCTGAAGACATGAGAATTTGATATAACTACTCTAGAGCTCAGTTATCATATTTATGAAAAAAGAATAAAATAGCCTTCTGCATTTGTTTGTATTGCTATGGTAACAAATTAAACAAATTTTGTGGCTGTAAAACAACATCAATTTGTCATCTTCTCAAGATGAATTCTGAAGATAAACCTTTGGTAGGTCTCGTGGGGCTAGACCAGTGTGATAGCAGGATAGTGTTCCTCCTACTGGCATTAGGTAAGAATCAGTCCCCTTGTCTTTGTGGCTTCTGGAACTCACTGACATCCGTGGCTTATGATCCCGCCTCTCTGTCAAAACCATCAAGGTCAGGCCATATATTTTTCATGTTGCTATTTCTCTGTTCTGCCTTTCTCCTATTCTTTCAAGAGCTTGCTGATGATACTGCATCAAGTCAAATGACCCAATATAAGGCCAGATTTTAAAGTCAACTATTTATCAAACATAATTCTACATTTAACCTAATTCCCTTTTGGAATGTAACAATATATCCGTGGGTTATGGAATTAGTACGTTGACATTTAGATGGAACTGTTAATCTGCTTCCATCTCATCACATGGAGCGATGAGAACTATATACCTTAATTGTATAAAGATACTGGGATGTGGATCCAATAAGAAAATGGGGATTTTTTTTCTAGCCTCCCTGAGTGCCCTCTCCATTGACAATCAAAGCTTTGACACAAATAAATCTCTTCTGTGACTTATACACTGCACTGGCATCTGCTTCTCTATATCTCTGATAATCAGTCATACCAACTCCAACAGTGCTTCTGTAGCCTCAAGAATACAGTGTTAGAACTGCGACAAACAGGGCTGATGTGACTCCAAGGCATAGATGGCACTTGCCTAGTGAGCACAAGTCTTAGATTTGATCCCCTAAATTGCAAAAATAAAGCAGGGGGCATAAGAAATTCTCTACTCCACTCACTTCATATCACAAGTGCGAATGACTAGAACAAGGAATAGCCAGGTGTGGTGGCGCACGCCTTTAATCCCAGCACCCAGGAGACAGAGGCTGGCAGATCTATGTGAGTTCGAGGTCAGCCTGGTCTACAGAGCTAGTTCCAGGACAGCCAGAGCTACACAGAAAATCCTTGTCTTGAAAAAAAAAAAGAAAGAAAGAAAGAAAGAAAGAAAGAAAAACAAAACAAAACAAAAAAGAATAAAGTGTCCAAGGTCTACAGCTATTAGCAGCCTGGCTAGTGCAAGAATATTTATATCACCCTTAGAATTATTTCTTACTGCCTACAGACTTCTGGGATAGGAGCAAGCTTTCTCCTCACAGGAAGTGGGTTCTATTCTAGAAATAAAAGGAAGGTTCTAGCCACAATGAATCAGGAAAGGATGGCGGAAATGAGTCCCCAGAGAGAAGAGAAGAGCTCAGGGGTTGTGATGACCACGGCTTTGGAGGTGAATCCCCGGCCAGTTCCGATGGGATTTCAGAAGCAGAAGCACGCCATTGGGCTTAATGGCTTGCAAATGTGGGCTGCTTTGCAATGCCACTGTTTCCAAAGGAAAACGTGTCTAGACTCTCTTCAGACTCAGGTCCCTGAAAACACCCCAGCACTGAGCATATCCCCAAGCACAGTCCTTCGTCATCCCCATGAACATGAAGTCTTTTTCATTTTACTTCCTCAAACATTGCCAGTCAGTGCTAGTCAAAGGAAAAAAAAAAAGTACACATCCTATCAGTGGCATCCAACCTTAGTTTGAAAGAGACAAAGCGTAAAACAACAGAAATTTGTAAGAAAATATATGAATATTGCACACTGTCTATGCTTCTCCTCAGCCGTGTTTTCCCTGTACTGAAAAATTGCACACACGGTTTAGCTCTGACTTCTGACATAGGACCACTGGGTTGGGATTCAACTCAGAGGAGCTGCTGGTGTTTGCAAGGCATCATCTATGTATGGACAATGGAGAAAACAATAGTGCAACTGATCAACAATGTAACAAATTTGTTTAAGTTTCTCGGAGAGGTCTTCAGTAGTGGATACACTTCTTTCTGTCTGTCTATCTGCCTATCTGTCTCAAGAGAAAAAAGACTAATTTCAGTTAACAGAAATTATCTAAGGTGTTTCCAAGATTTGGGAACATCACAAATGGAAATAATGTGATAAAGTAGATTCTTTGCCTTTTTTGTTTTGTTTTTTTCGTTACCTTTATTTTGGGCCATTACTGTATATGAAGAGGTTTTTCTTTTTTCCATATTTTTTTTATTTCCACTGTGTGAATTCTTTTGGCATCTTTTTTGGTACCAGGGGCAGAAAGAAAGTTTAAAAAAAAACATTTCCTTTTCCAATACAAATTTCATTATGAAGAAAAAAATAACCTTAGCAGAAGATATGGAAAAGGAGAACAAAGAGAAATGAAAATGCACTGTGTGCGGGCGAGACGACAGCTCGGAATCCCGGGGTTGCGGGTAAATGGCTGCGGCAATGGTGCTCCGCTGTGTGGGTCTCCAGCCCCACTGTGCTTCATATGATTTGTGAGCTGCCCATGTGTGAAACTGGCACCAAAGGCAGGGTTGTGAGTAATTTAGATTAAAGGTGCTGCATTAGCTGAATTTGCAGAATTTACAGTTCAGGGATACTAAGAATTGTCAGGCATTCTGTCTCAGTAAACGTTACTGGGGGAGGCAAGTTCCTCAAGCAGCGTTTCCCAAGTTAGAGTCCAGGAACAAGCGCTTTTCTGAACATTTGGCTTGGCAGAGTAGAGTGAACTTACTATTGAGACATTATACCCCAAGACAGTGAGAGGACTGTCTCATTTGCAGTGTTTCTTCAGAATGAGACATTTGAAGAACCTCTGGTCACGTAAACTCTATTCTGAGATCTCCAGAGATTCCAAGCATCTGCCACGTGCTCCATCACAAATGCCCCCAAATCCAATTTCCTGACCAGTTTGAGATGTAGTCTATGGAAAAGAACCATAGTACAGCAAATAAGAATGTCGATATGCTATAAAAACTGGCCTTTTTTCCAATTTGGCATTTACTTATATGAACACAGCTAGGACAATCTCACTATTTACAGATTTCTGGTTTGCCAAAAAGGAATAAAAAGTGAAAGAAAAAAACAAGGGGCAAAGGTTATATAAATGACTACAGAAAGGCATTTCAAGTCTTCAACAGTAAACTCATGACATGGTTTGTTTCGGGTCTCTGTTTCTCTTTTTGCTCTACTTAATACAAGCCGTGCCTAGTCCATAAACTTCCATGCAATGTATGATTAATCTAAAATGAATATCATTGGGTTTTCTGTTTTAAAACATTATATTCAATTATACATCCGCAACACAAGCCACAAATGAGTCAGGAGATGCTCAGTCCTAGAAAGAGAAATTCTGATTGAACTTTCGTTATTTTCCTCCACGAGAAATAGAAGTTCACAGAACAAGCCTGGATGGTCATTGACCAGTCTTCCAGAAAGAGGTAACCCTGTGTTCGACCACAGATTTCCACAAAAGACGCATGGCTTCCTTTGGAAAATGAGAGAAACACACATCAGTCCAGGTTGAAGGTACCACAACTCAAGGTTCAAAAGTAAACAACAGTAATGTTAATATCAGCTCCCAGATCTGTGGTTTGCATCAAGTTTAACCTGGCTATCACAATTGCCAGTGTTGTTGGACTTTGATGGATGTAATGGATGGTAGTGAAGCAGAACATCTCAGTAGAGTGTGGCAGAGACTGATGGATCATCTCTGCGCTCAGGGGGCTTCTTCCTCCTGCTTGTATCCTGTCTGGATCTGCAGCCTACTGGTCCTCAAAGGCCATGGCTCCCACATTCAAGAAGCTCTTCCCCCTCGGTTGTTATGCTCATGACAGTTGCTTCTAAAAACATGTGCATGTCCACACCTACAAGTGTGCTTTACTGATCTCCTAGGCATCTCTCAATCCATTCAGAATGACCACCATCAATAGTAGCCATTATATTCAATAACATGCAGTTGAGTTTTCTGTTAGAAGACAATAATTTGCATTTTCCCCTCCTAGGATTTCTGCTAAGATAGCACTATAAAATACAAGCAAAGTAGTCAGGACAGCATTCACTGCAGTGTAAATACTTAATATATCCAATTTCCGGCATGTGTTATCGTCAAGATGCTTTGTAGAAGTGGGACTTTTTATTGCTAACTTTTTTGTGGTACTAAGGGTCGAACCCACAGCCTTGTGCATGTGAACCAGGTGCTTTACCTCTGCACTAAGTCCGCAATCTGAACATTGACTTCCTTGCCAAAAGAAACCATGATTTACCTTTGGTGGGATTTGAAGTCTGACTCGTAAACATGAAGAACATCTTAGGAAAGTCACCACACAAACTCACATCAGGTTGCCAAATCAAAAACAACAGAACCTTCCCAGCTGAAGTGAAAGGTTGCACAGCACATAAAAAAGAATTCATGAGTATAGCCAGGTCTTCTGAGTAAGGCAGCAGTGAGCATCTATTGCAGGACATATGTTCAATTTAGTCCAATACATAAAAGATTCAGCTTTTCCTGAGACCTACGACTATAAACCTGCACCAAAAGATTTATTTTGCTGACTTAACTTGAATTACCTAATAATAACAGAGCAGAAATCTGTAAACTTTTTACATAAAAGATCAGAGAGTAAATACTTTAGGCTCTTTGATAAAACCATCTCTCTTGCAAATGCTCAACTCTTCATTGAAATACAAAAATAGTAATAGATAATAGATAAAACACAAGCATGTCTGCTTTATAAGATAACAGAAAAAAACAGAAATAGTCTGTCTTTACCCCATAGACTGTATATTGACAATATCTGGGCTAGATCTAAAAGTACATATGGTAAGAGATAGCTGCTGTTTATAGCCAGATTATAGAATCAGACAAGGTGGCCACGAACATCAGAACAAATAAAAACATGAGACTGTGTGTGTGTGTGTGTGTTTGATTATTAAGCATTACAGAACAAAATTATGCAAGTTGCAGGAAAATAAAAGATAACATTAGAGGACATCATGTTAAATGAAATAAACCAGATACAAAAAGAAAAATATCAATTATTTTGGACAGAAGAAGGAAAGAAGAAGGAAGTTGCATAGGAACTACTAGTGTTGTTGGGAAGGAGGCTTGTTTGTTTCCCAGCCACCCAGCAGTTTAGACCCAAAATAATCACACAAAAACTATATTATTTAAATCACTGCTTGGCCCATTAGCTCTAACTTATTATTGGCTAACTCTTACATCTTAATTTAACCCATTTCTAATAATCTGTGTATCACCACCTGGCTGTGGCTTACCGGCAAGATTCCAACCTGCATCTGTCTCTGGCAGGGCTGCTTGGCTTCTGACTCCGCCCTTCTTTCTCCTAGCATTCGGTTTAGTTTTCCCCGCCTATCTCTATTCTTTTGCCCTATCAGGCTAAGCCAGTTTTCTTTATTAATTAACCAATCATATTCACAGCATGCAAAAGGGAATCCCACACCACCCTAGAGAGTAGTAAGGAGATTCAGAGGGAGAGGCAATGAATGGGCAGTAAGAGAGTTGCTGGGAAGGTAGATAGGATAAAAATACAGCATATATATTTTTTATTTGTGTGTATAGAAATTCCAAGTGTGTCCACTGATGTGTACAACCAATATACACCAGTATAATTTGGCCCAGTCATAGTGGCACAGGCTTAAAGATCCAGAAGCTCATTCAGTCCAACCACAAACCCAAGGCCTGCCTTTATTACAGGCAAATTTGTAAGACCCTATGTAAAAATAAAAAGGGAGAGAAATAGAGGTATGTCTCAGTAATAGGGCATCTATTGTGAGGGCCCAAGATTAATCTTTATGACCACAAAAAGGTAATATAAATAACTAAATTTCAATTTTTAAAAACTAAAATCATATATATATAATTTTAAAAATAAGAACATGTGGCTTTTAAATCTTGAAAATACCTCAAATTTTGTTGACTTTAAGATATAGATCAGCTTTGCAAACAACTCTAAGAAGGAGCCTTCCTCAGTCCTACCCTACCCCATCCTGCTCTGCCCTGCCCTGCGTCTCTTTCCTACCTCTGTCCATGGCCCTTAGCCGTGCTTCTGGGATTTCAGAAGTCCATCTCTGAAGCAGCCTTCTAAACCAGTCTGCTCCTCTTCCCCTAGTCTCCATCACCTGACGCTTTTACACTGATCAGCATCCGTCAAGCATCTTCCACTACTTTGCAAAAGGGTTCTCATCCTAACTCCTTTGAGTCTGACTTCTAATCTCCCTTCCTGCCTCTCTTCTACAGAAATCATCCCCAAAATTGGTCGTTTATTTTTTTGTTCTCAGAAATGTTTTTAATTACTCTTCTGCTCATTTTTCCACACAAGAGTATCCTTCTGCCATCGTCATCAATTTGAACTCCTCCAAACGCCAAAACATCAACTGCCAAATAAAATACCCTTGATTCCCTCTAGTCTGCAACAAATACCTTCTCTGCGCCAATGGAAGTTCTCCATATCACTGCCATAGCCCTGGGCACTTTCTGACTATTCCTTCAAAGCAACTGTTGCTGCTGATTAATACAGGAGCAGCAGATAGACCGTGTTCTTGAAAGTAAGGGTTGGTGAGGACTGGGACTGAGACCCATTAATGAATCCAATGCAGTAGACTCTACGTTTAGTTCTACACAGTTCATTTACAGAAAAGCGCAAGACATCCATTTATGCATCTTTGTATGAAGTATCTTTCCACAAGATGTGAGCCTTTTAACAAAACAGCTTTAAAAAAAAAATGACCCTATGAAGGAAAGGGATTCTTTGGTCATCCAAGAGAGAGCCCCATGGAACGACCACCATGTACAAGCTGTGGAGTTATGCTTCTCTTTTAGAATTATGTAAAAGAGAAGCATAACCTCAGAACAGAACGTTCCTATTGTGCCCATCCAACTCGTGGGTAAGGAAGAAACAAAAGAAAGTGCAGCTCATTCAAGAGCATTCCTTTTCGAAACTTGAGTAAGAAACAATAATGAATGACTAAAAGACTTTTAATGTTTTGCTAATGTTATTTCCTGTGTTTTTCTGGCTCTGACAATCAAAGGTGAATAATTCGGAGCTGGCGTTGCTAACTCAGAAGCATTTAGTATCCCGTTAGAAAGAGTCAGCGACATTCTGCATCATCATAAATACTAAGACTTCATGTATGTGGTGGCGTTATACATAGTAACTTTTGAAGGGGATTGAGCTCTGTTGAGAAGGGATCGCTTTTTCACATAAAATGTTAGG
This sequence comes from Microtus oregoni, assembly GCF_018167655.1. Taxonomy (NCBI): domain Eukaryota; kingdom Metazoa; phylum Chordata; class Mammalia; order Rodentia; family Cricetidae; genus Microtus; species Microtus oregoni. The sequence continues at coordinate 9,326,919 of NW_024543066.1, forward strand.
TTTTGAAAAGTAGCTATATGCTCCAATCCTTCAGCCTTCAGAGCAGAGCCACTTTCGGGTTTAACTGCCCAACTCCAGGTCTAGGGATCTCATACCGCAGGATGACACTCTGAAACCATCCTTCCCAAGCATCTCACCTCCAGGTCTAGGGATCTCATACCGCAGGGTGACACTTTGAAACCATCCTTCCCAAGCATCTCACGGCGAGAGAGTTTGTATTTTAGATTACGGATTAAAAAGAGAGAGGTGGAAGAAATGAGCTTCCCAGTAAAGGTTCACCAACTTATAATGATGAGAAATGAAAAAGCTCTAAAACAAATAGTCGTGATCTTTTAGTAAATAGGACATTCCTGAACAGTTCTTCAGCCTTCAGGGAAGGGTATATAATTACCCTCGGTCCTATCGTGTGGCCACATCTCAAGCTTCAGTTATAACTCATGAGGAAGTGAACTTGGCATCCGGGAAAGAACTATTGCCTATTAGGAAAATAAAATACAGGGACGGTGTGGAATGTTTTTACTGAGAAAAAGCAAAAATATATCTCTCTGCACATGCACAAAATTAATAATACCCTCATAAAATCAAGCACTGGGTTATTTTTTTTCTCCAGTGTCAAGACACTGCCACTTACCCTGCCAACTGAGAACAATTCCTCTCCTCCCAAAGCCATATTTTTGTTTGAATTTTTGTATTATTTTCACCTGCATAGTTTTATCTCTGAAGAATGTCTACAAATTTATTTTCTACCTGTCAGATTGCTTTCCACATTATAACATTCATTTGCAGCCAGAATTCTGTGGAGGCTCCCAAAGAAGATCCAAGACTTATTTTGGGGCTAATTGCACATAATTATCAAACGTTCCTCAGATCTAAAGACATACTAATAAGCACCACAATCGGTTTCTGCCAAAGCACATTTTCGCTTCTCATCTGTGCAATGCTGCTTTTCCTGATCACATGCAAAGCATTATTAACGGTATCGCATAGGGGAACTATGCCCAGATTCTTTCTCAAAATATAAGCAATCTAAATATTCTTGAAGTTGTACCACAAAGTAATGAACTAGACTTAGGAAATAATACAAGTTTTTTGTGAGGTTATCCCTGCAATAACTTCATATAATCTGTCAAATAATCAAATAGAATGAATACATGAGTACTGTGGTATAAGCAATTGTTTTCTCCTAATACAACTCAATTATTATTATCCTTTTATGGAAAAGGTTTGGCGCTGGCATTACTTTTGAGTTAATCAGATACGCAGAGCCAAAAAGTAGGATATATTTTTCTCACCAGGAGGAATTTCAAAGTTGGCAGTACATTCTTCTGTGAATAAAGCCAGAAAAGATGGCAAGAATAAAATATGAGCTTGTCTGTCTCCAAAGGAAGAACATTATGAGCTTGTGGGAAATGAGGGTGGAGAAATATGACAAACTCTGAGGTGTAAGCCAGTTTCTGAACATCTAAGCACTGCCAGTAACCTGAGTTCAAACCCCTGGGACCCACGTAGAATCCATGTAGAGCTCTATAGCTCACAGTTGTAACCTTGGATATCCTGCTTTGGGGAGGTGCGAGGTAGAAAGGCAAATCCTCGGGAGCTCCTGGGCTGGCTAACCTGGCCTATACAGCATCAACTGCAGAGACCCTACCTCAAATAAAGCAGGAGCTGAGAACTGATGTCCAAGGTTGTCTTCTGACTTCACATGTGCACCATGGCATGAGCACACCCCCACTCAACACACAAATAAGGTAAAGTTAGTTGTGTTTACAATCAAGGACGATATCTAATGTCAGTCTCTGGCTCTCAAACGCATCTATGCATGTACACATCCATACACACATGAGCATGCACACCACACACATATATAAATTATATATATATATATATATATATGTATGTATGTATTTGAGCTATGAATTCCTCCCTCGAAATATAGAGAACTAATTCTGAAGAAGTCTCCTGGCCCAGGATGCAGGATCAGAGAGCAGCACGTGTCCTACTGAAGTGTCCCTTTCCCATAGTCTATTTAGGAGCCACATAGATATGACAGCCCTAAGCATGACTGGTATGACTTGACAGTAGGACATTCCCCTTGGAGGAAAAATGTCTCCTTTCACTGACTGCCTAGGCTCTTGACCATCTCACCATGCGCACATTGCTGAAACCTTTGTTGGCAGAGTCAGCTGGTCGTGGTGTGAGCATGTATGTCCTCTCTCAACTTCTGGCTGAACTGTCCACCTCAGACAATCCCGAAACACAAAAGTGGCTACTTCTCCCAAGATGGGTTATAGGGATAAAAAGAATGTAAAATCATTCAAGATAAGCAAAGACTATTTTCATGGATCAAAAAATAAGCCACTCCTTGAGTTGCCTTCGGTCACGGTGTTTTATCACAGAAACAGAAATTGATTCGGCCCTGAAGGAACTGTCTAAGAACCAAGAAGATGACTATCAAAGAGGAAAGGCTCTGTGGGTCAAAGACCCCTTGGATCAGCTGGCTTCTTCTTGCCTTTAATCCCTTTTCCCTAACAACCAATATTGCATAAAGAGAAAACCAAGCTAAATTCTCTTTGTGGAGAATTGTCTGTACATTTCTCTTAGTGTATCTTACAGAGCTTTCCTTTGGGGTCATTATTTATATACCTAAGATCTAGTTTTTCCTTAGAGGAAATTATTCAAATGCAGATCAAAGTAAAACCAGGTTTATTTAATTACTGAAAATACATTTTATAAAGTTGGAGTCTGGTAAGAAATTAATAGTTTCTCCAACCCTCACTCAGGGCACCTTTGCATCCACAACCTACACACAAGTTAGTCATTTGGGTCGAGAAAAAAATGAAGGATTATTTCTCAACCTAGGTTGCCATTTGTCATTTTGTATTTGAGCATTATCCACTGGAAGCTTACATGCCAAGTGACCTTTGCTCTTTGAAGGGAAGGCAAATATCTAAGCATGGTATAAGACCAAAAGGAATTCCTTGGCCACATTCTTCTAGGCTAAGATAAGTATCTGAAGAAAATCAGTACCTTGGAATAAGCCGCCAAGGAGTTTAGAAGCTGCTGAGTTCTTACTGTTACACCAAGTAGTAAGCTATTTTTCTTAAAGACAAAGTTCATCAGTGTCCTTTAACTTAAAAAAAATCAATATTTTTAAATTAATAGACTTTATTTTAAACAGTCTTCCACACAATGAAAAATTAGGCAGATATTGATAGCACAGAGAGTTCCCAATACCCCTGTCACAGTCACAGAATTTTTCCTATTAACATCTTGTACCAATGTGAAGGATTCACTAAAATTAATGATTCAATATCAATGTATTATCTTAACTAAACTCCATTGTTTACAAGAAAATTCACTTTACGGGAGTCAGTGGTCCTCTCGTTTTCCCTAGGGAGAAAAATGCTCACAAAATGAATATTTTTAACATAACATTTATCTTACAAATTTTGTTTTGCAGCATTTAGGAAGTAGAAGAAGGGGAGTTTCTGTGAGCTCAAAGCCAACTTAGTCTACAAAATGAGTTCCAAGTCAGTGAGAGCTATACAGTGAGACCCCATCTCAAAAAAAAAAAAAAGACTTCTTATCAGGAGCAGGAACCTGTCATGGGCCCTAGAGGAGAACTTCCTGTTAAATGACATAGTATTAAACTGATGCCTAATGACTGATCCCTGCAGATGAGTGAGTAGCTTATGCAGAGTGAGTCTCTTAACTCTTACCTCTTATCATGGAAACTTCTTTTTGCAATAGACAATTAACATGGAGACCCACACCTGGTCAAAAATAGAAAAGAGACTGCAAAGTGCTGGGCCCTTAAATGAGACATCTATACCATACTTTCTCCTCCCAAGACTCAGAAATCATTGCAGAAGAAGTAGGAAGACTGTAAGAGCCAGAGCTGGTAGGTATCTGTTCTCCAGATACAGCGGAGCAGTTGCACGGAAGAATTCGCAGGGAGATCTCAAAATGGCTCCTAAAAGCCAAGTATCCAAACCAGGTAAAGTGCTCCATCTGGTCAACCTGCATTACACTTTCACAGAGGAGGCTTGAGAAACCGCTGTATGATTTCAAAGTTGTGAATGATTAGGGCTGCTTAGTGCAGCACAACACTCCTCTGAATGACATCACTGTCACTATTTTGGCTGAACTCCCACTGGTTTAATTTCAGAAACATCCTTTGACTAAAATGCCAAGCTGAAATGAAGTAACACATTACGATGTCCTTTTAAGAGTCAACTTATTTCAAAGGCCCCGTTCCCTGTGAAGGACTTGAAGGCTCCCTCCCATAGGCCTGATGGGCACAGAGGAGCATGAGAAATAGAAGCCACAGCCAAACCACGTGGCTTTTAAGAATGCCTTAAATTTTATTATTTGCTCCATAAATATGTTCCCAAAAACTTCTTTTAAAACCGAGTTTGTGTTGTAACAGCAATGCAGACCCAGAAAAACCTAACTGTGTCCCTCACTATTTGTGTGTGCTCAAAGAAGTTACTAAGTAGGTTACTTTTTATAATTCTCTATGCATTTAACGTATCTACTCTGCCTGGCCTTGTTAGTTGCCTCAGAGAGCCAGCCTAACCCATCTGAATGATTCAAGAATTGCCTTAGCCATTGCGTATAATAGCAACACCTGTTCTACAGCCACCACCTGTTACACACTTCATACATGGGTGGATAAAGTATGGAATGTTTTTATTCTTTCCCTGGCCAAAGAGTAAGGTTCCGATTTAGCAAATAAAAACAAATCACTCACATTTAAATTTAATATCCAGTTCATAATGAATACTTTTTAATGTAGGTTTATCTCAAGCAATGTATAGGTCATACACATTCAAAATTATTAGAAAATTATTCTTCATTGATCTGAAATTCAAATTTAATTGAACACCTTATATTTTAACTTAGCAAAAATGATACTTCATTTTCCCCTAGTTATGACAGACATGGATATAAAATTCAAAGTAAATGATTAAAGTGCCCAGTACTTGATCTCCCCTGTGGGGGCCCACAGAAGTGGGTCTGCTCCACCTTGGCAGAAGGTCAGAGAGTTTAAGCCTACTCTGGCTCTTTCATACTTACTGGCAAAAGGTCTGACTTAAGGAGTAGCTACAAACAGGGTATATTGACCTAAGATGTGGTTACTTGGTGTTTGGGTGTTGAGATGACCCACAGAGGTGGATTCATTCCATGCTGATCAAAGATCAGAGAGTTCAAGGCTATTCCTGCTCCTTCGAGGATATGACAGGAGGTTTGACCCTAGAGGATGCTTGATCTAAGGTGTGGCCACTGCACGTCCTGCCTAAACAATGGAATACTTTACTGAAGATATAGTTTCTTGATGCTTCAAGTATTGAAGCAAGTAATTGTTCTGTTTATTCTCTGTGTCATGTTAAAGCAGTCTTTTGCCTTCTTCCCCCCTTTTTGGGGATTGGGGTATATAAGCATATGGAAAATAAATGTGGGCTGATTCAGTGTTTCACTGGATTGTCCTCCGGGCTCTATCCTATGTCTCTGTATTTCTTTCATATCTCTATTTCTTCTACCTAATTTTTCTAATACACACGCCCCTACCCTGGAATGTGTGAACCCCACTGAGGTTGGACCCCAAGAGATGCTGCCCCAACATGTGCCTACAACTCTCCCCCACCTACACATACATGCACATCCACCATCATGCACGTAGCACTCTCCTCTCTTCCCCTCCATTCCACCCCACTCCTCCCCTTCCCTCTCTCCCATATAAATCTCTGCTATACTTTCAGACACCACAATTTTTCTCTAACCATACCTAGATTTGGAACTTTAAAGCAGATAGAATTTCATGATCACAAAGATACAAAACTATAACTTTTGGACCCACAATAAAATTCTTTCTTCTTCTTCTTCTTCTTCTTCTTCTTCTTCTTCTTCTTCTTCTCCTCCTCCTCCTCCTCCTCCTCCTCCTCCTCCTCCTCCTCCTTCTCTTCCTCCTTCTTCTCTTCCTCCTTCTCCTCCTCCTCCTTCTTGCCCTCCTCTTCCTCCTCTTCCTCCTTCTTTCCCCCAAGCCTCATTTTGCTTTTAGGGCAACAACTTAATCTAATCCTATTCAAGTAAACTCATCCAAGTTGAGTCATTTCTCAGCCTACTTAGGTTTATAGCTGAGGCACATGAATGTTTCAGTCCCTCTCCAAATTCTATCCTGTTGTCTCTTCCCTAAGGATAAGTCTAAGGCAGAGGAGGTTCATACAGCTCCCAACACAGGGAAGCTGGCAAATAGATATATACACACCCATCTGACCTGCCTTGGTTATCTGCTGCCCTCCTGTTCCTAAAGCCATGTCTCCATCTGGTCTTCAGTACCAGGCAGTGCTTACTGGAAACGCAGCAGCTAGTGTGTGATACTCTCAATTCCCTACTGCAGTCTGTGGCATTCGTGATCCCAGAAATCAGCTATGCTGTCACGCAAGCAAATTGTTCTGCTGTTTTGTATTTCCTCCATGTGATCAAGCTCCTTAACCTCAGCTGATTTTTACATTATTCTCAGGTCTCAAAGAAAAAAATACATTGATGTCTTTACATACGATTCCAGAACTGAAAAGGAAATTCTGATCCAACAACGGGAACAAGAAACAGTTGCTCTTACTCTGAGGCTCACAGGCGGTTATGCACTCTCAGGGGCCCACACAATATGCTGGATTTACTGGCCATCTCAGAGATGCCCCACTGTGCTGGAGTAAGTCCTAGCAAGGCTCCCATGCTGAGACAAGTGGGAGTGCAGCAGGAAACTGCTGGAAAACAAGCTGTGTTTGAGATTCCACTCCCTTGCAGCTCTTCTCCCCCGGTTGGAGAGTTTCCTGGGGTGACAGGAAAGAGCGAAGGAAGACAATCTGGTTATAGCTAACCTGCCTCTTCTCGCAAGATATCAAGAATGTGTCATTTTTATTATTTAAGCCTGATGTAAAACTTTACTCTAGAGTGGGCGGCCCAGTGTGGGAGAAGACATTTTAAAAGGAGAAAGAAAATAAAGAACATGATTAACGTCTCAAAGTAAAATCCTGCCACAAAGCCTTGCGGTTTGATTCTAGGAAAGCATCTCTTTGGTTTCATGTTACGCAGAAACCTAGCACTGCCGTGCCAATTCCACGTCTTGATACTCCTTCATCAACGCAAGTGGCCACCTCGAACCCTATACACTCCTCTAGTCCCCTGCAGGGATTTGCTCTCCCTTTGTAATTACTCTGCCACCACCCCTGCCTTGTCTTACTAAATAATGCCATCACCTGTGTGAGCGTTACGAGTGTGGTTTTGGTTTCTGTTAGAAGAAATGGAGAAAGGATTGATGGAGCAAGACGGGGACCCACAGTCCTGTCAAGATGTAAGCTGTTTTCACTCATCAGTTTGTGGCTCAGGTCACAGATCCATCGTATGTTGTTAAATAAATTAAAGACTTAGCCCGAAGAGCAGGTACCCAGAAACCTCGGAGAATCGCCGAAGACAAGGACTCCTAACGTCTGCTCTTCTCTTTCAGTTGTGCGAGCATGAAAGCTTGCATGGGTCCTCGTTTGTTTCTGTTGCGGTGAGAAAATATCTGACATTAAGCATATGAAATGGAGAGGGGTTTATTTAGCTAATGACTCTAGTTTGCAGTCCAAAGTCAAGGCAATGGGTACTTAAAGAAACTAGTCCCATCTGCAGTCAATCCTGTCCGCAGTCCGCAGGCAAGAGCAGGAAGAAAATGGATGCATGTAGGGGAAGCCCAGCCAATCACCTTGCTTGAAGGGCAGGATCCCCTTAGGCTAATATTTACTTAGAAATATTGCGGGTGTGCTCCCTGCCTTCCCTTCTGTTTCCTGCTCTTCGTTGGAACCTTGGTTTTGTAAGTTATTCCCTTCTTCCCTTAATAAAGCTGATATTAAAGCTAGCCTGATTAATCCTATTTGCAGGTCGATTACGTTCCCAACAGATGCATGCACCTGCTCCTCTCACTTCTGTCTACACTTTCACAGCGCAGGCCACAGACCCAGGGAATGGCGCGCGCGCGCGCGCGCGCACGCGCACACACACACACACACACACACACCATTGGTCGGCTTGCTATTCCCATTTTGGTTAAATCCCTCACAGGCCTGCCTGCAGACCAGCCAGATCTAGGCAACGCCTCACTGAGACTCCATTCCGAGGTGATTCTAGGCAATGTCAACTTGACAAAAACAATAACAATCACAACAGCATAGAAGTCCCTCTGTTGTGACGTGGATAATGGTCATTTTCATTTTCTTTGTTCAAGTGACTGGTACTCTACATTAGAGCCCATTAGTAGAAAGTCTTTTTACATAATGCAAAACTCCATGTTCTTCCCAGAAACCGGCTTTCTTTGTAACTCTGATGGAAAATGGTCTCCGGTCTCCATGCATACAGCACGCAGCTTTCATCTCGCTGCGTGACAATTTATGTGTGCCTTTTCATTTTCATCAAGCTGGCCTCATCCACCGGTGGGACTGTATTCACGAATATATGGCTTGTGTTAGTGCTTGGGAAGAAAACAGCCCTAAAGATAATGAAGTACTTTCTGCCTTTCCTGAAAGCCCGCCCCAAGTCAAAGCTTTGTCGTGATTTAATACACTATCTTGTTATTTTTAATGCACTGGCCTTAACAGAACAACAAGTCCAAACATCCCAAATTACTGCTGAGTAATCTTAGTTTCCTTTTAATAGTAAGCTGTTGGTTCATTGTTTATTCTACCCCTGGCCCAAAGGAACCTTTTTAAATATGTTGTGGAACTTGATTAAGGGCACAGCCACGAGGATGACTCGGAAAAAAACGAGTTGTGGTTTGACAGGCATGGAGGGGCGCACATGCCATTCTGAACTGAGGGAGGAGCATCCTGAGCTCAAAGCCTGCCTGAGCTACCCAACAGGACTATCTCAGAAGAGAAAACATGGAGGCTAGGCCGAGGGCTCGGGGAGCAAACTGTTTGCCTTACAAGCATGAGGGCCTGAGTTTGATCCCCTGGTGCCCACCTTAGGAAGGAAGGGAGGCCCAACTAGGGAGCGCAGCAGGCAAAAGTGTTTTCTTTCAAACCTGACAGTCTGAGTTGAATCCCCAGGACCCACAGTGGACGGAGACAACCAACTCCCCCAAAATTTCCCCTTAGTATACACATGTCACCACCACCATATACACACGAGAAAAAAAATGAGAGGTAGCAAATAAGAATGCTGACCAGAGTCTTCATTAATAATCATAAGCTACAGACACCATTTCCAGAGTCTATAATTCTTCTAATATACTCTTATTTTCAGAGCAGCTCAAGATAAAACATAATTCACCCTCCATACGCTATATATCTACCTTAACTACTTTTTTATTATTCTGAAGTGGCATTGCTATTTTCCATTTAATAACTCTCAGAATAAAAGCTTTAATGCCAAAATTCATTTTAAAAATAAAATAATGAACAGTATAATCTACTTAACTTAAAAAAAAAAAAAACAATTACCCACGTCCTTCAGCATCATCACTGGTTTTTCAGTCAATGCTAGGGGCTTGGTGCATGCTCCTGAGTGTGTCACGGTAGGATACACTTAAGGAACTGCTGTGGCAGGACACTAGCCTGGCACGAATAAGGCCACATTTAACCAGCAGCATGAAGAGAGGAAAGGAAAGGAGAGAAGAGAGGAAAGAATTGAGGAGGAGGCAGGAGGACACGGTAGTGAAAGGAGACCTCAAAATTTGGTGAATTACCGCCTATACTTAATTTCTCCAAATTCACATGTGACTTGGGTGAGGTACAAAGGCAGGGGACATTGTGAGAACATGAGAAGGGGAAGGTCCTCACCGGGGAATCGGCTCAAGCCTCTCATTGGCCGGGAGGAAGAAGTCAACACAATGAACAGCTGCTTAAGGCCTTTCTCCTCCCCCAGCTACAAACCAGGACTCTCACCAGGAACCCCATTTATGCCAAATTCCTTATGTGGCCCTCATGGCTCCTGTTGCTACCGTCTCAGATTAGAGTTCCATTCAAGCCATCTCCAGAGCCACCTTATAAAGTTATTTATCGAGAGAGAGAGAGAGAGAGAGAGAGAGAGAGAGAGAGAGGAGTGGGGTTCCTTAGCAAGCTTTTGAGGTGTAACCTAAACACCACAGTGGTGTGCGTGGCTAATATGTACACACTGTGACTCTCTCTTCAGGAGCCCACACCCACACTTGGGTATGTATTATCTTTTCTGAGATCGTCTTCCCCTTAACGTTTATATTTTTTAAAAAATCTATAAATGTCAGGGCTGGAGAGATGGCTCAGTGGTTAAGAGTGTTGACTGTTCTTCCTGAGGACCCAGGTTTGATTCTCAGCACCCACAGCTGTCTCCAGTCACAAAGGATCCGACAACTTCAACGGTGCACAGACATACACACAGGCAAAGCACTCGGCCTCATAAAATAACAATAATAAATCTGTAAGTGCTTTTTAATAAACTGCAACTATGTCCTTGAGAGTCCACCCATGCTCTGAGGTATGGGTCTATACCACTTCTTGAGCATCTTTCTGGTTTTCATAAACTGTCAACTCTGCTCCACAGCCACTGTTCCTGAAATTCTTTTCTGCATCGGTTTGCCTAAGTGACGGTCCCTACACGATTAGGAAAACTCCTGAGGCCACTGAAGGTGACAGTATAGATCTTTTTCTCTGTCCCCTCACTGCTGACATGATCATTACTGAAACTCTCAAAACATCACAATTATTGTCAATGACTCTCACATAAAACTTGGGGGGGAAAAGGCAAACAATAGATATGAGAAGCTTGCAAATCCACAACTTCTTCATTAAGCAAACAAGATAAAACAAAATATGCAATTTAAGATTGGAAGCAAAAGACAAAAAAAAAAAAAACCCTCAAAACAAGCTGACCACTTTGATCCTGTAATCAGAGTTCTTCCCATCAGCAAGCTGCACAATACTGGGAAAGCCGCAGGTCATCTGCTGTGTGCGGCAGCTCCAGGCGGCTCCAGACCATCACCTATGTAATTGCAGCTCTGTCTAATAGGCCCACACAGCTCTTTTGGAACAAAGGTTTTATAATGGAGTAGATGATAAATACTGACCTGTGATGCTACCAGATGCTTATAATATTAGGGGCTGTGTTTATATGGAGGATGTTAGCATATGTTATCTCTGTGTGCTTGCAGCCCAAAAGAGATTTTAAAATAAATAGGACTCTTAAGGATGCTCACCTTACTAGACCTGGATAGAGGTGGGCAGTCTTTGGACTTCCCACAGGTCAGGGAACCCTGATTGCTCTTGGAGCAGATGAGGGAGGGTGACTTGATCGGGGGAGGGGGAGGGAAATGGGAGGCGGTGGCAGGGATGAGGCAGAAATCCTTAATAAATAAATAAATTTAAAAAAATATAAAGAAAAATTCAATGTGCATTATAGGTTAATAGTGTGGCATCTTGATATAGTAAGTGATACTAAAATATTCTACTCAATACAGTTTATGTGGTCAATGAATACAAGCCACTTGGCCATAGAACAGCTACTTAGAAAAATTCTAAGATGTCATACTGACTCTGAAAAATACTGATGGCATTGATTTATTTTGCTGTTGTTTAAAGCTAGAGTCTGAAAGTGAGACTAAACCCTCTGCAGCATGGAGTGAAACAGACCCACAGTGCCGGGGGTGTTTCCTCACCTGAATCCATTTCCGCTATAACTGTTTCTACAGCCGCCACATTTGGGATGAGATGGAATGTCAAGCTGACTATAGTTTCCTCTAAAGAAGCAAACTTGAAGCTGTCCGAATGTATAGTAGAGACCCAAAATTAGTATGCTTTTTAAAAATAAATGAACAAACTGATCTTTTCGTTACATATTAAATTAGCCCTTCGGGCCACCAGCTCCCGACAAAGAGCTTCCCGTCTACAGGCTGTGTGTGTGTTTAAAGTGTGAGCCTCTGGCCTCAGCTAAGCAGCCTCAGTCCTCCCTCTGAAATCTGGCCAGTAGCACAGTGAGCACTTTCCTAGGGCTGCCATTAACACCAAAACCATGACAGGGGCAAGCACCTGACAGTGACAAAGCAACAGTCGCTGTGGTGTTCTCTTGACTGTGCACACAGGGAGAGACGCACACTGGACACAGCAACAGTCGCTGTGGTGTTCTCTTGACTGTGCACACAGGGAGAGACGCACACTGGACACAGCAACAGTCGCTGTGGTGTTCTCCTGACTGTGCACACAGGGAGAGACGTGCACTGGACACAGCAACAGTCGCTGTGGTGTTCTCTTGACTGTGCACACAGGGAGAGACGCGCACTGGACACAGCAACAGTCGCTGTGGTGTTCTCCTGACTGTGCACACAGGGAGAGACGCGCACTGGACACAGCAACAGTCGTTGTGGTGTTCTCTTGACTGTGCACACAGGGAGAGACGCGCACTGGACACGGCAACAGCCGCTGCGGTGTTCTCTTGACTGTGCACACAGGGAGAGACGCGCACTGGACACGAGAGCTTAGTGAGAATATGTCTGAGATCATTTTCCTTAGTTCCACAGTGAACAAGGGACTCAGCTGGACTTTCTGAAACAAATGCTGCTGAGTCAGTACGAAGTGGCCCCATCAGGCTGGTCAACTCAGAGTGGACAATCCAGGGATAAGTATGCCCACCTTCCTCCTCGCCTCTTCTTCTCTTCCTCCCTCCCCTTGGGCTGCTTTCACAGTCAGTCTATCCTCTTTCGCTTATGACAAGGCCATATAGCAAAGATAACTCCTACAACTGCAGAAATATATGATTACAAAAACATATTATGTGCAGACACCTGTTCTTTCATGTAAAAAGTAAGTTTCAAAAGCTAGAACTAAAAATATAAATTCAAATGACAAACCTTTAGCTACATTGCAAAAAAAAAAAATCAGAAGTGAGAGAGGGGAAAAAAAAACAGAATTCCACAGACATTCAAAGACGCATAAAAGACAGCTACGAAGAGCTACAAGCCAATAAGTTAAATAATCTAGAAGAAATGGATAAACTTCTAGATAATCGATGCAATCTGCCAATACAGAACCATGAGGACATAGAAAATCTGAGCAGGTTAATAAATCAGAAGATTAAATAGCCAGTCATGGTGACACACACTTTAATCCCAGCACTCAGGAGGCATAGACAGGCAGATACCTCTGAGTTCCAAGCCAGCCAGGCTGAGCATTGAGACCTTGTCTAGAGGAGGAGGGGGTGAGGATGTCAGCAGCAGAAACAACAACAAAGTCTTGGGCCTGAGGTTTACAGGACATCTAACAAGCATTTAAAAGGAGCTAATGGTAGTCCTTTGCAAATTCTTCCAAAAGCAGTGACTACTTTCAAACTAATTTTCAAGGCCAGCATAATCCTGCTATTAAAGCCAGATAAGGACACTGCGAGAAAAGAAAATTATATGCCAGTATCTTTGGTAAACATAGATATAAAATTCAGCACAATAGGGGGCTGGAGAGATGGCTCAGTGGTTAAGAGCATTGACTGCTCTTCCAAAGGTCCTGAGTTCAATTCCCAGCAACCACATGGTGGCTCACAACCATCTGTAAAGACGTCTGGCGCCCTCATCTGGCCTTCAGGCATACAGACAGAATATTGTATACATAATAAATAAATAAATGAAAAAAAAATTCAGCACAATAGGAGCAGGCTGTTCTCAGCAGTGTAAGAGAGGACCACCAACCGTGGTCTAGTGGGATTCATCCCAGGGATGAAGGGACAGTTCAATACAAGGAGGACTATTTGGGGAAAAGAAAAGAACCAATATGACGGAGATGGGGAGACAGGGCAGGGTATGGAGGTGGATATGATCAAAATGTACATTGTGTATGGTATGAAGATATCATAATGAGATCTAACATCTTGTACAACCGGTGTGAGCTAATAGAAAGGTAACTTCAGACGCAATTAGATAAGATCCTCTCGTTGCTAACTCCCCCAGAACTTTGTTCCCCCAGTGCCAGCATTCCCCGATAATCTTACAGACTTGGTCAACCTAGACATGCACAAGTAACCAACAAGCTGAAGAAAGGTCAAAATGTTTTGTTGCCTCCGATATTCCTGTCAGCATTGTAAACTTTAAAACAACCCACCATGAAGCATTAACTATCTCAACAAACATTCCATACTATACAGTAGCTTTAAGCTGCCCACAGGGCAAATTATCACACAGGAAACAACCCTGTAAGAAAAATGATAAATCTTTTCTGGTACATAAAAATGAGCCTCCTCCCTCAGTGATCGAGGTGACACCAATAAACTGAGCTCCGAGGGCTTCGACTTAAAATGTGTTTCTGTGCTTTTACCTTACCAATTATATAGAAGATTCCTACTTGCTCTGAGTAGTAACTACTGAAGTGAAAATCAAATTTTAGATGGAGAGTCATTTTGGACATTCATTTTAAAGTAAAGAGTGGGGTTCTCACATAAAAATTCCTGATTTTCTTCAGATTTTTAACTATAGAGAAAGGAATTACCCTATGAAGATCTGTAGTTGGTGAAGAACTGAAAATGGTTGGATAGTTATGACAATAAGCTAGAAATTCAGAAATGAAAAAAATTCAAGAACTTCTGACTCAGAATAACCTTTAATAATGAGTGCAACCTCTGTGTATGTATGTGTGTCTATGTGTGTACATGTATGTGTGTATGTGTTTGTATGTGTATAGGTGTATGCATTTTCCAGTAACATTTTATCCTTCTTTATGGTTGAATAAAATTCTGTTGCATATATACCACAATTTCCTTCTCTGTTCACCTCTTTCTGGATATCTGGGCTTGTCTCATATCTTGACTATTATAAATGCTACAGGAATGAGCACAGGTATGCATGTATCTCTACAAAATCCTAACATAAATCTTTTGGGTCTATACCGGAATGGAGGTTTTTTTTGAGAATCTTCCATGCTTATTTCCATACACATACATGTGGGGGGAGGGAATTTGAAAAATAAAAGTAATGGCATCTTCTGTCCAATGTGCACATCAATAAGATATGTATTGGATAGAATGAAACATGTTTGGGGTGGACTGACTTTTGGCATACCATGCTACTGTATAATTGAATGTTTTAAATACTTTGTAGTGAATTCTTAAGTAATATCTGAAATGCCTGGAGATCTTCAGAAGTAGATTTGTAAGTGTCAAAAATAGTCATTTTACTTGACTTGGTAAATAAGAAACAGAATGCTATCTAAGACAAACATGAATATTTCAATGTAGCAGTCTTTGGCTCACTTATGCCTAAAAGGAAGAATTTAATCAAGATTCTTTCAAGAGAGCTGCAATCATTACAGAGTGAGAAAAGAAGGATCTTCTCCCAATTGAGCAATTAACATATTTCATCTAACAACGGCCATTGATGTGAATCTCCTGCTTAAAGATTCTTCCAGAAGCACCTCCCATCTCCCTGTTCCCAATTCCAGTTTTTCTTAGACTGCACCTAAAGACTCCAGATGCACTCCTATTTTTAAAGTCTTCAATAAAAGGTACAAACCTCCACTTCCATAAAAGCTCACATGAGGGCTTGCTGTACCTTACAGGTTCTTTGGGCAGCCCGCAGGACAGTGGCACATGCCTTCTTTCTTTCCATATATCTTTATGTGGCTGGAATCTGTCATCTTCCTCTTTGCTATGTGCTAGCAACAAGCCTGGGCTTCTGCAATTTTAAATCCCCAGAGTTCCTAAGCTCAAGGGTTAGCATAGGATGATTTTCTTTGTGGTTAGTCATCACCCATCTGCATTTTTTTTCTTTTAAAGTTTTATTCGTACATTCAAGATATTCTAAAAGACAATTTGAGATCTATACCTGACATATTTTTATAATGCAGTTGTTAAATAAATACATACTGATTACTATAATCAGATTAATGTGACAAGCACCACCCATGCTATACACAAGAGTCCTAGAATCCATTCATATTAAAACTGAAGGTTGTATCCTTCGACTAACAACCCCTTGTTCATCATTCCCGTAACCCCAGATCCCTCACTCTGCTCTTTGCACAGACATGTGTATGTGCTTTGATAAAACTTAAACCCCATCCCCTCCAATACCTCCCCATCCCTTCTGCTACTTTGCTCTCCCAATATCCTGCGCTTTGTTTTTAAACCTCATTGAGTCCAATTAGGGTCAGAGATAGATAGATAGATAGATAGATAGATAGATAGATAGATAGATAGATGTGTGTGTGTGTGTGTGTGTGTGTGTGTGTGTGTGTGTAGGGTTATCTATTGAAGCATGGGTAGCCTCTCAAGAACCACATCCCTGAAGAAAGTTGACTCTCTCCCCCCAGTGACCATAAACTGCCAACAACTCCTCAGTGAGGAGTGAGATTTCATGGTCCCCTCCCCCATCTATGGTGGGATTTTGTCTGGCTTAGTCTTGCACAAGTCTTGTGCGTTCAGTCGCAGCCACTGAGTTTGTGCTCATTGGTCCTACCATAGCCAACAAACAATGTGTCGCTGCAGCTACCCACTGCCTCTGACCCTTTCTTTCATCCGTGCTAAGTCCTGAGCACTGAGAAGAGGGATGTGGTTCAGCACCTCATATAGAGCTGAGCACCCCACAGTCTCTTAGTCTCTACGCATTGACCAGTCTGGGGTCTCTGTATTAATTACCACCTACTTCAAAAAGAAGCTTCTTGAATGAGGGCTGAGAGATTCCATAATCTATGAGTACAAAGACAAGCACGCGGAGGGCAGTTTGTTATCATGTCCATTTCACAGGATGACAGTATTAGGTTCTTTCCTAGGACCTAGGACCTAGGTCCCAGTTAAGAGCACAAGGCCTGAGCTCAGTTTTTAAAATGGAGCAGGCCTTAAATCTAATCATAAAGTGGTTGGTTACTCTCAGAAAATCCATGCCAATATTGCACCAGAAGGCACACCTTGCCAGGTCAGTTGTTACTGAAGCTAACAGTGTTCACACTTAAGTAAGACCCTTGATGTGTCTTCTCTCTCTGTAGCATGCTCAGAATCTTCTCCCACTGTGAAAGTTTAATAGCTATGCTACCTGGGTCCTGTTAGAAAGTTATTTTCTGAGCCTGTAAGTGGAAGTCAATTCCTTATTTTCCCCACTAACAGTTTGATGATAATATGGTCTGATGTTGATTAGAACTGGCCTTATGAAAATAGCAAAAGATAGCATGTAGAATTTTGCTTTTTAATCTAAGGCTTTTAACTAACCTGAAAGCATTTCTTTTGGCTTTTTCTTTTATTTTTTAATTTTTAATTAAAATATAATTATATTTCCCCCTTCCCTTTCTTCCATCCAATCCCCCCACCCATGTAATCCCCTTGCTCTCTCCCAAATTCATGCCTTCTTTTTCTTTACCTATAGTTACATCATTTATTTATTCATTTATCTATATTTATATATGCATAAATATATAAATACAACCTGCTTAGTCTGTGTACTGTTATTGTATGTATATCATTTCAGGTCCAAGCCTAGACAAGGAACTACTAGCAACTAAGAAATACTAAACGCTGAAGGCATTTTTACAAAGTAAATTTCATGCAATTTATTTCTAATTTGCTTCATTGATAAGGCTTTAATTTAAATTCAGTTCTACTGGATATCATGTTCTTTCTGGTATTCTAATTATCTGGAAAGGGTTGAAGTTTAGTAAAAGAAAAAAACTTGTTCATTTCTGAGCATGAGAACTAAGAAGGAATCATTTTGTGTTGAGCCCAGAAGGAAATTTGGACACAAAGAAAGGACATCATTATTGAACAAACTGGAATTCAGTTGTCATATTGGGTCTAAAACTTTAATCCCTAAGGAATTATTTAGCACAAACACTGAGGGCTATAATTGCTCTGTCTATCAAGAGACATCACTGTAAAGACATATTGGAACCAAATGTTGCCATCTCCCCTCCCATTATGTGTGTGTGTGTGTGTGTGTGTCAGTGTGTGTGTCTGTTTCTGTGTATGTGTGTCTGTGTGTGTATCTGCGTGTGTCGGTGTGTGCACGTATGTGCTTGTGTGTGCATTTAGGAGCCAGAGGTCCATGTTGGGTATCTTCCTCATCACTCTGTACCTACCCTTGTTGAAGGAATGACTATTACTAACCTAAAGGTCACCAAATTGGTTAGACTGGCTGGTTGGCAAGCCTCCTGTCTCTATTTCCCAAGCACTGGCATTATGGACACACCCTTAGCACTGGGCTTTGGGGTTGAATTAAGGCCCTCATACCTATCCAGAAATCATTTTACCAACTGAACTATCTCCCTAGTCCCATCATAACTCCCTTCTTGAGAGATAATACTTTCTCTATGTGATCATATTCACCAGTCATCTGACTACATACATCCAAAATCATTCCATAATTTTCAGAACAGCACTAGATCCTGTGTGTGAAGCAAAGGTATATAAATGGAAAATACATCCCTATAGAAATTATAAACCATTTAAGAAATGGGTTTTTGAGGTTAACACTAAACAACATCCTGATAGCTATTACTAATAGACGTGTTAGATGCCATGCAGAGCTGTTTGTAAACATTAAAGGACTTTCTTTACACCTCATCATACTTTCTCAAAACAGGCTCACGTCTGGTGCTATTTTCCCCGAGTTTTAAAAGAAGAAAGGGGGCTGGAGAGATGGCTCAGTGGTTAAGAGCATTGCCTGCTCTTCCAAAGGTCCTGAGTTCAATTCCCAGCAACCACATGGTGGCTCACAACCATCTCTAAAGAGGTCTGGCGCCCTCTTCTGGCCTTCAGGCATACAGACAGAATATTGTATAAATAAATAAATAAATATATTTAAAAAAAAAAAAGAAGAAAGTCAGTGGCTAAGGCAGTGCAAACACAATGAGTAGGGATGATTACAAAACCCACCCTCTAGCCAACTACTTAGATTTTCACTGGCAAAAGCTAAGAATGAAGGTTACCTATTGACCAGAGGACATTGGATGCGGTGCCATGAGAAAGCTTTAAAGAACGAGTCAGGTTGAAATAAGTAAATAGAAAGGGGTTAAGGTCGTCTAAATACAAAGTTATATAAACCTTGTGTGGAGATCAGAAGGCTAGAATAGCAGGCATGATCAGGGAGACAAGAGTCAAGCGTGTGTAGTGTTCCAACCTGGACACACACCGGCATAGAAGTGTGTTTTAGTGCACCCAATGCTCAATTCAATAGTGTCCATTTTAATTTGTAACAAAGGTCTTGGAAGCCTGTGAAAATGGGATGTGTTTTACAATGCTATTGTAAGCATTAAGGGTAGAAGAGAGGAAGGAATTAGATTACAGTCTAGATTAGCAAACGTTATTTTATTCATAAGAACCAAAGCCCCAAGAAAATGTCTTGATTTATAACTGCTCAAATTAATGCATAAGTCTAGGGTCTATGCGCAGCTGGTACTTGCTGTCACCATGCCCATGTAGCATTGATGAATAGGATGAAATCAAAACAGGTAAATGACCAGATTTTGTCCCAGATACCAAGAAATGAGCCTCCAAACCTCCAGGCTAATGTGGCTGTGTCATCTGCTCCCTTCATCTTGGTGTACCTGTCCCTCATCTATACAACCCCTCTTGCCTCTTTCCACCAATGCTACTTCCAATACTACTGTTTGTGAACATGGGGAAAATACAAAGATTCTTCTGCTCTGACTCAAGTATAAGCGTTCATTCCTTGGGAAAGAACACAGCAACAGCCCACCCATGTTTAGGACACAGCATGCAATAACTCTTCAAAAAAGGTAAGCGAGAAGGAGATGGAATGGCCAGTGAGTCGGCTCAGCGGGCAAAGGCTCTTGATGTAAACTGTATCCCAGGACCCCACGTGGTGAGAGGAGAGGCCCAATTCCCACAAGTTGTCCTCTGTCCTCACACATACCATAGAATGCACATGCGTAAACATGTTCAATCCCTCTATCCTCTCCCTCCCTCCATGATTTTTTTAGAAATACTTTTTAAAAAAACAAAGCAAAGTACAATAAGGATCTACCTATTATTCAGAAAGAAATTTCTCAAAAAAGAATATTAAAATATAGTCATTGTGTTCAAGTAGAATAAACCTATGGCATTCAAGTTTTCTAAAGAAATACATATATTTTTAACAAAATCTCTATGAGATACGTATCAAGAAAGTGAATACATACAAATATTTCATGGGGAAATAAAGAAAATTTAGTGAATGAATCCATAAGAATTACTACCGTTGGTGAACTGGCCAGCCAGAACTGAAGACCTTGGGGGATATTAGTATCTTCTTTTTTTCCAAAGTGGATACAGGAATGAAATAAATTATGAAAACACTTCAAATTGGGCAAAAGGGAATCAGCATTTTCACAGGAAGAGGTCAGGACTAATACCTACCTGCATTTCAAAGTTAGACAACACATTGGTTTATGGGCCCACAGGCTGAGGCCGAGACTGTGGGCATGTTTCTTTGCTCATGGCGACAAAGGCGGCACTGATACCTCCTGAGTGTTGCCATGGTCAGATACTGTGGGCCTGGGCAGGGAGCACAGATGGAGACAGCCACGGACCCTGCCCTCCTGCGGCTTACACTGTGTTACAAAGAACAGTGAGTGCCCTGGGATCAGAAGTGCAGTCACCACAAAGCCTCGGGATGAAGAACCCAGCTTCTGTAACAAGGAAGTTGTCTTGCTGAATTAGCAGTTTTACAGAGATCTGAATCTTTCCCAGAAAGAAGAAAAAGAACAAAAAAAAAAGTACTTTTCACTGTGTGCTTAATAGATTTTTTTTTTTTGAACTTTAAAGGAACAGGATGGAAGATAAAGACAAATCCCCTCCAAGTCAAAGAGCAGACCCTTAAGCCCTGCCCAGCCAGGCAATGCTGACTCCAGGGCTGGAGGCAGGCCAGACCTGCACAAGCAGCTAAGAAAGGTTCCACAACTATGTGGCATTCTCCGCTACAAACGATACTGATAAAACTGATTCCACTGTACTGCCACGACATTAGTGACGTCACTCATCAGTTACATGTGATGGCTGAGGCAGGGGCATAGATGAGTGCATGCATCCACAGGCATCCACGTGGTCATGGCGCCCTCTCCTCACACACGCCTGTCCTCAGTACCGTTCTCTCGGAGCTCTGCCCTTCCGCCCTTGAAACGCTTTCTTCCAAGTTTACAATTAGCTAATGTAAGGCTCTAATCACGGGAAACGCGCTGACGAGAAGGGATCGGGCGCGAGGGGAGTGACTATTGCCTGCCAATTCAAACAGCGCCTGATGGTAAAATATGATCTTGGGAACAAAACTGGAATGGGAGCTATACTGTCCAGAGCATGGATCCGCGGTGTGCATGCTGAACAGCCGTGTCTGGGAATTCACTGCGGTAGCTCCGGGGAACACTGACATGCATGTTATGTCTGCTAACACCCACTTGAATGAACAGCATGTTCTTCTTCCATCTAAAATATGTGTCAAGATAAACCGTTTGCCCTAGTCTAGAACAATCCATAAAACAAATATGACCCTTAAAGCCAGAAGGCCGCAGAAAGGTTAAATACCTAAGTTTGAAGAGGAACTGATTTACATCTATGACAGAGCAGGAACTCAGCACACAATTCACTTCTCTTCATGTTTCTGAAGCCACATCTCATGGACTTGATGTGGTTTAACAAAAATAACGCTTTGAAAACCCACACACAAAAGGCCAAAACTTGTGAATCGGGCAACACGAGACAGGCACGCCGACGTAGGAGATTCTTAAATGTCAGGTCATCCATTTAGCCGCGATTCTAGACACCGGCTATTACTAAGCTTGTTCTCAATGTTCAGGCAACCTAATTTAAACAGCTAATGTCTGCCCTAATCCAAATAAGCCTGGCAACCAAGTAAAAGCTTGACGACCCTGCCACCTAGTGGCCGTAGAGAAACTGCAGCCAACATTTCCTGACGAGAAGAGCCTGCTGCTGCGGCAGTGTCTATCCCCGCCACGCGCGGAATGTATCATTGTGAATCAGGTGTGTACAGTACCAATTCTGAAAGCAAACTTATGAAGATTTGATTTGTCTCTGGGATTATCTTGAAACTATTCAAGTGGGCCAAGGTTTTACTCATCTTCAAACATTTAAAAAAAAAAAACTAGAGGTCAATTGCTATTGTTGAATTTTTTTTTTTTCTCTTTTTCATACTCTGTATGCTCATCCAAACCCTTTTCCTAGTCTTTGGGCTTGATCCCAGATGGATAATACCCTGCCAAACCCAAAAGTCATGTGGCCAAGCCATCATAAAAATTCCCTTTGTGCTGCTGAGCTGTCATTACCAAAGTGTCGTTAGACCTTCACAAAGCCACGGGAATCGTCTTTCGAAGAAAGAAAAGGACGTGTGCAGAAACCCCTAAAGTATCCATCTAAGAGCCAGGACCACAGTGAACACTGTAGGTAGCCAGAGGAACACAGAGAGATCAGCACAAACTGTTTCTACCCGATCATTAACAGATGAGTCTCCCTGACCTGCCTACACCTATAACAGGTGGGACAGCAGGAAGTCAGAATTGTTCACCTTCTCCACCGAAGGAGAATCCCGAATCCTACCTGCTGACGTTTGAAGGCTAAATAATCCAGGTTTTCCAGCTCCTTCCCGAGCTTCTGGTAGGTCTTCTGGAGGTCAGATTTGTTGGAAACATTTTTAAGAGACTCAAATGTTCTTTGAAACTGCAAATGAAAAGGAAGGCAGATTATATAGTGACAGATTCTTCTCAGATTCCTAACTAGCTAACAGAGTCAACAATGCACTTCAGTTTTACCCACTATAATTCATAGACAACAAATGCTAGCTAATTGTCCTTCAGTGGACTGATTAGACATGATTATGAAGAGGTGGGAACTGCAAGTGTGCAACCAGCATTACATGAATGAGAAGTCCATTTGGTTCTCAATGAGCATACGTCATCCAGAGTCAAAGAGCTTCCATGCTTCAGGGTCCCTTGAAGAAAATGAGACTTAATGTGTAATTTTAAGTCTAACAAAGTAATATTATAAGGCTCTCAGGGCAGGAAGATGTTTCAGTTGGTGACATGCTTGCTCTGCAAGCCTGAGGACCTGAGGCTGGATCCCACCATCCACCTTTGTAATCCCAACACTGGGAAGGCATAGACAAGACCATCACCCAAGCCCAACAGCCAGCCTCGCCAATTGGCAAGTTCCGCTACCGCTTCACTAAGTCAGCATAACACCTAATTACATTCTGAGTGTCTGTCCTTAGAGCCACAGCTAAGTACAGCTCTCACCCCTCCTCAAGGAAACTTCTCTTTGCAGCAGATGAAGTTCATTACGGGAAACCACAACTGATCAGAATGTAGAGCTGTGATGCCCAGTCCCGTGTGATGCCCAGTCCCGTGTGGTGCCCAGTCCCGTGTGGTGCCCAGTCCCATGTGACCCCCAGTCCCAGCTAATACATCTATAACACCTCAGGCTCAGAGATCATTGCCAAAGGAGGGGGCGGGGAAAAGATTAGAAGAGCCAGAGGAAGAGTGTGCTGTGAAATTGTGACACCTAGAAACGTCAGAGAAGGTACGCCTATAAAGTCTCACTAACATGTCCGCCTAACCACAACCTGAACTGGGATGACATTAGACACATTAACGTGAGAGGGGGAACTGGGGAGGCCTCAACCCTAGACAAAGAACTACAGGCAACTAAGGAATGATGAAAGTTGGGGAAATAGACTTCCCCAGGGAAAAGCGTGCGTGCAAGCGTGCATGCGTGCGTGTGTGTGTGTGTGTGTGTGTGTGTGTGTGTAACAAAGAAAAGGAGTCCATGGATTTGAATAAGAGCAAGAGAGGGGTACATGGGAAGGGTTGGAGAGAGGAAGAGAAATGGGTAAATGATGTAATTATATTATAATTTTTAATTAAATGAGTTTTAATTTTTTTAAATAAGGTAGAGAGTGACTGAGGAAGATATCTGATGCTGACCTCTGACCTCTACATCCATGTGTAGAAAGGTGCATGGCTCCAGAGAGAAGGATGGAGAGAGACAGAGACAGAGACAGACACACACACACACAAACACACACACATAGAAGGGTGTGGAAAGAGAGAGATTCTCTGCTTGAGAAGAAGAAGGAGATCAGAGGGACTGGGAGGGGGAAAAGAGAGTCATGGTGGGGAGGTAAGAATCACCAAATACGTTATATACATGGATAAAAAATGTCATCATTAATATATGCCAGAAAAAACATTTTTCAACCAGTTCTCACATGTCAATCATGCAAACAAACAAACATATGCTTGGATATGTTCCCGTTGTGTCGTGAGACTTGGCTTGTGTCTGTAGGATCCGTGCAAAGAACGAGTCACCCGTGAGCGTCAGAAAGGAAGATTTCTCAGCGCCTGTATTTCAGGAAGGGAGGCGCACTAACACGTTGACGACGGAAGCATATGTGGTACGTTCATCTTTGCTCTGTAACCAATGGGTTACAAAATCATATCTGCTGAACTGGAATGTTTCTGTCCGTTCTCAAGTCACATGCTGGATGAACGGGACAAATTGTGGTAGATCAGGGTGCTTCCCACTACTAGTAAGGAAGGGGAGCTCACAAAAAAAATGAATTCTTGGTGTTTTAGTAAGTCAGAACATACTTTGGGGGCTGGTAATTGAAATGTCTAGTGACATAATTCTCATTTTCTCTCTTTCTGTCGTTTATTTCCTACATCCTCTTCTTATGCCGTCACCTAGGTTTCTACAAATAGAGACCACCATTTAAACACACCAGAATCCCCCAACTGTGATGTCACGAGACAGGCTTGTAAGGTTTTGTAGGGTATAATTAAGTTCCCAGGGATGTGATTTGATCCTTGGTGTATCAAACTCTAAGGAGTAAGTCGCAATTGAAGGGGGTTCTACTGAATTATGTCCTCCATTTCATAAAGGCAACATGTTCATCTCAATCCAAGGTGAAGAGAAAACTGAAATGCTTCCGTAGAAGGACAGGAAGTTAAACCCAACAAATACCGCTTAATGCCTACTCTCGTCAAGGTGCTATGAATATAAAATATATTTCCTTCCCTGGGGGAACGTAAAGGTTACAGGGAAAAGTAGACATGAAAATCAGAAATGGGAAGGGCATTGACATTTACTAAGTGTGTGTTTGGCCCCAGGTATGGTATGCCTTCCAATTGAACTCTCGAATCAACAACACGAGTTCCTGCTCGGTTCCCGATAGTGAGTGGGTAAACTGGGCCTCAGAAAGCTTGATGGAGCAGGGACTTGACTCCACTGTCTGCTGTCCTTCCGTAGAAAGCGGGGTGCACACGGGAGGTAAGGGGAACATACAGTGAACGTTTTGATGCTCACTGAGAGTGACTGAGGGGTTCACATAACATAGAAGAGTGAAGGAGTCTGAGTTGGGCCACAGCGAACATGAAATTTCAGATTCCTGGGGATGAACCAGCTCTACTCATCAGTTTATCTGTTTTAACTTTTTTACTTATGTTCGTTATTAATCTATTTGTTTTCTTTGTATGTGTGTAGGCACACTTGTGAAATGACACACATGCAGAAGTCAGAGGACAATTCTTGAGAGTCAGTTCTCTCCTCAGCGATGAGGAGCCAGGGATGGAACTCAGGTCGTCAGGCTTGGCAGCAAGCTCCTTACCCACTGAGCCATCTCACCAGCCCCCACCCATCAGTATAAACACAGCCAAAGTCTGCTCATGGCCCTGCTCTTGTAAGATAGAAACCAAATTCTTTTCAACACAGTTTTAATAACCTTTATGTTAAAAAATCTATTTTGTCATGTGACCTTTTCCATGTCTTGGCCAATTTTTTTGGTTCCTTCTCTGTATGTTTAAGCCAAAAACCCCACCCAATCCAGGACTCTAAACAATGTATTTTCTCTATAAATCAATTACTATAAGCTATTTACCAAAAGTTTCACTGAATTTAAAATACTTTATGCCCTACTCTTTCTCTTCTCGAAGAAGCAGTCTTTCTAATTAAAGATGCCATCATGCTGTCATTTAGCTATGCGAACCTTACGCAACTTCAGGGAACTTCAAAATAAGAAACACACAAAAACAGTATTTCCAGGTACTACTTTCAGGGCCAACGAAGAAAGTGAGAAAATCCAGTAATGCCCCGTCGTCCAGAGAGTGCTTTAACTGAAGGTCAGTGTTTGCATAATGTGGGGATTTTAGCTTGAGTGTTCATTATCAGGGCTCATCTCTCCCACTTATCAATACTAATGTGCTCTGGGTCCCTTAGGACGGCCATGACGGATTTATCAATACTGACGTGCCCTGGGCTCCTTCAGACGGCCATGACTGCACTCTTCTAACTAGATTGTTCCTACAAACAGTCGTCACGGGGTTGTCCTATAAAATTTACAACCTGGCGTAGGTTGGATTTCTGTCATGCTTCCTGCACCCTCCCCCACTGCCCGTGTGTATACTTAGGCTGCTATATACTCCAAGCAGTGCTTTTGCTTTGTTGATAAAGCGAAGGAGCCAGGGATAAAGATGAATCTGGTGAAGCTCAGCTGTGTGATAAAAGACTACTGACTCGGTTTGAGGAATGTTCTTTTAGGTGTTCTTTCTTTTGGCCATCAAAGGGGACCTCTGAGATCACCTAAAGTAGCAAGATGCTGTAGTTTCATTGTATTGATTATTTCTCAAAAGAAATGAAATGAAATTTTTTCAAGCAGAAATAATTTGGGAAAGGATGAACAATTAAATCGAAAAGATATTAATATTCCTTACATTTACAAGTTCAAATTTTTAAGGGGAAATTTAGTCTGAGACAAGAATCACAAAATAATTTCTTGGTCTTTAAATTCACCCTGTTTCTTATTTTATCTCATTACAAACCAAATTCAACCCCCTCCCCCCTCCAAAAAAAAAAAAGACTCAGCAAATCAATTGGAAATAAAAACAAATGTAGGCGTTTGCCAAAACTGTGGAGACTGGATATTAAAGTGATCTCTGAGCTGAGAAACAAATCCAATTTTGTCCTATTTGACTACCTTATCATCTATCAAAGGGCATACAAGATAGGCGTAAAAAGATGCAGGCAGTATCCCTATACCAACACCCGGAGTACAAGCAGGCATTATGAACACTCCCACACCGTGCTCTTCGTCACGTCGTCTCAGCTCAGAAATAATAATAACAGCAATCCATCAAACAAATGGCAGAGGCCATACTTGTTCATCTCCCATTAAAATAACGGAAGATTTGTCTCACAGGAAGAAAGAAGCGTGAAACAGGCAACGGGAAGATGCCTAGTCTGACTCAGCACTCCCTCTCTCCCAAAATACATCTATTCTTCTTTTCCCTGACAATACATATTTAAATAAATCTGAGCCAATGTGCTGTAGAAACTACATAGTCAATCAGTTTGTAAAAAATTATGTATATTCATGGAGAAATTTGAGAAGGAGGATGAGAAGAAATTGGCTGAGACAGCAAGAAAAGGGGGTGCCAAGACTCTGACAAGTCCTGCTTCCCTTGGCCCTGCCTGCCTGCTGTCCTGGGATTGGTTGATTCAAACCAGGACTTCAGCGGCCTACCACCTGTGTCCCATGAGAAGATGCCCAGTAGTGCCACCCAAGCAAGGGCGACTCGGTAGCTATCTTTTTTTTCTTATTTAGTGCTGTATATGTTTGTACAGGAAGAAAGAAGCGTGAAATAGGCAACGGGAAGATGCCTAGTCTGACTCAGCACTCCCTCTCTCCCAAAATACATCTATTCTTCTTTTCCCTGACAATACATATTTAAATAAATCTGAGCCATTGTGCTGTAGAAACTAAGTAGCATAAAGAAAACCCCCAGATTTCTCTCAGGAGGAAGGGGGAGCATCAGAAGCTTTCCTGAAGTAGTAAGGATAAGATGGGAGGAGAGGACAAAGGCAAGCCTTTGTCTATCAGCCTCTAAACAAGGTTAAGAAACAAAAACAACAGGTCACATTGTCAGAAGGAAGTGTGTGCCCTCAGAGAGCTGAATGTTTTAAGTGAATTAATTCCCTCTGTATAAAAGAAATACGCGATAGTTGCGTGCACTTGTGTAAATGTTGACTATAGCACCCTTCTTGGGGTGAGGAAAAGACTTTGAAGAGTAATTGAAGGGTGTTGAAATACGGAGCGGCGGGCTGTGTCCCACCACATGGCTAGCTTTACCCGAAATAATTACACGGAAACTGTATTCTTTTAAACACTGCCTGACCCATTAGTTTCAGTTTCTTATTGGCTAGCTCTTACATATTGATCTAACCCATTTCTATTAATCTGTGTAGCCCACGAGCTGGCTTACCAGGAAAGATCTTAACCTGCAGTCTGTCTGGAGTGGGAGAATCATGGCGACTCCTTGACTCAGCTTCTTTCTCCCAGCATTCTGTTCTGTTTACTCCGCCTACCTAAGGGTTGGCCTATAAAATGGGTCTAGGCAGTTTCTTTATTAATAAGAAATCATTCCCACATCATTTCCCCTTTTTCTGTTTAAACAAAAAAGAAAGGCTTTAACTTTAACATAGTAAAATTACATATAGCAAAACAGTTATCAAGCAAGAATTACAGTTACAATATTTATATCTATTTTATCTTTTATCATAACTAAGGAAAACTATAACTATCTATTCATTCTTCAACTCCATCAAAGACTCCAGAAGGATATAATACTACCTAAGTAAACAAGAAATAAGAAAACTCTAGAAATGACAGAGACATCTCGCTGCCTGGACAGTCACCCAAAGTTCTTTTGTATGGTTGGGGCATCCATCTTCAGCCTTCAGACCCATAGTATCCAGCAGACATTTCCATGAAGCAGGAAATTTCAAAGACAGTTCAGTCACTATCTGCTGTGTCCTGCAGAATGTCTCGCAGACTCTTTCATGAGTCATGAACCCCGAAAGACCATCTCACCTTAGGCAAGTTCAGCAGTCCTCTCTCTGCGGGTTCTCTGTGTCCATTTTATGCAACAGTCCAGGCAAGAGCAGTTTCTTGCCCAAATGGCTATCAAACTCCATAAGGATCCTTTTTGATGCCCATCTTCCTCTCGAAGTAGATTGGTGCCGCCAGGAGCAGATATGTCTCATTGTCATGAAAAGTCCTAAGTTATTAAAATATTTTAAATGCCATATTCTGTAGCCTTTGAGAGATATGAAGAATGCCTATCTGAAATATATCTCTATATATCTAGAAAATCTAAGTAACATGACTACAAACTTGACTATTATTTATGATTATCATCAACAACCTATATTTCCTAATTATACATTACATTTTAAAAATGAACTACACAACCTTATTCAAGATCAGAAATACATATACATTTAATAAAATTGACCTTAAATCTCTATCAATAAAGCAAAATCTATACTAATGCAAATTATTCATATCTATATCATATCCCCCTTTAAATGTAAAAGAACATTTATAAACAATATTTTGGGAATTATGGGCGCAGTTTTTTCTCTCCAAACTGCTTCCTGCTGAATGGGGGCGTCGTTAATTAGGTCATTTAGGGTGTAACCTGGGTGCCAGGTTTATCTCAGTTGCCAGTTGAGTGAAGTAATTTTTTGAGGGTGTTCACAGGAACTTTTCAGGAGGTCGTGGTCTATCATACCATATCGGGATAGATGCAATCCACAGGGTCTGGTCCTCTGTGAAAACAAAAGAAGACCCTTTCCAAAGCATCATATCCTTAGACCCAAATTTTGAAATCGTAATACCCTTATATCCATCCTGGTTTAGCTTGGCAGCCCATGTAATGAAATGTCTCTCTGTACTTAGCTCCTTCACAGTCAAAAATTTTAAAGAAAACACAATATACATAATCCAGACTCTCTGTGAATTTTCCATTTTTACATGGCTTATTTTTCTTTATTTCTTTTAATCTCTTAACTATCTGTACTCTGTCTCTTTAAAGACTTTACCTTTTTTAAAAAAAAAACCATTAACTTTATTTTCTATATTCTCTTTCTTCTCTCTCCCAAGTCTACGTACATTCATCCAACAGTGTGGTCTTTTATGTCTGAATCTGTTTTATTGTGAATCTGTAATTTTTTTTTTTTACTATCCAGGAGCATTTCTTAAAATGTTAAGCAGTTCTTAAAAACTTAAGTTGCACCATGTACAGGTAATACGGTAATAAGGTACAGCCTGTTTCCTGCCCAGTCTAAACCTTAACTGAGCTGTTTTTATGGTAATTACGGTAGTTCCTGCCTGAGACCAGCACAGTTCATCATGGCGGAGCCGAGCAGCTCCTGCCTCAGAGCCATTTGGTGCCCCTGAGCCACACACAGTTCCAGGCACACAACAGTCCACATTGCCATCAACCAAGCCGTAGCACATTACTCCAAATGCTCCATTCAAAAGCTCTGTCTCCCGCAGGATCCAGACAGAGATCGCATTGGTGGCACAGCCCAGAAAGTCACACTTTAAAATGACGCAGCTTTTTTTCTGCTGCTGTTGCTGATTCAGGAACTCTCTCTACAGCAAGCCACCAACAAACAGCCAAAAGCTGTGTTAAACTCTGTTTTTTTCTGTGATAAAAATTAAGCTCTCTCAGGTTTTACGTGGAGTTCATTGGCACGTTGGGTGCCACTCTGTTGAAATACGGAGCGGCGGGCTGTGTCCCGCCACCCGGCTAGCTTTACCCGAAATAATTACACGGAAACTGTATTCTTTTAAACACTGCCTGACCCATTAGTTTCAGTTTCTTATTGGCTAGCTTTTACATATTGATCTAACCCATTTTTATTAATCTGTGTAGCCCACGAGCTGGCTTACCAGGAATGATCTTAACCTGCGTCTGTCTGGAGTGGGAGAATCATGGCGACTCCCTGACTCAGCTTCTTTCTCCCAGCATTCCGTTCTGTTTACTCCGCCTACCTAAGGGTTGGCCTATCAATTGGGTCTAGGCAGTTTCTTTATTAATAAGAAATCATTCCCACATCATTTCCCCTTTTTCTGTTTTGAGCTGGCTTACCAGGAATGATCTTAACCTGCGTCTGTCTGGAGTGGGAGAATCATGGCGACTCCCTGACTCAGCTTCTTTCTCCCAGCATTCCGTTCTGTTTACTCCGCCTACCTAAGGGTTGGCCTATCAATTGGGTCTAGGCAGTTTCTTTATTAATAAGAAATTACTCCCACATCAGAAGGGTCTGGAGAAAGGGACCAGAACTCATACCACACAGCTCACATCTACCTTTAACTCTAGTTCCAGGGGATCCATTGCTCCCTTCTGGCCTCTGTGGGTACTGCACTTACAGGGCACATACCCTCACATACACAGACATGCTCATAATTAAAAGTAAAATAAAATATTTTTTAAAAGAGAGAAACTTGAGGTGGATGAAGGAAGCCAAGTAAGAAAGGTTATAAACTGAAGGACTCCAGCAGGCCCGGGCTTGGCAAACATGGCGCTGGCAGACCTTGCCGTTCCACCTGCCCTCTCCATCAGCGTCTATTCCCGTTTTTTGGACACTTTCTTATGCCAGACTCCTTCCGAAGCTGACTACCAAACTCCAGCAGTCAAAATCCCCCTTTAGTTCACCTAATTAACATTCCCAATCAGACTATCCCACTGTATCCTAGTCTATTCCAACAGAGACATCCCTTTTCCTCTTCTTAAAAATTAAAACACCTACAAGGTCATTTGCTGCTGTTTTTCTGGCTGAGTCAGAAAGCAGCCACTTTAACTTTTCTTCTCCACTTAATAAAGGACCTCTGAGAAAACAGATGTTTGGTGTGGTTTGGGTCTCCTCTGGGGTCTCAGTGGGAGCCCCCGATGTGTGTGGGTTTCTTCAATAACTCTTTACTAAAAACAAATGAAGAGGAACTTAGAGATCAGACTACAGGTAGGGAGAGGGAAGAGAGAAGAAATGTGAGTTGATAAAAGTCCTTAGAAAGGACAGAGATGTACCTCATTGATAAAGTACCTGCCTGGCCTGGGCAAAGGAAAGACTGGTTTTCCCCAGTGGGGTCTCACTGGGTATACGAAGCACTCTTAAGGGCGAGCCCCATGTGGGTGCAACAGTAGATGGCCAATACAGAATGAATCAATGGTGTTCTTTTTTTAGACTTTTGTCTCATATTGCTTTGTTTGTGTACTTTTTATTACCTCACTGATGTTTTGATTGTATATTATGCTTTCTAATTTTGTGGTTGTGTGTGTGTTTATGTCTGTGCGTGTCTCTCTGTGTCTGTGCCTGTGTATGTGTGTGTTTCTTGTACTTTTTTGTTACTTTCTGTTGTTTTATTCTGTTTTTTAAATTCTTAGCTTGGGGTTCTTTTTTGTTTTTATTTTTTTAGGAAGGCATGGAGTTGTATGGGTGGGGAGATGGGGAGGGTCCGGGAGGAGGAGGGAGAGGGGAAGCCATAATTAAAATATATTGTATGGAAAACATTACTTTTGATTAAAATTTTTAAATAAAAAAAAGAATAGTGAGGATATGGTTCTAACAAAGAGCATTTGCCCTGTGGATGTGCAGCCATAAGTTTCACCACCTAGGACCACAAAAAGAGAGCAGTAGTGGCTACTTACGAATGAGGGTAAAACTCCGAGCATCTCAAGCTTCAAGTTAAGGCTTATATATATATATATTATACTATTTACACCTATACATTAATGATATTATCTCTGTGCTGTCACTTGTTTAATTAATATGGGGTTCTGGGGAGATGGCTTAGTAGGTGAAGCATTTGTTCTGCAAGTGTGAGGACTGGAGGTCACGTCCTCAGCAGCACAGAAAATCCAAGTGGCTGTGGAGGCTTGTGTGTAACCCCAGAGCTCAGGAGTTGGGGATGAGTGAGCCCCAGAGAGGCTAGCTAGCCAGACTAGCCAAATCATGAGCCCTGGGCCTAGCTAGAGACCAGCTTCAGCAAATAAAGTAGAGAGCAATCAAGTAAGACACCTCACACTCCACACTCACTCAGTGTTTAAACGTCTAGAGTTTCCATGACTTGAGGACTGCTAAGTTCTAGTGTCATTCCTGGGGGTGTACAGGGAGGTAGTTTTCACACCCCTGTCTGGTCAGCTCCTGGTCAAGTGGGGCGGGAAGCACCAGGATTGATGTTTGCTCCAGAGCGGGAATTAAAAATGAAAGCAATGCCAAAGCAAATGAAGTCATCTTCTACTTACAGATGACACATGCTGCAAGAGACACATGACATCAATCATGTCCGCAAGGATAAGGAGTCTTGTAACTGCTGCCAACAAGGCGCGGGCGGCTTGAACCACAGCCTCCCTTTTCGGGAGGTAACAGGGGTCATCTGTAAATCTCTCGGCTGACGCCTTCAGAGCATTGCCTGAAAAACACAACCCCAAGTAAGTTATCATTTGAGTGCCAACAACAGCTACTTCGGCATTAATCAGCCACCCTAACTCCAAGAGTATTCCATGAATAACCACAATATTAAAATAAACTGTCATATGGTACTCCGAGCAGCACATCTTAAAACAGCACCGCTTCCAGTCGGCACTTGTTTGTGACGAGTGCTCTGGAGTCCAAAGAAGCGCCCTGCAGTCTTCTCCTGGAGAAACTCTTTCTCGGCTGACGAGCAACATCAAGTAAAAATGGCTGCCTGCTTCTGCGGTTGCCCCAGCTCCATTGCTGTGAAGTGGTTCACGACCAAGTCTTCACTCAGTCACAAAGGTCCTTGTTTGTAGAAGTGGAAGGAGGCTTCCCTGAGTCATGGTCATTTGCTAACTCAGTAGAGGATAGAGGTGACCTTTAACGTAGTAACAGCAAGAAGACTGAGAGTGTCACTCACTGGGAAGAGTGCTCGCCCAACACATGTGAAGCCCTGGAGTCAATCCCCAGCACCCACACACCAAACACGCCAGGGCACACTTATAATCACCCCACTCTAGAGGTAGACCAAAATACAAGGTCATTCTCAGGCTACGCAAAATATGATAGCCTCTATCTGATAATAGCTTACCATACGCAGACTTATTCTATACAATGTAAAGTCTAGACTTTAGTCACGAAAATAATATTACAAAAACGTCATTGTCAGAAAAACAACATCCCTTCTATTTTCAAGGTCTTTTGACTTAAAATATTTGCTTTCAGAGCTACCGATATAGAAGAGGCTAAAGGGAAAGGCTGCCTTCTCCATCCCCAGTGACCAAACTCGCAGAGAATGACTACATCCGCTGTTCAAGGTTCATAACATAAAAACTTATTTCATCATTAAAGTAATATGTGTCTATTTCTTTTATATAACACCGTAGAGCTGGTGCGATGGCTCAGTAAGTAAAGATTTTTGGCCCCTAAAGCTGTCGACCCAAGTTCATGCCCCAGGATCTGCATGAGGAAGGAGAGAGCTCACTCCCCTAAGTTATCTGACCTCCACACACATGTCCTGGCACATGCACACACTAAATAAGCTAGCTAATTAGTTAATTAACTAATTAACAAGTAAATACAATAAATCTCCTTAAATAATAATAATTCGGAATACTAAAGAATCTAAAGTAAAAATGTTTAGTTCTCCATACTAATCCCTAAAAACACCAACTATTCTGTTTTTATATACTTGAATAGAAATTTCTCACTGAAGTTCTGTTTCATGAAGTGTCTGTATACACATGTTTATTTATAAAATGCATCTGCATGCTTTATAGATGCATACTTTGCAAATATATTCATACACGTCCACATTTAACACAAATATGCAGAGATTTCATATCACATAAAAACATAATCATTATACATACTATAAATGGGAAAGGCGATGAATGCTGAGCTGCTTCTCAAGGAGAATCATCTCATAGAAACTCTCTACGGTTTGTTCACTGTGCTCACCAGTTACTTTCTGTACGCTGTGGGACGGCGGATGAAGAGCCACAGCAAGGAGCAGGCGCGTAAGTCAGACTGGTTCCCTGTGTCTGTTCACATGCCTTCTCTATGCTCTAATTTCCTTGGTTGTGAATGGAATAATAAAAACAGCACAAGTTTGCCCTAACAAAATATTTGGTTGTGATTTTTTTCAGAAATTAATAAGCTATCTTGGAATTCATATAGAAATTTCAAAAGATTAATAATAACCAAAACCATCTTGGAAAACAAGAATGTTATTCTTTTTTCAAAACTTATTATAAAACTATTAAAAAATAGAATTGACATTCCCAAAAGCAATTCTTAGGCAGGTTGTGGTGGCACACACCTTTAATCCTAGAACTTGGGAGGAAGAAGTAGGTGGATGTTGTGAGTTCAAGGCCAGCTTGGTCTACAGAGCTAGTTTCAGGACAGAGTTGGAAAAAAAAAAAAGCAATCCTTAAGATTTATGGTCAACTAGTTTTCAACAAAGGTTCCAAGAAAAGTCATTAAGAACGTGGTCATGTTTTGTGTGTGTTTGTTTTATTTTGCAATAAATGGCTCTGGGATAATTAATCACATGATAAAAGACATGCTTCTCTGTCTCAAATTATATGCAAAAGTCAACTCAGAGTGGGTCATAGAATCCCATGCAAAACTCATGAACTCAGGCTCTGCAATAACGTCTTAAATGTCGCACCAAAAGCACATGCAATAAAATGACAAACTAGGCTATCAAAACCTAATATTTCTGAACTTCATTTTTAAGATGTATTTTTACTATTTTTAATCATGTGTTTACTTGTGTGTGTGCACGCATATGAATACGTTTGTGAGTGCAGCTGCCTAAAGAGGCCCAGGTGTTCAGTTCCCTGGAGTTGGAGTTACAGTTGGTTGTGAGCTGCCCCAAGGGGAAGCTGAGAAAAAAGTTTGGATCCTCTGCAAGCACCGTACATGCTCCTGACCACGGAGTCATCTCTTCAATCATAAATTCTCGACTCTAAATGAGAGCATCAAGAAAGTGAAGGGGGACTGGGAAGATGGCTCAGCAGTTAAGGGAGTGTGCTGTGTGCTTAGAGAGGGCCCCAGCTGGAACTGTCCCAGAATCTACACGGTGGCTCACAACAGTCTCTCATTCCATTTCCAGGAGGTCCGACACCCTCTTCTGCCTCACTTTTCTGACCTTCAAGGGAGCCGGGCACACACATGAATCAGGTAAAACACTCATACATGTAAAACAAAAATAATTAAATCTTTAATTTAAAAAAGAAAATGAAAAGACAACCTACAAAATGAGGGAAGACACTTTGAAATTGTATGTCTAAGAAGAGGCTTGTAGCCCTCTCATCAGGGAGAGAAAGCAGCGCTCACGCGTTGCTGTTTGCTAAGAGACTGAAGGAAATGAGAAAAGAATTCTAAATAGAAACAGCAGCAATTATGCTGGCATCTGTGGAATCTTTGGCTCCTGGTCATCATCACTACCTTATGCTGCTGAAGAAATACGAATTCTCCAAGAGAAAGAAGCTTTGCCTACAGCCAAACAAACGACGAGATGACAGAACATGACTCCGACTCAGACATGCTGAACTCCAAGCACGGTGCCCTTATGGCCACAATATGTCCTTTCTAGATGTGGAATCCAACTGATGGACCTAAGATCAAGCATGTCAACATTTCATGCTTCCGCCTTCAATTCTGATGGCATATGGTTGTAAACAAAGGTAAGTTTGCCAAGAATCTGACACACACATCAAGAGTGCTAACAAAGCTCCCAAGTTCATCCTCTCAGGTGATTCTCAAGGTAGGAAAATAAATTCAATGACCCTGACTTTTCGGACGGTAGAAAACTTGTGTTAATTTGCAAGCCTCCGTTAACTAGCCCCCTGTTGTGGAGGAGGCCAGAAGTCAGTGTCCACCATGTAAGTGTTACTCAGGAAATATCATAACTGAATTAAATGAGAAAAACTCTAGTTTAAAGCTTGTAACTTAATAATAAAAAGATAAACCAACTTCTAAGTTTATTTATTATTTTTTATCTGTATGAGTGTTTTACTTGCATGTATGTATGTGTATTATATGAGAACTTGGTGCTCAAGAAGACAGAGAGGGAATCATATTCCCTGGCACTAGAGTTACACACAGCTATGAGCCACTTTGTGGTTGTTGGGACTTGAACCCGGATCCTCTGCAAAAGCAGCAACTGCTCTTAACTGTTGAGCTTACTCTCCAGTTCTAATCCAACTTATAAATAGGCAAAGGCCCTAAATGGGCATTTTAGAGAAGAAATACAAATGGCTAATAAGCACATAAATAGATTTTCTAATGTTAATACAATCTAAATTATTAAAGTAAAATTACATTTATATTAAGGTTTTAGTAAGGTCTTCCATCAAGATTGTTTGATTGGTACACATTTAGTAGTAGTCAGTATCAAGACATTGAAGACCGAAGAACACAGCAAGAGAAACAAGAGAGACGGGGTATCTGTGTGTACTGGAAGTGATCGCTGTAGTAACTGTTACACACAGGAACAACTCCTAGGAGGAAGCAGGAGAAAGGCAGTGTGTACGTTGTTACTAGTTTCTTCCCATGGTTAGGGATTGGGGAAACTCAAGATTATTGAAAGGTTGACTGAAGGGTGCTGGTGGAGGTCTCTGGTGTACAGCACTACAACAGAAGGCATGAGCAGGCGCTGGAGAGATGACTCAGTGTTTCAGAGTGTGCTGCTCTTGCCGAGGATTCAAGTTAGTTTCCCAGCACCCACACTAGGTGACTCACAGTGCTGCAACAGCTCCAGGGAATCCTCTTCTGCCCTCCGCTGGCAACTTGAGTCACATAAATGTATCCTCACAAATGCATAGAAATAAATGTTTAAATGTCAATAAATCTTTTTTTAAAAAAATAGTGGGGCTGGAGAGATGACTTAGTGGTTAAGAGCACTGGCTTCTTTTCCAGAGGACCTGAGTTCAAGTCCCAGCACCCACATGGCCACTCATAACTATCTATAATGGGATTTGGAGCCCTCTTCTGCTATGCAGGCCTACATGCAGATAGAAGACTCAAATACACAAAATACATAAATAAATAAACCTCTAAGTTAAAAAGATACAGTAATGAATGAGCACGCAGAGTGGGCAAACAGGGAGATCCCTGGATAGCCTGCAAAGAATACCATTAGCTAAACTAAAAAATTTGAACAGTTGAAACTAATTAAACCGTCTCTAATAATTCTCCCATTATAATTCCAAAATGGATTATTACTTTGTTCTCTTTTCAAAGCATAGTAGTGGAGAACTAATTCAATCTCCAGCTCACCTAGCCAGTTCACCAACTTTATAGAAAGTCCATAGAAACTCACACCATGTTTTTCTGTGTCAAAATCATCAAGCAAATACAAAGATTATAGTAACAGTACAATGAAAACAAATGAAACATTTTATCCCCAGAGAAAAGTCTTAGATACGCATAGAGTTCTTAAAAGTCAAAGGTATTCTCCATATCACATTAATATTCTATCCTTTTCACGTGAAGATTTATTATGTCAAAATCAAAGCTATTCCCATGAGACTTCTAGAACAATTCCTTAGCTGTGGAGCTGCGACAGGACCTCCTTTCTCAATTTATTATGAAACTTGTTATCCGCACATCATTTCAGAGATTCGACTGTTCCTAGCCAGCGGCCTATCAATAGTGACCTTCACTCTCAAATGCCTCTTTCCCAGCATGGCTGAAACTGGTATTTACTGAACTGGGTAAATGGCAAACCTAAGGGGAAAAAGGACAAGTCAAAAATCTTGATCAAAAAAAGCAGGCAACGGAATTTTTCATGGGTAGTAAAGGGATTTAGAGCCCCCAGATCCTTCTTTGGGGTCAGCATTACAGACTGTGAGCCTTAGGTAAGGAGAATGGATGTTCAAATACTAAGTCTCCTCGAAAGCCTCCAGTGCTGAAAAGAAAAGGACAACAGAAATATAAACTACGATAACATGTGAGCATAGAGAAAGGCTAAGAACATGCAAGACTCCACTCTAGCCGTTCAAAGACTCGTGTTATTGTAGACCCTGGAAGATCTGAGTATCCTCATGGCTGGCCGGAGAAACTTTCATGGGTTTCTTCAAGTTGGTTTTGGTATGACACTTAGAACCTTTCAAGTTTAGAGTAACGTTTATAATTTTCATGTAAAACTCCGTCTGGGCCAGACACAGTGGCTCCCAGAGAATCCCAGCACTTGGGAGGTAGAACCAGGAGCCTCAGGAATGCAAGGCCAGCCTCAGCTATAGAGTGAGAGTGAGACTAGTCTGAGCCTCCTGAAAACTATTTTTTAATAGTTTGTAACAAAATAATTTTCTTTCTTTGTTGTTTCCTTAGTAACTATCCTTTTTGCTTCCAGATTCCTCACTTGTTCTGTGAACCTAAAACTCACTGACACAGAATACTGCTGCAACTTCTGGTTCTGTCACTCGATCATAATTTCAGATTTGGAACTGATCTTAAAGCAGAGTGTACATGGGTGAGATAAAAATAAAAAAACAAAACCCAATCAGCTGTAAAGAGCATGCATTGAGTTCACCAACTCCTTTCCCTCCACAATGACCCTTCAGACCACAGATGCACAGCCTCCTAATAATCCTTTAGAACCAAGCCCAAAGAGTGTGCCTCAGATTCGTATTTTATACTGTCTTGTGTGATCAATTTTAATCTTACGAGTTACACTAACAATTGGTCTAACTAGTATTTTGAAGTCAAATCAGCCTCTCTCTTAATGGTTCTGTTGGGATGGGTTAACAAGCTGTGGTTCTATAGGAACGTGACGGGTAAAGAGCTAAATCTAGACGTTTTATAGTCTTTTTAAAATATAACAACTATTTAGAGAGTCTCTA
This sequence comes from Microtus oregoni, assembly GCF_018167655.1. NCBI lineage: Eukaryota > Metazoa > Chordata > Mammalia > Rodentia > Cricetidae > Microtus > Microtus oregoni. The sequence continues at coordinate 9,366,545 of NW_024543066.1, forward strand.
GCCCAAATGTCTCTTGTTAGTGTGAGAGAAATAGCAGTGACTTGAATGTTAAGAGACCCATTTCCTACTACTAGAGTATCCTGGGAAAGGTACTGAAACCTTGAGAAGGAAGAATGTCCTCTAGAAATTCAACTCTGCAGTCCCAAAACACACAACAGATGGGAGGACGTGCACACACCAAGGATCTCAAAGTGCTTTTGAGAAGGTGTGGCGTTGTATGGGGGCAAGGCAGCTCTCTATGCTTAGAAATTATTCACAGCCTGTCATTCATTGAAGAGCTTTTGATGTAACAATCATGAGAGGGAAGAGAAGGGGAGTGATTAACCACTCAATCGTGCCTCTTCTTGTTATGTTTGACATGGCCATTCGGAACAGTTAAGTGACTTCCCAGATACTTGAGATAATTCATCTATTTACCTATAGCAAATGAGTCCCATGCTTAAGAATAGCATTAGGTCCAGCAAGATGGCTCAGTGGGTAAAGACACTTGCTTCCAATCCTGACAACCTAAATTCAATTCCCAAGACCCACGTGGTGGAAAGAGAGGCTCAGCTCTCATAAACTGTCCTCTGACTTCCACACACACACAATGCAATTTATGTGTCTTATGTGTATCTGCTTGTCTATGTGTGTGCCACGTGAGTGTGTGTGTGCTCATGGAGCCAGAAGAGGGCACCAGATTCCCTGGACCTGGAGTCCCAAGTAGTCAAACCACCAAACGTGGGTGTGGGGAACCAAACCTAGATCTTCTTCAAAAACACATTCTCTTAACCACTGAGCTGTCTCTCCAGCTCCATGTAATTATTAAAGAAAAGAATTAACATTAATCTAGAAATACAAAGGAGAAAACTGTTCACTTTGTACAGACACCTGCCCAGAAATTCTATGCCTTGCAACAATTAAGCTTATAATAGTTATTAGCTGTGTGAAATCTTAGCAGCTGTCCTGACTCCTAGCTTATCTAATGCAGTCTTTTCAAGGGTAGTTCCAACATTAAATAAGTGAGTATTTAAGTTATTTAATTCCATCTAACTCAACCTCTGACCTCAGTGAACTATTTGCAATGCCTTTTAACTGCTGACTTCATCTTTGCCATGGCCATTCCAGCCTGCGGGTGGTCTTTCAGGATAACACTCTGAACGTTCTTATTCAACCACCTATTTCTACAGACTTCACTCACATGAAAATACAAAACTGCAAAAAAGAAATCAGTGTTATAAGATTTAATATGGAGCCAGGAGATGGAACTCTGACAGGACGGTGTTGAGAGATGAAGACAAGAAGGGAAAGCTGCAGCGTGAGGAACGTGGCATGAGTCTCTGTCTGCAGGAGTGTAAGGGGCCTTGTCCGGGAACTGCCGGGAGAGAGAAGACAGAGCCCAGTGACAGATCTGAAAGCCAAGGTAACTGGTTGAGTTCCTATGTGTGGAACACTGTGCTCCCTGTTCCAGGGGAGGCTCATCACTTTCCTCAAGTCATTTGGGGGCTTTTTTCCCCAACATATGTAGGAGATTATCTGAGGAGAAAGGAAGGTGCTACCAAATGCCAGAGTAAAGCTCTTCATATCCTGAAAGAGAGCACCAATGCTGTCTTATGGTAAGAAAGAGGGAGACTGCTGAAAAGAAAAAAAGATGTTAAATAAGGGATGTGGTATGCCTTTGGGGATGGCACACATCAATACCTGTGTACCATGTATCTGCAGTGCCCACAGAGAGCAGAAGGGTGCACCAGATCCCCTGGAACTGGAGTTACATATGGTTCTGAGCCGTCATGAGGGAGCTGGGAATTCAACCTGGATTCTCTGAAAGAGCCCGTCAGTGCCTTTAACTACTGGGCTATCTCTCCAGCCCTAAAAGTAACATGATGTTAAGAATTGAAAGAGAAAATGCATTTGACCTCACCCACGGACTCTTTCTCTTGATTAGCCTGAGGTTGCAACACTTGGTACTGAAGGCAGTCTTAATGCAGTACATTACCATGCAGCAAATAAGATATGAGAGCCATGACAGCATGAACGTCATGTGCTGCTGTTCAACTATCACTATCAACTGATGAGCGAAAGCAGATAACTTCATTCTTACTGCGTATCCTTAGCAAAACGAATATAGTGAGACGGGAATAATGGGATCCAAGAGGGAAGAGTAGGAATGGAGTGGGTTCTGTTCTTACTATAAATCAGAGTAGGGACCTTGCCTAGAAATGACAGCATATGCAACAGAGACAATTGTAAATCTAAAAGCAATGCATCATCAGAAAATAAAATCAAGATCAGGTGAGATATAGACGTATACTTATGAATGAAACTCCTATGTCAGAAAAGAGTAAATATAAAAGGACCTCTGTGTTGACCAGTCAAGGGGAAGTGTTATCAGCACACAAAGTTACAGAATAACCATGAGGAGATAAAAGGTGGAAGGGGCTTCCTCCGAGAGGAGGCTGGGGCAATGAAGCTTCCCCTCGTGATGCTGGAACGAAAGCCGCAAGAAGTGCAGGAGACGCTGTCTTCCATCGCAGGCTGCTCTACAGTAATGATGTGCATGTTTTACTCTTAGAACCAAGTTCAACATCTTTTGAACAATCACCAGATCTTTTCATTCTGACCATTCCCCTAGTCTGTGCTTTCTTATACTTGTGCATTTAAAGATTCTATGACATCTGAAGCTCATTTGTTCCTATAACTACTCTAACTGAATACTCTAAAATTAATTTCTATTACTTTAATCTCATAACGGGAAGAGATCAGAACTTTTGCTTTTTGATGAAATCAGAGGACAATAAACATTTATAGACTATTATATTAAATGTCCAGGAAAGAGAAGGTTGAAGAAAGGAGGGAAAGAGGAAAGACGTGATGGAGGCAGGGAGGAAGAAACCTGACATTAGAATTTCCTCTCTAACACACGACTTTCTTTAATCCATAATGTAATATTCCTTCTTTGTCCTTTTTGTTCTTAAACATTTTTGCCTGACTTTTAGGAGTTCTGAGACACTGAATCTAGGGCCTCTCCTTCAGCTCTCATATATAAGACAGGAAAGGTGAGCCCGTTCTGTCTCATAGCCTGATCTCAGAGGGGAGGTGAGAAGACAGAAGCTCTGGAGTGTTGTCTTTTCCATTTTCCTGGAGCCTTATCAACCCCCTTCCCAGGAAAAGAAATACACGGTTTTTTTCTGTCCAAAATGCACACATACAAATTGGGGGAAAGAGAAAAATCTTTTATCTCTGGCTCTGAGTATTATATTATATTATATTGGGTCTTTTCCATTTCCTCGACTCCCAGTAAACTGACTGTATCTCAATTTATCACTGCCTGTGCATTGCCAGCTCCCAAGCGTGAAAGCATCGTAGCTTTGAACAATAAAATTCCCCTTGGGATTCATAATACATAAAGCTCTCTCCACAGAAATCAAAACTATTGATAGTTGTCTACCGTGTAGTTAATTCAGAAACAAGCATTAAAACAGATAAACAAAATGGTGTTGCTTCTGTTAATGCCCCCCACACGCAGGCCCCTAAGTAATAGAACATAGGAAATCAATAGAGCTTGGTAACTCCTATCCATTGAGACCTTATTAACTATATTGTCGATCTCAGCAAAATTCAATACAGCACATGATCAAATGTATGAAAGAATACAAAGGATTCAAAACTATATTTCACCTAGAAATTATGCTTCCAGGTGAAGTATAGGATACCAGTGTTGGTAGCCAAAGACTATGAACTCAAGCACAGCCAAGGCTGCCTTCCTGTCTCTAAAGGAGACAGCTCTGGTCCCACGCATCTGTCTACTCTCATCTGGGGTCAGGCACAGCTGGTAATTAGCAGAGCAGTATTCAATAAGAAATGTAACGCAAGCCATATATACAATATTAAAAATTAATGATCAGCACGTTTGCGAGTATTAGTGCTTACAAAAACAAAGAGTCATGGTTGTGGCTTATGCCTATAAACCCAGCACTCAGAAACTGAGGAAGAAGGATTGTCCACATAAGCTCATGGACTATCTTACTAGTAATAGTAATAGCAAGATTCTGCCTCAAAATAAGAAAATAAATGGTCAAAAATTAATCATTAATATGGCAAGCAGCAGTTAATGCAGAGATTCATAATTGGTCAAAGTATGGAGAATAAGTACTTGGGGAATGCTCAGCCCTAAACGGGATACCTATATCATTCCATCCAAGGATCAAAGAATGTTCCAGAAGAAGAAGTAAGAAAAAAATGTAAGAGCCAGCAGTTAGGGGAAAATGTTAAGAAACAATGTCTTCTTGATACAGAGAGCCGTAGCATGCCTGGATTCACCGAGCCTGTGCCAGTTGGTTTTTACTGTCAGCTTGACGCAACCTAGAATTTCCTAGATAGGAAGTTTCATTTGAGGACCAGGGTTTGGGTTCTTGTGCTGCACATCAAATATTCCCAAGAAGGATGCACTATGGAACTGAGCTGCAAAATTACCAGAGTACTGACAAAAAGAACCCGGCAGAGTTTGGCAGTAGGGCTTTCCATGAGCGCTAGAAGTTGTCAGCGTTGTAGTTAGAATAAAGCCCATAAAAATGAAAAAGCTCCTCAAGGAAATGAGAAGATGGAGCCTTCCTAAAACTAATGTTTGAGGAAAACATACAAGGAAACGATAGGGAGGAGTCAATGAGGAAAGCGAGGGAGGAGGTGGAGAACACAATGTAGAATGTCCTAGAGAGAAGGTAGGGAAAGTCTTGATACAGTAAACAGAGTTTAAAGTGTGCCGACGTAAATTATATTAAACGATAAATCGTCCATGCACCAGAACAGACAAGGTACAGTGAGGACGTGAGTTCAAGAGGAGAACAGAGAAACAGGAAGTGGAGTTGTTCAGTGAGTTATTGCCTGTCATCAGGTGGACGCAAACTAACACATGTCAAGACAGAACCAGTGAAGGAGAAGAGGAATGAGCACATGGCAAAATATCACTCTAGAGTCATAGTAGAGTAATTTCAGGGAAGGGGAAAGGCTAGGAACCAGATAACTTTCAAAGAATTAAAAAAAAATGTCTTTGAAACTGAAGAAATGGGAATAGTCAAGAATAGATATATTCTTGAGACTTTTATTCCTGGTTATACTGGTTAATTCTAACTGTCAACTTGACACAGCCTAGAATTACCTGGGAAGAGACTCTTAATGAGGGATTACCTAGAGCATCATTATTATCTAGGAATCATCTAGGTTGACCTATGGACACGTCTATGAGGAACCGTCTCTGTTACTGATGGACCCAGCCCACCGAGGGCAGCACTATTCCCTAACCTGGACCCTGAACTACATAAGGGAGAAGAAAGCATGTAATCAGCAATCCATTGCCTGCCTTCTCCGCTCATGATGGTGGATACGCTGTGTAAATTCCCACCTTGACCTTTCCACAGTAACCGAGCACAGCCTAGAATCTTAAGCCAAAAAAGCCCTCTCTTCCCCGTTTGTCTCAGCACATTTGTCACGGTCACAGGAGTTGACTAGGAATCAGAAGGGCCCCAATAGGCTTCTTCATCTGAATGCTAGTCACCAGGGAGTGGGAGGAACTCTTTGATAGCATTAGAAGGATTAGAAGACATGCCTTATCAGAGAAGGTGTGGCCTTGTTGGAAGAATTGATGGTGGGCTTTGGGATTTCAAAATCCCATGCTAAGCCCAGTTCTCTCTCTCTGCTCACAGATTAGGATGTAGCTCTCAACCTCTTCTCCACCACCTTCCATGCCACCGTGTTCCCTGCCATCGTGGTAATGGACTAAGTCCATAATATTCAGGCCCGTGCTGTGTAGGCATTAGCTTGGATCACTTTCAGCATGATACCAGCATCTATGAAAAGACTGGAGAAAGACAGCTGCACTCTGACCACGAAGGAGAGCAGCATCCTAGCTGGTGCATGACTCACCGCTTTGCAGACTGAGATCTCAGGCCACATTTTCATGTCGGACGGCTCACCCCTGGCTACGCATCAGAGTAATGGTGGATCGCCTGCGGAATCTCTCACACTTCCAAAACTGGCAGTGCTCTTATTCCTCAAATCAGTATGTCTATCTGTCATAGGTCCAGCATCTCCTCATCACGAGTGACATGAAAAGGTGCCAAGGAATCAAATGCACTGTAAGCAAAGCCTACTGTCGTTTTTTCAAGTGGATGCTAAGGGGTATATGCTGAGTGTTTTCCAACAACTACTGGGTTACACGCAGTGTAGCTAATTAGTTCGTCGTCTCCAATGGAACTGTGTCCATAAACATTCTGCCAGCTATAGAACGCCATGTGTGTCTGTTAAAATATGTTCCAGGATGAGTTTGTCTTTCCCTGTAAAAAGCCGAATGGTCCTGTAGCGCCCGTGCCATCACAAGACAGTATACGGAGCCAGAAACTTAGCTGGAGACTTTAAAAACACGTAGACAGAGGCACACAGGGAGAGACACGGACATGGGTCATCCTCGATACCCAAGTCCCAATGCCAACTTTATCCGGCTCAGGGGAAGCTTATATAGGGATCCTTAGCCACGCCCAGCTCTTGGGATCTTTCAGCTGCAGACTCATCAGGCTCAGGGCAGCTACAGGGTCTCGTGCTCAGAGCAGCTGCAGGCGGGGGTCTCGTGCTCAGAGCAGCTGCAGGCGGGGGTCTCGTGCTCAGAGCAGCTGCAGGCGGGGGTCTCGTGCTCAGACCAGCTGCAGGCGGGGGTCTCGTGCTCAGACCAGCTGCAGGCGGGGGTCTCGTGCTCAGACCAGCTGCAGGCGGGGATCTCGTGCTCAGACCAGCTGCAGGCGGGGGTCTCGTGCTCAGACCAGCTGCAGGCAGGGGGTCTCGTGCTCAGACCAGCTGCAGGCGGGGGTCTCGTGCTCAGACCAGCTGCAGGCGGGGGTCTCGTGCTCAGAGCAGCTGCAGGCGGGGGTCTCGTGCTCAGTTCTCTCCAGCAGACAAAAGGTCGAGGCAGGCAAAGAAAGTCAAGGGGCTAGGGGTCTGCCAGCCCCCAACATTTTCCCTCCAGTGAAGAGTTTTACTGAATCTCAGGATTTAGTGAGAAGACTGCTATATTTGTGATTTGCTGTTTGTCTAAGAATACTGGAGATGCAGCAACAGTCAGAGGCATGCGATATCAACGCATCAATAAATGGAAATCATGCGGGCAGCGGCTATTGCTTCTGAACCCAGACAAATGCTAAGTAATTGGCGGCAAATACCGTACATTTTATCAAACCCCTAACTGCAACATGCTTAAGCAGAGTAGATGGAGCTGACCATTCAGGAATGGTTCATTAAAGCCGAGCTGCTACCTTCCTTTACAATGAATATTTAATATAATTGAATTTCAAACTTATTTAATACAGGTGATACAGAATGGATACCAGTGATTCATTAAGGCATTATTTACTTCCTTCCTCAAAACATTCATTGAGATTCTAGAGAGACGACTTGGTGGTTAAGAGCGCTGACCAACTTGGTGGTTCACAACTGTAACCCCAGTCCCAGAAGTTCCAGGGCCCTCTTCTGGCTTTCGTGGATACTAGGCATGCATTTGGCTTATACCTATACAGTTAGGCAAAACACTCAAACACATAAAACAAATAATAATACAATTTTTTAAACATGCATTGAAAAATTGAAGAGGCAATAAGGAACATTTTAAGAGATCCAGAGTGCTGAGCAGTGTGGCACACACCTTTAATTCAGTACTTGGGGAGGCAGAGTCAGGTGGATCTCTACAGGTTTGAGGCCAGCCTGGTCTACAGAGTGAGTTTCAGGACAGCCAGGGCTACACAGAGAAACCTTGTCTCAAAAAAAGAGGAAGGAAGAGAAAGAAGAGGAAAAAGGAGGAGAAGGAGGAGGAGGAGGAGGAGAAAGAGACACACCCTGGGAACTTTACAGTGACATTTGTAGGTAAAGCATGTGTCCCATACACTGATGAGCAGACTAAGTGCATCTCCAAGGTACCATTCTCCCATTTCTAGAAGCAATCATTTTATTCCACAGTTATGAATGATGGAAACTCTGGATTTCTAATTCCTGATGAGAAATAAATCTATAGACCTGAGGCTTTAGAAATCATGGAGATGGAAAATTGAGGAAATATGGAAAGATGAATAGAAAATAAACCTTGAATACAAGGGTACAGCTGAATGGATAAAATAATTTCTAATAGTCTATAGCACAGGAAGATATATAGAGGTGATAATTAATTGAACATTTTAAAATATTAGCAAGATTTCAAAATCTAGTAAAATTTTGAATATTCTGAACTGAAAAAAATAGATCTATGCCTGAGATTGTGGGCATACAAATTACCCTGACCTAAACATTATACATTACATGTATAAATGTACTGAAATATATACCCTATTTCACCAATATTCAATTACTTTGAATTGATTAAAAATACCCATTAATTTCTAAGGAAAATATAACCCAAATACTTATATTTTGTACATGAGAAATACAAGGAGTATCTGTTTTTATTGTCATTACATTATATCACTGTGGGGGGGGGGGCACCTCCATGCTATGGCAGGCCAATAGAGGTCGGAGGACAACTTTTGGGAGTCAATTCTCTCCTCCTGCCATGTGAGTCCCAAGGATCAAATTCATGCCATTGGGCTTGACGGCAAGCCCCCTCCTGAGTCCCCTCACCAGGCCAGAGAATGTACATTTTGGAGAAGGTAGATTACTTCCCACCAAGAACAAGCTCCTAATTTCTACCACAGGGAAGGGTCTGCCAGAAATAGTCCTGAGCCATGCACTATGGCTCTAAACCAAAGTTCTATACATTCGCCTCTGGGAAATTCTCAAATAAGCACATTGGAGAGCAAAACATTTCTTCTAGTGTAAGATGCCACCATCTATATCTAGGAGAGATGAATGCAAAAGCTCCTCGCTAATCTCAGCATCCCTCCAACTGGTTTGTGACCACTTTAGTAGATGCCCATAAGTAAAATTGGATAGGAAGTCTTTCAGCAGTGGCAGGGCATCCAATACATTTGCAGGTCCCACCTCACACATGAACATGAAGCCTGCACATCTGCAGGTCCTCTCCCATCTCACACATGAACATGAAGCCTGTGCATCTGCAGGTCCTCTCCCATCTCACACATGAACAAGAAGCCTTCACATCTGCAGGTCCCCTCCCATCTCACACATGAACAAGAAGCCTGCACATCTGCAGGTCCCCTCCCATCTCACACATGAACAAGAAACCTGCACATCTGCAGGTCCTCTCCCATCTCACATATGAACATGAAGCCTGTGCATCTGCAGGTCCCCTCCCATCTCACACATGAACATGAAGTCAGTAGTACCTGTATGCAGTTGCTGGCTCTGGTAGACACGACTACATGAGGCTGTACATTCCATGTCCAGATAATTCACACTAAAGCATTTGCAGAGGGAGACAAGGTTGGTGCTATTCTCCATGTAAGCAGGCATGCTGGCGTGTGTGGACTGTATACAAAAGAGCTGAACCTTCCTCTTTCCCCAAACACTCTTGAAATCTCAGCTTAGTTACTTCCCTTTACATTAAGAAACCAATTCTTTTATATTCACTTTATTTCACCACTAAAACTATGCTATTGTTACAATAAGGAAGTTAATGTTTGTATAAAAACTATTTTACCCTAATTAATATTACTTTCGGCTGTTTTATGGGATAAAGAACTCATTCTTTATAATTAAAAACATAAAGAGAGAGCTGTGGTCTTGTGTGAACAATTTTAACAGTTTCCTCTACTGCGCCTAGATCATTAGCAAAAATAAACAGTATCTCTGTTTGCTATTTGTCTTTAAAATTGATTCTGAGAGACAATGCATGCCTCCAAGGAGCTTCTCAAGCAAGGTGAGTTAGCACAGGTTATCTCAACCTCCACAGCACATCATGTGTCATTCTAGATTTCTATGCAATAGGGGAAAGTGTCGCTTTTAGAACTCAGTAACTAAAAAAAAAAAAAAAAAAGAAGAAGAGAAAATTAAGAACCCGGTAACTAAGAATAGCATCTGGTGCTGAATGCCTATGAATACATCATGTATTTATTCTCTTGGAGCTGGAGAGATGTCTCAGTGGCACTTTGACTCATGCAGAGAGAACCTGGTTTGATTTCCGTCATCTACATGACAGTTCACAACATCCACCGCTGCAGCTCCAGGGGATCTAACATCCTCCTCCAGCCTCCACCCACACACACCAACACACGGACACCGGGACCGGGACACAGGTGGTACTGAAAGTGCCAGAAACTTCTAACAGGATAAACACCAAGAAAACCAAGTCAAAGTAGATTCTAATAGTATTGCTGAAAGAAAAAGAGAAATCATTTTTTTATATTTTTGGTTTTTTTCAAGACAGGGTTTCTCTGTAGCTTTGGAGCCTGTCCTGGAACTAGCTCTTGTAAGACCAGGCTGACCTCGAACTCACAGAGATCCACCTGCCTCTGCCTCCCAAGTGCTGGGAATAAAGGCGTATGCCACCACTGCCCAGCTGAAAAGTAATTTTTAAAATGAGACAGAGGGGGGAAGTTCATAAAGTTAAAAGAGGGTAGCAGTAAGACTGGTGGCTAGATCCTCAACAGATGCCATGCAGTCCAGAGGGTAAAGAAGCAACTTGCCAAAAAGAACTCATTTCCAACTTAAAGCCATATGCACAGAATTAAAACATCAAGGCGAAGGAGGCTGCTTCTCGGTCTGAAAGTGATGGAGTAAAACATGTTAAACTGTTGTTTTCACAGATAACAAAGTGATGGAGGAAGTTCATTGGTTAAAAAAATAAAGAAACTGCTTGGCTGGCCCTCATTGGTTAAAACATAGGTGGGAGGAGTAAACAGAACAGAATGCTGGGAGGAAGAAGAAGTGAGCTAAGACTCAACAGCTCTCTTCTCAGGAGCAGACGCCTCAGAAGAGACGCCATGCCCCGCTCCCGGGCAGACACACGCCATGAAGCTCCGACCCAGGATGGACGTAGGCTAGAATCTTCCCGGTAAGACCAGTGCTCACAGATTATTAGAGATGGGTTGATCGGGATATCAGAATTAGCCAGTAAGGGCTAGAGCTAAAGGGCCAAGCAGTGTTTGAATGAATACAGTTTGTGTGTTGTTATTTCGGGGCATAAGCTAGCCAGGCGGCCGGGGTGCTGGAGACGCAGCCCCGCCGCTCCAATTATTACTACAACAAAGAAAATAGCAGCCATGGAGGTCACATGGTAATGATGGAAAGCAAGCAGAAGCCAGAGAAAATCTAATTCGCGCTGAGAGATACCATCATGTGGCATTTCTTCTGAAGGTGAAAAAAAAATCTCGTGGAAGAGAAAACTACAGATAGACAGAACTTTAAAACCTCACATGAGTTTCCCTAAAACTCCACAGCATGCACTGGGCAATGCCACAGGCCCAGCAAGTACAAATATAAGTATAAATAAACTTTTCAAGAGGCTGTACTAGTCTATTAGTTGTACTCTTTTCAGGAACAGTGGCCTCTGTGCTAAATAGTTTTGGTCAACACATCAAATAATCCTTTTAAGTGCCTCAGAACCCATACTATGAAACTGAAGACTATATCCCAAAGACTAAGAGTCCTCTGTAAGACTGATGGGGAAATTAAACAGACTTAACCTTTTTAAAAGGTTAAACGAACCCTCTGGTGTCTGCTTAGTTATCAACCATTCGCTGAAGCAAAACTTAACAGTCTCTGGGGTAAGATAGAAGAATACAGAACCTCAGTGGACTCAGCAGACTGCCAGGTGTGGATAATCAAAACCACTATTCACAGACAGAAAAAAAGGTTTTTCTCAGACATAAAGTGTTGTGGGAGCTGTGGGGCTGCATTCTGCCACCCAGCTCCCGCCACCGGCTAGTTTATGCCTGAAATAACAACACACAAATTGTATTCTTTTAATTACCGCTTGGCCCATTATATCTAGCCTTTTCTCGGCTAACTCTCGCACCTGGACTAGCCCATTTCTAATAATCTATGTAGCCCAAGAGCTGGCTTACCAGGAATGATCTTAACCTGCATCTGCCTGGAGTGGGAGAATCATGGCAACTCCCTGACTCAGCTTCTTTCTCCCAGCCTTCCGTTCTGTTTACTCCGCCCACCTAAGGGTGGGCCTATCAAATGGGCCTAGCAGTTTCTTTATTGCTTAACCAATGAAATCAACAGATTGATATATGACACTCCCCCATCAATAAAGCAATATCAGTCAGTAGAAACAGAATCCATGTGGTCAAGAGGCAGGCGGATCTCTGTGAGTTCGAGACCAGCCTGGTCTACAAGAGCTAGTTCCAGGACAGGCTCCAAAACCACAGAGAAACCCTGTCTCGAAAAACCAAAACAAAAAAAAATCCATGTGGTCAGATAGCACAGTTAAAAAACAAGGTGGCTAAGGCAATTGTTGTATATATGCTCTAAATGGTAACTTTAGAGAGTACTCTTAAACAAGTTTTTACAGACATAAAAAAAAAATCTACAGGGGGCTGAAGAGATGACTCAGAGGTTAATAGCACTGGCTGCTCTTCCAGAGGTCCTGAGTTCAATTCCCAGCAACCACATGGTGGCTCACAACCATCTATAATGGGATCTGGTGCCCTCTTCTGGCAGAACACTGTATACTTAATAAATAAATAAAATCTTTAAAAAAAAATCTATACATAAAGAGGCAAGCCAAAAAGTTTGATTCATTAAGATTAAGAACATTTGTGGTGATATTTTGTTTGTGAGAGTATAGTTACTGATTGAGGCATAAGGGCTACTTATGGGATTTTAGCAATGTTCCTTTGTTGTTTTTGTTCTGTTCTTTAATGTCCTTTTTATATATTTATGTGGACCTGTGGGTCTCAATGTGCACATGCACCACATGAATGAAGTACCAACAGAGGGCAGGAGAAGGCACAATCCCCTAGAACTGTAGAAACAGAAGGTTGTGAGCTGTCATGTTGGTACTGGAATTTGAATGTAGGTCCTCTGTAGCAGCATCCAGCACCCTTGCTTGCTTGCTTGTTTTGAAACAGGGCACTATGTACGCTTGACTGTCCCAGAGCTCATAATGTAGACCAGGCAGAACTCAAACTCACAGAGATCCATCTGCCTCTGGCCCAGAACTCACAATGGACACCAGAGGCAGAGAAGCAGAGGCAGGTGGACCTCTGCCTCTGCCCCCAAGTGGTGGCATTGAAGGTGTGCCACCACACCCCCAGCCCTTAGTGATATTTTAGTCCTTGATCTGCACAGAGGTTACATGAACCTGAGTGCAGAACGTGAAAATATATTGAGGAGATCCCAATAGAGTATGTACCTTTATGAATATATTCTATTCTTCAACAAACCACTAAGTAACAATTATGTATGTGGCTTAGACGCAAGATCTGCAGAGTGCAGGGAAGTCGTTTCTATTCAAAGGGAGTATGCACGATACAGGTAAGTTCTTAGCTAATATCTATGTCAGTCTGTAAATAATCTAGAAACTATTTGAATAAAATTTCAGATTTAGTTCCTTGCTTGTGTCCAGATGTACAAGTACATGTACATCTACATCTTACGGTGTAAGATGAAGAGGGACTGGGAGCAGTCTCGGCCTCGTGGACCTTTTGGCTGCATCTCCCTCCATGTATCCCCTTTCTTCATCTGCGTCCTGTACTATCCTTGTTCCACCTTCTGCAGGCACACTCTCCAGGGAACACAGATGTTCTCCTTTTTATCACTTTCGACTCATAAGTAAATCCACTGAAGGCAATAAAACAGGGAAGGACAGAATCTCATAATTAGACTAAAACTACTCTAGGTCTCTGTTAATTTTATGAGCCACTCTCAAAGGTCTTCTTGTAAATAAGTCAATAACCACATCAATAAAATCACCCTCCACTCCTAATCCTGTTTTCACTTTTCCCAACACCTCACACAGTGACTGGTTGCTTTTCATTAGCCCTTCATATGCCACTAGACAAGGGCCATTTAATAAAAGAGGGCAGAGGCTGTTTAAAATATGCTTCCAGCGTCACACCAAGTCAGTTAGATCGTAATCCATTCTTCATTGTTTCGGCTCCACCATGGAGCTAACATTCCTTCTAAGATGGGGGCACAATGTCCTCACTGTGGCTTTCGGCTTTCCATAGAGTGGGCATTCCTTGGATTCCAGAAACGTGCTAGTCCATGCTTCCCTCCCTCCCTAAAGGGGTAGTGGCTCCCTTCCATTTGTCAAAAGAATCAGAGTAAAGCACTTCAGCAAGTGTGTCTGTTGTATGTGCCACATAAGGCATGCATATATACAGATATATATATATTATATATATATATATATATATATATTCCATGCTATAATAGAAAACCATGCATCGTTTACTGCACAACCCTAAAACCTCGACTTCTCTGAGAATTTCCTTTTTACTGATAGGAGGGTGGATAAAGAAACTGAAATATAAGATGTGGCTTCAATTCATCTTTGTTCTAAAAGAAGCAGTCCTGTCATTTGCCACAGCCTAAAAACGGAGGATGTTTGCTAAGTGAAATAAGCGTGCCCCAGAGTTCCAGTGCCACAGCTCAGCAGGTAAAAACGGGTTGTCCTGCATGCCTTCACCCGAGTTAGAGTCCCAGATCCCACAGTGGAAGACAAGACCCAACCCCCCAAAAGGTGTCCCCTGGGTCGCACACACATGGCTGTGTGCATACACACATACACATGCACGCATGCACATAGACACTCCACATGCACATACAACAATAATTAACAAATGTAATTTTAAAAGGAAAAAATGGAAGAAAAGCCAAATACAGTGATTACCATGACAGGGTGAGAAGATGGGGGCAGTGAGGGGATGGGGGACGGTGAAGGGCAGAAGGGGTCAAAGGGGGGAGAGTGGAGCTGGGGCTCTAATGAACGGTGGGGCTGCAGTGAGGCCGAGTAAGGAACCATCTTGAACCAGGGCGTTAAGTGTTTTGTCACCAAAAGGTGGGGATTAATCATGTGAGAGGAGGTCTGCACCCCTGTACCCCACTGTAGAAACTGTTCGCAGCATGAATCCCATGACACTGTGCTGTGCACCTCAGATGTACACAACAGAATTGACTTTAAGAGGTACGAAACCAAAAATTACAATATAAACATAATCCCCTAGATCTGTATTTGGTTTAAAGTTGACTGGCTGTTATGTTTATTTTATTATGAAATCCTCTCTCTCTCTCTCTCTCTCTCTCTCTCTCTCTCTCTCATGCACACACACACGTGCCAAGGGTGTCCACGAGATAGCTCAGGCTGGCCAAGAACTTGCCATCCTTCAACCACAGCCTCCTGAGTACTGAAGTCACAGTACCACCATATCCGGCTATTTCTGATTTTTTTAAAATTGTACTAGGGTTTAGGGGAGAAAAACATTTAAACAACTTAGACATTTTTTATGAAGTTGAACAAAAAAGTTCTAGTTTGTTTTCCCTCCCAAAATAGTTTCCGCAAAAGTAATAAACATAAAATCATCAAATAGTTCTTTTTAAGATATCTTTCAGGACTAGAAAATGGATCCATGGATATAGTGGTTCCAGAGCAAACATGAGGACCTGAATTATGATCCCTAGCACCCACGTGAAAAGGGAAAAAATACCTTGGATGTAGCAATGCAATCTATCACCCTAGCACTGGAAGGCTGAGACAGGCAGTTCCCGTGGGCTTGATAGGCAGCTAGCCAAAACTACAAGGTACAGATTCAGTGAGAGACCCTGTCTCAAGTAAATAAATAGATCATTTATACATAGGTATAGGCAGACAAACAGATAGATAGATAGATAGATAGATAGATAGATAGATAGATAGACAGACAGATAAATGATGGATAGATAGATGACGGATGATAGATAGATAGATCATACATACATACATACACAGACAGACAGACACTCCAGCATCCACCTCTGGCCTTCATGTATGCCTGTGAAGAGCAACTGAACAAATGAACCTTCATAGGCACAAATTAAAATTTTTAAATCTTAATTTAAATATCCTGAAGATGAGACTTGTAATCTTCAGGTGGGGCGGGGAGGAGTTGATTGTTGTGTTATCATAGTAAAAGGCATCAAAAGGCATCAAAAGGCAGAATATGTGCTTTTATTATGTAACATAGGCAAGCACAGCATGGAGTATGTGTGGTTTTCACAAAGCCTTACACAAAAATGGGGGGGGGGGGGGGGGGGCTTGGTAAACCTAAGCTTCCAAACACTGAAGAGTAGAAAATAAATTTCTGAGCCCATCAGAGAAGAAATGTCTCCTAACTGTTTAAAAAAAAAAACTTTACAATTCGTTGTGTATGGGCAAAGGCATCTCTCATTTCATTAAACCTCTCCGGTTATTATGGAGAGGCTGCAATACAGTATTGTTGGAGGTGGGGAGCTGTATTCAGAGACTCAGTAACCAGAGAAGAGCCAGGGCTAGGACTCCACCTTGGAGCTGCCTAATGAGCCACCCTGCCTCCCACGGCTCGCTCTTCACAGCAGTGTGCAAGACTAATAGACTCAAGCCTGCAAAACAAAACAAAACACCCACAACCCACAAATCCACTGCAGCAGCTAACACCCTGAGGATAGGCAGGCTGCTCCTGCCTTCCTTCAGAATACTCACTCTCTCTGCGAACTTCCTGGAGTGCAGCTGTGAGCTCTTCCTTTAAAGCCCTTGCTTCCTTGGCGATCTTCTCCCCCTTGTCTAACAGGTTCCAAGTTGCTTCCTCCACAGAAGCCAGGAGAACTCTGGCTCTCTTAGAGCGTCCCTTTTTCCTGTTGGAAGGGTTCTGCGGACAGTTGACAAGTGTAGTAACCTAAAATTGGAGGAAACACAAGGAACTTACTGAACGTCTGGTAGGGGGAACCCAGCCTTGAGAGATACCAGTGCAGAAGAAACAGAATCACGTCCCAGTAATAAGACTCATTCGGGGGACTGTTGTTACATTCCTTCAAGGGCAGCCACCAGAATCCCAACTGAAGGTTAGAAAGGAGAGTCCTGGTTATGGACCCCATCAAGTTTTACTACTGATAAAAGCCTGAGAGGACTCTGGGTGTGTGGGAAAGATTAGTGTTTAGTAAAGAAGTGGAACGATGGGCACAGTACACTAGTGACATGGCTCAGTGGATAGGGTGCTTGACTGGCAAGCATGAGATCCTAAGTTCGAGCCTTAGCACAGCTCGCACCAGGTGTGGTGGCGCACATCTGCTATCCCAGCACTGGGATGGTGGAGGTAGAAAGATACCAGGAAACAGCAGTGGGAAGATAAAGCGTTCAAGGTCATGATCCACTCTCAGAGGCTCAAGGACCTTCACAGGCCGAGGGCAGTAAGATTGAAAGACAGAGGGAGTGGACTCTACAGTGAAATATTACTTGCTGGACGCAACAGGCCATTGCCTACAGCAACTGTGACTATAAACACAAGCCTGTGCAAGATCGAGTTGGACAAAACCCCAACGTGGATTGGGGACCGGCTATGGAGTTGCAACCCTCATTGAGGAGCTATTAGCAATTGACGGATGGTGGGAGAAAGAGAGTCAGTTTTCTCCAGAAACTCGGGCCCTGAGAGACTAGCCATACTCCCGATAGATGGTCCTACCAGCATGCATGTGCAGGCATCGCTAAGTGGGCTCAGTGGGTTTTTAAAAAGAAAGAGCACATAAAGTTGGGAAGGAGAAGTGGTGGGAGAATAAGGGAGAAGTGGGAGAGGAGGGAATGGGGAGGTAGATTTGATCAGAACACATTATATGTGCGCATGAACTTCTCAATTTAAAAGGGGGAATATATTTAAAAAACAAAGTTCATACTATTACTTTATGAGAAATATCCATTGCTTCCATTTCTTAATTAAACCTTGGGTCCCAGAAGAAATTCTGGGATAAAACTTTTATATAGCAGAAAAATTACTTGAATCCAGTGTATGAATTAGGACACCTGGAGCTCCTGCTGAAACCGGAGCTCCCATGATAAGCCAGTGAGAGGCTATGTTAATTAGCTAGGCTGACTCTTTCCACAAGGCTGACTCTTTCCACCTATCAAATCACCATCGTACCCCCTCAATATACACATTTATTTGCCGACTAGAAACAAGTAAGCAGAGCCAGTGAGGTGGGTAAAAGTATTTGCCAAGTATGCTAATGACCAGAGTTCCATCCTGGGAGCCACAGGAGAAGGAGGACACTAATGCCTGGCAGTTGTTCTCTGGCCTCCACAAGCACTCCATGGCACATGTGCCCACACATAGTATACATATGCACGCACACACACATTAACAATAAATAAAATTGAAAAATAAGGGGCTGACTATGAAAATCAGTGTGGTAGTTCCTCAGGATGCTGGGAACAGATCTATCTACCTCAAGATCCAGCTCTATCACTCTTGGGCATCTCCCCAAAGGACTCCACGTCCTACTACAGAGACACTCGCTCATCAATATTCATTGCTGCTCTGTAAATAGGAGCTGGAAATTGGAGACAACCTAGATGCCCATTAGCAGATGACTGGATAGTGAAAATGTGGTCCAGCAACACAGTGGTCAGCTGGTATAGGAGGTCCTTCTGTCTTTATGTTGCTTTCGTTGGTTAATAAAGAAACTGTTTTGAGGGCTGGAGAGATGGCTCAGAGGTTAAGAGCATTGCCTCCTCTTCCAAAGGTCCTAAGTTCAATTCCCAGCAACCACATGGTGACTCACAACCATCTGTAATGGGGTCTGGTGCCCTCTTCTGGCCTGCAGGCATACAGACAGACAGAATACATGACCAACAGGGAAACATCTTGGAAGAAGCCTTTGTTTTCTTACTACGAAAATAAGAACAGGAGCTGGAGATCTATCTACTCAGCCGCTTGCCTGGCATGTACCATGGCCTGGGTGGATTTCCCCATATAACTGACTACCTATAATCCAGGCTTCGCAGCCTACACCTGTAATCCTGTAACAGTTCAAGTCCATCCTCAACTACATAGCCAGTTGGAGGGTCCAGATCTTATCTCAGACAGAAAGAAAAGAAAGAGTGGGGGAGGAGGTGAGAAGAAGGAGGGAAATCCCATTATCCAGTTAGACTACAAATTGGCTAAGTGCAGTCCAGTGCTTTCACAATTCATAACGAGACACGCTGCGTGCGTATTTTCTAGTCTGTGCACAATGGAGGTACAAAAATTGGCCACCACAATCCCTGTCAAAGGTGCTTTCTTTAGGCCTAATCTTGTCTTCCCCGCCCCAGTCTCCACCTCCCACGTGAGTGTGATGTGGGCAGTTCACAGCACACTGGGATGCTTTACCAGCAGCTGAAGGGCACCTAGAAGATGACAAGCAGCCTGGTGGATCACCGGGGCTTTCACAGACACCAAACGGCAAGATTCTCTGCCCCTGTTTGCAGAGTTAAAAAGTTTTTGTCTAGATTAACGCCTATATTAAAACTCCGGTTTGAAGCGGAGCAGTGTCTCGTCTGAAAGGTTCCCTCCCACCGGGCCTAAGTGCACAGTTTCCCACGGCACAGTCTATTGTTGAATCCTCCAAGCACCAAATGCTTCCCGCAAAACACCCTAACCTTTGAAATTAAAATGAGCGTCCTAGAAATGCTTTGTTCTTTATACTAAATGCCACAGAAGTGAGAATTGTGAACGGGAACATTGTATAAGAGCATTATGCTTATGTTTAAAAAAATGCAATTGCGACTTGTAAGCTGTTCACTTGTGTATGTAGTTTGAACCCAAATCTTCTTTTAAAGCACCCCAATATAGTTATTTAATATTGGCTAACGTTAAGTGACATTCCCAATGACTCGTTTTTACCTGTTCAGAAAGAGACCTCAGTTCACCCAAGGGCTGTCACCTACTCCTGTCAGCCACTGTGACTAAGCACAGCAGGTGTGCCTCACCCAGGAGGAGGGGTGCCTGTGTTATTGGAAAAGGTCTCTCATCTCTGAAGGAAAACCAGCAACCAGTAAAATTCACTTTAGCATATTCTGTATAATCATTCCTCTTTCTTCATTTTCCTTTACAGTACAGAGAGCTATTTCTATAACGAATGCAAAACCTGGGGTTGAACCTGCAGCAGAGATGATCCTAAGAATCCAGTATATTTTACCTCCTTTATATTTTGTCACAGATACATAACCTTCCCCTTCCCTCATTTTTTTTGGTGGGGGGGGGAATTTTAGAAGATTTTTAAATTTGGGAAATCTCTAGGCTTGTAGCTTTATTGAGCAGGCACGGGTTTGTACACTTGCTTTTAGTCTGTACCCCTGTCCTTTGCTACAAAAACACCTTCACCGAAGATAAAAAGGAAATGCATTATATTGAAGTATTGGAATGTCATTCATAATGAAGCCTGTTATTTTATACAGTTAGTATATGCTTATAAATAATAATAATAAACCAGTTCTGGTGGCACAGGCCTGTAATCCAACCTACTTGGGAGGCTGAGACAGGAGGATCATAAGTTCAAGGCCTGTCTGGGCTGTATGTATATATATAATTATACATATGTAGCAGGGAGATGGGCTTAGGGGTGTGGCTTGACAATAGGATGCTTATGCTTGCCAAGAATGTTCAAGGTCTGATCACTAATAATACAAATAATTAAATAATAATAAAAAATACAGGAAGGCCTCCTCTCATAGAAATGGTCTTAAGTTAGCTGTCTCAAATAATATGTAAAGAAGAAATTCCTACTTTAATTCTGAAAGTCAAACATTTCATGCAACCAGATGTATCCTAAGTGGTGTGCAGTCACTATGCGTTGAATGTTAGAGCGCCAAGAAGCAGTCTGTGTGATGTTTCTCATCAGGTGTACTGGGCCATCTCCTCGCACAACCCACAGTGCACTGGACTCTAATCCAGATGGATTTCTCTAGATGCTCCAAAGACACTGAGAATTGAACTGGTATCCTTAGTGAACCAACCTCTCGCTTGACCTTGTAGCAAGCCACACCATCACACGATAGGAGTAGTAGGGACTATGATAGGCGCCTGTGGTTTGCTCTTGCTTAGTGCATGAGTGTAGTGATTGCTTTGACTCCCGGCTCCCGACACTTGCTCCATGGAAGTGTTTAAATGCCAACTGGAGTACCACATTTCTGCTCCATAGTTGTGTTCTTTCCCAATCAAACTCTAATTTCTTCTTCATACTCTGCTATCACCATGGTATTAAAAGGCCATGTTAACAGACATCTCTTTTCTTGTTGATGAGCTAAAATGCTTTGAATTTTTAACCTTCCTCTGGTAGCTCACAGGAACCTTCAGGGCTACTTTTGTTCCTTTCAGTTAATTTTAATTTGTGTAATAAGATACATGACATTTAAGCCATGTTAAAATTAAAAGTTAAAAGCCTTAACTTTGCCAGGGTTTTGAAAGAGATTAGGAAAGTAGAAAAGAAGAAAATTCATAGAAAAGTTCAATGGTGACCTGTCAAAAAGACTCCCAGGGCTTGGGAGCGGGAGGAGAGGTCTTCTTCAAGCCTCTGATCAATGTAACTATTCTTTTTTTTTTTTTTGGATTATTGCAAACTATTTGGTTTATTTTGCTTAAAAATGCCCTTTATATAAAATCCCTCACATCGGATCCACAGAAATAGACTTCAGTTTTATTTTGTTTCCACACAGACTCTCAGTTTATACTTCAGGATAGCAGCAAACTGTCAGTTTTCCCTTCGGTGCCTCCCATATGTTGGGATTTTAGGCATGTATCATCACATTCAATTTTCAAAACTACTGTCTTGAAATAAAACTTAGTTCTAAATGTTGGATCTTTTAACAGTTGAATGATCTGAATTAATGCATATACCTTATTATATAAGAAAGCTAATTTCTATCTTAGTAACTGTATCAGTCTGGAGTTTGTAAAAATTTTAATCTTCTTTCTAATTTTATTAGTAATTTCTTCATCTCCAATGACTTTATAAAATTTCAAAGAGTTCTTTTCCCTAAAATAATGTCATTAAACACAAGTGAATCATTGGATATGAAATAAATCTTTCAAGATTTTATCTTTGTTTTCAAGTAGCCTAGGGACCCAAAGGAATGTATGCTTGCTCTCCCTTATGGAGAAGTGCTGGCAGAGCTCACATGATGTCTGCAAAAGCCTCAGGCTGGAAAAATTAATCTGAACTGAGTGTTCATATGGAATAAACAAGAATATTGGCAAATCATTCCTTTTACAACCCTCACATTTATTTTCTAAATAATTTTCTATAATGAAAGGAAGGAAACTTGAACGAAGGAAGGAATGAAGGAAAGGGAGGGGGAAAATCACATGGCTATTTTCTAGAGTTCTGTACAAGAGAAGGACTTGCTTGCCACTGGATTTCACTTTGCTACCTGCCCCTTTCCAGGTAGAGTTCTTTTGTTTAAAGAGACATTCAGTAGGTAATCAAAGAACAGGTCAACTACAGTAAGAAAAGAGTCTTTGGCTTTCAAACATCAATCTACGAGAAGGGCTTTGGTTAGGAAATCTTACTATAATTTGAAGGGATAGTAAGAAAAAAAGGGTTAGAAATTCAATAATATCACAGTTTATGACAACACAACTTCCTATTAACAGGAAGAATTTTTATTGCATTTTTAAGTAAAATCATTGTCTGCTTTGGCAGGGGAGGAAAGGCCCTGTTAATGACTGTAAGTTAGTAAGGACATGACAGCCTCCTTCCTGTGGAAGTCTTTACTTCTCTGTGCTGAACACACTATTGGCTGCCAATGAATAATGGTCTGACATGAGCTTCTATCAAAGGTTTCCTATAAATCATGAGATTCTAAGACAAATAAATAAAAGCCATTCTGAACAAAAATATAATGAGGTCACTCATTGCAGGTATTTGTTCTCAATCTTTAAACAGAGTTTTCAAAACAAATAATTACTTGAAACATTTTATTCATCAACCATTTCATAAATCCTTACTGAGTATTCACATTGAAGACCCTTTCCTAGGCATTGCACATACTGCACTAAACATGCTTGTAGCTATGATTTTTACCTTCTATGTGAGCATGCTAAACAAAAACATGAAAACAAAATAATGTTCAGAATATCGTGTGTGTGTGCTCCGAATATTGTGTGTGCACACGCAGGCATGAGAATGCAGGTACCTGTGGAGAGCATCAGATTTCCTGGAGCCTCAGTTACAATATGGGTACTCAGAACTAATGTTAGGTCCTCTAGAAGTACTATGAATAGTGCTTTCTCTTAATCACGTAACCATCTTTCCAGGCTCCAGACAAGATAATTTGTGAGGTGATCTCTTGATGTATTATTTATATGTAAAAAGCTGTAAATAATTGATGTATAAAACTTGATACATTTGTAGATAAGTACATAGCCTTGAACCTAATCTTATCTTCTATTTTCTCTTAAATCTATTTTATTTTTACTATCTTTATTATAATTTGATAAAAACATGTAACATAAGAATTAACCACTTCTTGAGCTGGACTTCTTCTTATGCCTCTCGACCAAAGAATGAATAAAGAAAATGTGGTACATTTATACAAAGGAGTACTATACAGTGGTCAAATTAATCATATCTTAAAATTTGCATGCAAATGAATAGATCTAGAAAACTTCTTATCTAGTGAAGTAACCCAGATCCAGGAAGACAAATATAATATGTCCTTATTCATAAGTGTATTTTAGATGTAAAGCAAAGAAAAAAGAGCCTACAATTTACAACACCAGAGAACCTACACAACAAAGAGGACCCTGA
This sequence comes from Microtus oregoni, assembly GCF_018167655.1. Taxonomy (NCBI): domain Eukaryota; kingdom Metazoa; phylum Chordata; class Mammalia; order Rodentia; family Cricetidae; genus Microtus; species Microtus oregoni. The sequence continues at coordinate 9,390,194 of NW_024543066.1, forward strand.
GAGAGACATACATGGATCTAATCTACATGGAAAGTAGGAAAAGGCAAGATCTCCTGAGTAAAATGAGAGCATAGGGATCATGGGAGAGCATTGAAGGGGAAGAGGAGGAAGGGAGAGGAGCAGAGAAAATATATAGCTCAATAAAAGCAATAAAAACTATTAACTTTTTATTAAGTTTACAGTATTTTACTGTTTGCTATCGGTCGACTTATTTTGAGGATTGTGTGATTTTAACATGTACACTATGGTTATCATTTTCTACTAGAAAGTGCCTGACAATAGCTGCTTTTTCCTATACTTTGAGTTTAAGGATTTCAGATTCCCCATAGAAGAGGTATCATACATAATTTGTTACATTGTGTTTGGTTCATTTCACTTCGGATGCCTGCCAGGTTCATCCATGCTGCTACAAATGGCAGGATTCATTTATCTTCACAAGGCTGAATATTTGAATGCATGAACATACATTTTCTGTATCAGTTTATCTTTTGACAGACTTTAGGTTATTTTCATAACCTTGTAGCTATTATGAACAGTTCTATGATGACATGATATCATTTAGAGATTCTGATTTCCTTTTGATAAACTTCCAAAAGTATCATTTCTTGGTTATATGCTACCTCTATTTTTAACTTTTGGAGCCACCTTCATTCATAATCATTATTTATTAACAGTTGTACAGTTTACAACTTATTATAGGACCTACATTATGGGTGGATCCATGCATATTTAGGGATAAAACGTATTTTTTGCTGTTGGATGGAATGAACTGCATTTATTAAGGCTTTCTCATCTATGGTGCGAGTTGATTCTGCTTTGATAGTTCTACATCAATGTAACTATTCTTTACTTCCAAAACCAACCCAGACCTGCTCAACAAAGGTACTAAGGAAGGCTGAGGGATTGTGAACCTTTGTGGGCCTCTGAATCAACGTTCAACAGTCTCCCAAAGTCAACCACCAGCTCCTTTCTGCTCATTTCAAGGCAATAAACATTTATTGAGCACATACTGTGTTGGAAACAGTACTGTGGGGATTTAAGAAATAAAAAAAAATGAATAAGCTCCAAGACGGTGATGAGGACAGCACACAGGCTGTACCGCAGCAGGAAGAGCAAATTGCTGATACTTCTTTAAGGACAGACAAGGTTCTGCAGAGCCACAGTCACAAAGATGAAGCGGGCCTTCCAAGAAGAGCCCTGAAGGACATATGGCTTTCCACCAGGAAATCCAGGGGTAAACTAGGTGGTCCTCAACCAGGGCTGGACTCTGGGTGGGAGGTAGAGAGACAAAAAGATTAGGTCTGGATACTCATCTCAGACATAGAGAAAAGAAAATAGCTGAAAATCAGGAAAAGAATTTATGGAGCATGGCTTTCATGGGAGGAGGGAGACGCCTTAGCTCGTCTGTGGAGTATGAGCTTCCGGTTTAGATGGAGGAAGAATGTGTGCAGGACTGAAGGGTGAGTAGGATGATTAAGTCTGTGGCCTGATTAACCCTCTGTTCTGGTACTACAGCATGATTTCTCAGACGCCCTCACCATTTCGGGAGACAATCCAGTTCTGGGGGCATGGTTTATCCTGTTTAGGAGTATGCTGTAACTTAACAGAGCAAATCACCATAACAAATACACACACACACACACACACACACACACACACATTGGGCTTTTATACAAATCCTCACATGTGTGGGAGTGTGTGTGTGTTTTCTAAACCAATTCCCCTAATCATTATCATAAAAAGAAAATTTTTAGAAATTCTAAATAAATAACTCCTCTGTGCACAATGTATCTAGAGTTTGATCAGTTCAAAGTTATCTAGAAGCAAATGTCTTATAGCCAGTCTTTTGTGTCAAAAAGAGAGGAGGGTCACAAAATCACATGGCTTATTTTCAGAGGTGAGCATATTTTCATATTTGTTTTACTTAAACCCTCATGTTAGTTCATTTGCTAGGGATACTGAAAACCAAATGCCACAGATTAGCAAGTTTACACAACAGAAACTTAATTTCTCTCAGTTCTAGAAACCAGAAGTCAAGGAAGCTTGGTTCTTTCTGAAACTATTCCGTGGTTTCCAGAAGCCCAGCTTCTAACCACGTCCTCACAGGTTGTTGGAAGCAGTGAATCTCCAGATCCTGAATTTCTTGTAAACAACTTGTTTTCCTCTGCTCTGAGACAGCCTGCAGCTGCTCTGAGCATGAGACCCTCGGGAGTTCCTGATGGCAGGGGAGTGGTTTCTGGTGGGTTCAGCTGGGACGTGGCTATCCCTATATAAGCTGCCCCTGAACACAATAAAGGGAGCATTCTTGGGGCATTCCTGTTTCAAGGATGACCCGTGTCTCTGTCTTTGTGTGTTTCAATCTCCAGGCACGACACTGGCAAAAGGTCCTATAGTGCAGGCGCCGTATACCATACTGTCACGTGGTACAGGCTGGCACCACAACAGGTCACAGGGACACATTTCTGTATGTCCACATGCATCACAATCTCTATTTATCATGAGTGTGTGTGTGTGTGTGTGTGTGTGTGTGTGTGTGATGACTGTGTATAAGTGTAGGGGTGCCCATGTACCGTGACTCACAAGTGGAGCCAGAGGGTAGCTTTATAGAGTTGGTTCTCCCCTTCCACCCGGGTTCTGAGGATCAGGCTGAGGTGCCAGACTTCTACAAAAGGCCCTTTGGTGCATGGTAATAGCAACCCTTGAGGAAACGTCACCAGTCTACAGAGAATTCTAGACCAGCCATTCCACAGAAGTAAGTTCAAAGGTCATCACACTAATCCCAAGACCCAGTTTCTCACTGCATAAACACATAAACAGGATACACCCCGGCCACCTATTCCTGATCATTTTGTGTAAGAAACAGAGTAGTTACCAAAAGACTGTTGAAACCATTGAATCACAGCACTTCACCAACTTGCTAGCTGAATAATGTATCCCATCCCCATGGGCAGGTGCTGATGAGGAAGGCCAGAACTTATAAAAGATAAAGAAGCAAACGTGTCCTGTGGGCAAATTTGTAATCCCCTACAAGCATCAAAAAGAAAGGCAACTTTAAATGTTTATAGCTGCTGTGAAATGCCTTCTCATTTCAGAAATATTAAAATGCAAGGTGAAGGATATAGAAAATGTGTCTAACCTGAACAAAATTGGTATCTTATGAATCCAAGCTAAGAATAAAAATCATTTCTGTTAAACACAAAAACCCATCTGCGTACTGGAGAGTTGACTCGGGAGTTAAGAGCATTTGCTGCTCCTTCTGGAGGACCTGAGTTCTGAGTTCGGATCCCAGAACCCACGCCAGCCAACTGCAGTCATGTGTACATATACAACATTTTTAATTAAATAAATCTTAAAGTCTGCAAACTCACATATCATATTTAGTGAGTCTTTATTTGCAATGTTCACTTTCATGGCTATCATATACTAGATATATATATTTTTTTAGTTATAAAGTTAGAAAAACATAACAAGGCAGAGTTTTAGGGCAAGCTTTAGAACTAGAGGAAGAGCTGTCCTTGTCATTGGCTGATATAATGTCCAGCTCAGCAATCCCCACATCGCAATCACCTGGGAGCTTTCAGGATGACTGCCTGGCGCTACTCCCTGAGATTCCGATTTAGCTAGCTTTGTGTGGGGCCTGGGCGTCAGGATTTTTTTTAAAGCCCCCCAGATGATGTTAGTGGGCAGTGAAGGCTGAAAACCACTGGGCTAACAGAATCCTCAACGGTAACAGGAATTTTCGGAATTGCCTGGTTAGCACTCTGCTGCCAACGGAGACTTTTGTGTCTCTCGTAGGATTTGGTCACAAACAACTCCACCACAGTTTGTATCCCATGAGGCTTTCAACTGAGTGTGAGACAGTACCCATCCTTACAATTTCTTCTGGAGTGAGCACAGAGTATCTCAGCCAGAAAATGGTCACTCCAGAACAGGGACCTGAAAACTATCCCTGGAGAAAAATCTGGACACGCGCTTGTTTCTGACAATAAGAAATGTCTACTCTCATGCCAGGCCCATTTGTTTAGATATTGTCTATGGCTGCCCTCATACTTGTGAGGACAGCATAACTGCAACACAGGAGCTATCAAATCTGAAGCTATTCACTATCTGGACCTACTAAAAAAAAAAAAAAACATGAAGATTCCGTCATTGGTCTAGAGTCATGGAGGTTGAGCCTATCTCCAGAGATTGTCAGGGGATTCTATGAAGGATTGAGTCACCTGTCAAGCGGCGTAAATGACCACAGCTTCGGAGATGGGACTGTTCCACCATTTCACCGAGACAAACACCATTGCCCCCCTGCATCTCCTAATGAGCAGGTGGGTCGTGTTTTTCAGTGTCTGACACCTGGCTGCCTATAAAATCAGTTTACAAGTGAGGGGAGGCCACATTTCAAAGCTAAGTTAAATGTGCCATCTATGAAGTCACAGAGGAAAAGATGAGCTGTGTTTGAAAGATAAAAACGTTAGTGGTGGTACTAAACGTTGTGGGACACCCTTATAATCCCAGCACCCAAAAGGCTGACAAGGGGTGACAAAAAGTTAACATGCTGGTGGAGTGGGGACAACAGTATTGGAGCAAGTAGGAAAATACCATTATTTGATATTAAGGGGGGAAAAAGGTCTAGGAATCAAACTGAGGAGAGGTGAAGGGGTCCGGCTGTCCTGACACCTGCCGGTGGCTCATCTCAGAGCCCCCAGGTCTGGGGACACTGTGGACACTGTGGACACCAGGGACACTGTGACAAATGTCACATGTGCTCCAGCTGGAGCCCACAGTATTTCAGTCAACTCACTACTGGTTTTTCTTTGTTTCACTTTAATTTTAAAAAGCAGCTTCCTTTTTCTGAACGATTTGTTTCTCAGGAAACGCTCTAGCCTAGCAGCTTTCCCCGGGGAGCAGTTTCCTGGCTGTGAAGGATGCAGAAGTTGAAAAAGTCACTGTATTAGACTCAGCTGTTCTGAAGCACCTTCAACTTTAAAACATTATGATAAACTTTATTTCTTCATCCTCCCATAAAAATAACATCGTTATGCTTATTAAGCATTAGGCCTGTAAGTACTGCAAAGACATTTAATTTACTAACTCTTCAGATCATATATTAAAGTAAGAAGTCCAATATTTACTCGGGTAAATATTACTCTACGAGAACATGATGTGTGTACAGAATTGTCTGCAGGACTTCCTTTGACCTTTGAGGTTGGTCGCGGTATCCGGTCTATTGATGGGATAATCAACAAGGGTGCACGTAAGAAGTTTAGAGATATCAAAGAAGCCCTGCTAGCTTCGTCCCTGTGGCGGTACTGTAACACTGACCAAAAACAACTTGGAGAGAAAAGGCTTTTATTTGACTTACGGTTACGGTCCATCGCTGACTGAAGTTGGGTCGGGAACGCAAGCGAGAACGTGGAGCAGAAACCACAGAGGAATGCTGCTGGCTGGCTTGCTCCCTGACTGGCTCGGAGTCTCGTGCTCAGTCGGCTTTATTACAAAAGCCAGGACCACCTGCCGAGGGACGCCTTGGCCCATAATGGGCTGGGCCCTCCAGCGTCAGTTACCGATCAAGACAAACCCACCTAGTCACGCCCACAGGCCAATGTGGCCTAGGCAACTCCTCGAAACACTTTCGACCCAAATGCCGCTAGTTCATGCCAAACTGAGAAAACTAAGACAGAGATATAAGTAAATGATACTAAGTTCACACAAAATGGGCATGGACAACAATCGCAATCTGAAAGAAATAAAGGGAAATTCTGTCCTTGGAGATTAAGAACACCCAAAGGTGACAGAAGTCCTTCTGATGAGTCAGAAGCCAACCAGCTCTGTCTGGAGAAGAGAGGGAAATTCGCTCTTTGAGCCCCTTGCAGCCACTTGTATAAACTGACGTATGTGACTGCTTACCTAAATGCTTGCTTTTTCTCTTTCTCTCTCTCTCTCTCTCCCCCCTTTCTTTCTTTCTTTTTGGTTTTGGGACTCAATAAGAAATTTTTCTGAGTTGGAGTACAGCAGAATTCTCCCTAGATGGCTGCGAAAAATTAAAACATTGTATTTAAAGGAGCTGCCACTGGCACTATTCATGTCTCTCCTTGCCGTGATGGCCCCCATGGACCTATATATTTGAATACTTGCTACCCGGTTGGTAGAAATGTTTGTGAAGGATTAGGGGGTACGGCCTTGTTGGAGGAGGTGTGTCTCTGGGGTGAGCTCTGGGGTACTCAGTGTGTCTATATATGTAAATATTTAGGACACTGTATGGAAGTGAAAATGGGGCAGAGCCATGAGGTATATGAGAGTTAGTAACGAGAGCCATAAAAATAATGTTCATTACTGATGCTCTAGTCCTGTATTTGCCTCTTTAAAATGCGGAACGTATTTAAATCGTAAAAATACATCTGAACTTTTGCCAAAAAACCTTTATAAAGGGATTTATTATTTTAAGAGATTTTAAGACTATTCCTTTAACCCACATTCAATATGAATCTGATGCACGGAAGATTATATTTCGTGGAAAATGAGATTATTGATGGATCCATTACATAATGACTTCGGCATGATCTAGCGGTTTATGTCCCCTTCGGAGAGGCAGCACAGAGGTGCAAACCCCTGGAAGCGCAGTTCTGCATAAATAGACTTTCTGCACTCCACTGCCACTTTCCGATCTCAAAAGTGATAAAATGCAGATGCCTGCAGTTGCAATCATAAAAATGTAATTGCCGAGAAAAAAAATTATTTCTGACCCATTGGAGGAATTTATTGCAAAGGGATGCACTGTGTAAGTTATCACACTGAGAAAATGAAGGCGAATGATTGAAATCTATCCCGGGCTGAGCCTCCCTGCAAAATGACCTGGTGATTTACCTGTGCTCAAGAGAAAGAAAAAAAAGATGAAAGATAAATCAGATTTGGCAGGGAAGACTCTGATTACTGTAAAAAGAGCAGAATAAAGATTTATGCATAAATGAATTAAGAACTTGGAGTGACAGCATAGTTAGTATCTATGACCAATTACTCCAAAATTAAAGTGTAATTTTGATTTTGAATTATGTGCCAAGATAAGTAATTCCAGTGCAACTTCACGAGTAAAAGAATTTGACATAAAGATAAACAATGAGGAAACGTGAGAATTTTTTAATGGAGCTACTAAACTGGTGACTTTAATGTAAAGAAGATGCAGTTCTATTAAAATGTATTTAGCATGATAAGTACTGTATCATCTGCTTGCATAAACCATGCAACTATTGAAACTAGGAACTCTCTGGAAGGGGCAAGACAAGGACAGGACCTAGGAGCCTATTGATACAGAAATCAATAAAATTATATATACACATACATAATTATTATTAAGCAATTTTAGGAAAAGCAATTCTTGCCATTTGTCATTGTGAATGAACCACATTTTTTTTCTTATTATAGTCTTCTTTTTATTTTTTTTAAATTTATTTATTTATTAAGGATTTCTGCCTCCTCCTTGCAACCGCTTCCCATTTCCCTCCCCCTCCCCCGATCAAGTCCCCCTCCCTCATCTGCTCGAAGAGCAATCAGGGTTCCCTGACCTGTGGGAAGCCCAAGGACTGCCCACCTCTATCCAGGTCTCGTAAGGTGAGCATCCAAACTGCCTAGGCTCCCACAAAGCCAGTACGTGCAGTAGGATCAAAAACCCACTGCCATTGTTCTTGAGATCTCAGTATTCCTCATTGTCCGCTATGTTCAGCTAGTCCGGATTTATCCCATGCTTTTTCAGACCTAGGCCAGCTGGCTTTGGTGAGTTCCCGATAGAACATCCCCATTGTCTCAGTGTGTGGGTGCACCCCTCGTGGTCCTGAGTTCCTTGCTCGTGCTCCGTCTCCTTCTGCTCCTGATTTGGACCTTGAGATAATGAACCACATTTTCATTGTTGCAGTCAACAGTGTCCACAGGCACAAAGGAAAGCACTGCACAGTCTCACACGGGAAATCACAGAATAGCACAAAATACTGATTTTCAGGATCTCAAAGAGGGGGTATGGAAAATGGGAAGTTTGATCGAACAATACAAATTCAGGTGGGGGGGTTGTTGACCTAAGAGCCATGGCCTCTCATTTATCACACAGTAAACTAGAACTAAAATATCAAAATATGGGAGAAAGGCAGCTATTTGAGGGAATGCTGTGATAGTCTCCCATGAAATAAATGATCATTTGATCATATGAGTAACCATTCTTAGTCAGCATGTAAGACCTGATTTTATGGACTGGACTTTTAAATTTCTTAAAAAATGTTTTTATCAGCATAGCTCATGCATAAAATGGGTCTCATGCTGACATTTTCATGCACATATAAGATTATTTGGGTCACACTCATGCCATCACCATTTCTTACCCCATCCCACTCACACTGTTGGATTTTCCTGATGCAGAGTTGACGGAATCTGTTCACTGATGCACATCTAAATATTTTACCTTTAACAGCGAACCTGACAGAGCCAGACTCTCCTCTTGGCCTACCTTCCATCGTGCACCAGGCCCCTTCTTCCAAAGACACTAAGCTCTCAGGGTTCGCTTGGGTAAAAAACTACAGTGGCTTTATATCTGATTATTCAAAAGTGTTCTTGTCTTTTCTGGGGATGCACAGTGGAGCAGCTCTGAGGACAGACACGGGACATGTTCTCACTGAACTCAAATTGAGACCCACTACTGAGAAGGCAATTTAAAACATTTTGGTGACAGCTGAGTTTTATATTAACTATTGCTGTCTAAAAGGCACTAAAACCTGAAATTAGTACTGCTTAAGCCAGTTCCTGAATACGTTCATGTTGAGAGACAAAACAAAATCATCTATCTATCTATCTATCTATCTATCTATTTATCTATCATCTCTCTTTCTCTCTCCCAGGCTAAATTAAGACTCAGAGTGTTCCTATCTCTTTCTTCTGGGTGCACTATTATGTCTGGCTTTATTTTGCTTTCTCTGACAAAGTTCACTAAAAAAAATTAGAATCTCCCTGGAGTAGGGCAAAGAAAATTAAAACACATTCAATTTGCTACCGAGGAACTAACATTAGTGCATTATTTCCTTCTAAGACAGTAAAATAGTGGGTGATTTTCTCAAACCTTTATAATACAGAGAATGTAAACTCAGTGGATAGTGCAGGCCTGCCACGCCTCCTATTTGGGAGGATTAGGTAGCCTTGGCAACATATGCATATATGTATACTGGGTATGTATATATATGAACATACATATATATGTATGCATATATGTGTATACAAATATTCAGACATATGATGAATTAAGCTCTGGGAATCTAATTTGTGAATAGCATAGTAACTATAGTTAATAACACATATTCTATGCTTGGATGAAACAAATCTACAGTTTAGATACACATTAAGTGTCTTTGCTACACAAATACAAAATAATAGTTATGGACAATGATAAATATACTCATTAACTTTGCTATGGTGAAGCATATACACACATATATATGAACTAAATGTTATATATATAACATATACATATATATATATATATGAACTAAATGTTCAGGGGGGAAATAGTATTTCTAGCACAATGTTTCTCAGGAAAAAACTCTACCTTATTATATTTTAAAGAAATTACTGTATGGACAAATGATATATGACAAAATTGACAGATGAGGGGCCGGAGAGATGGCTCAAGATGCTGCAAAAGCAGCAAGTGCTTTTACAGAGGACCCAGAGTTTGGGTCCCAGCATCCATAACAGGTGACTCACAACCGCTAGCAATTCCAACCCCCGGGGGTCCAACCTTTTGTGACCCTGAAGGCATCTGCATACTCCTGGCTTGCACACACACACACACACACACACACACTCAGAAAAATAAGTATTTTTAAGTAATAGACTTTTAAAGGCTAAGTATACAGTCCTATAAGGTCAGTTATTTTAAGATAATAAATCTTAGACCTTAAGTCTACTGGGGTTTTACAAGGAGAACCCTATGATGATGAAGGCCAAGTGTGCATCCACATAATTCTGTTGTGCTAGAATCTGCTTTATGAGAAAGTTCTTACACACAGCAACTAGTCCATAAATTATTAATATTTGTAGTTTCATATGATTTGAATATTGCTAAGACCTATAAGAAAATTTCAGCTGGGGCATTGGCAGAGTGATATGCTGAGCCTCAATAAACATTTAAGAATCATCAAGGACAAGCAAGCAAGATAAGACAGCAGTGCATCAGTGACTGAGAACTCTCTCACAGACAGGAAAAGTAGGCACCCAGGTGCCACATCCACAGCGTCTCACATGAACACGATCGCACAGTTAGGAGAGTTTTACCTTTTCCAATTAAATAAAATTCTTCCAGAACATTTGCGTCCTCTTAACTATCTAGGTGGAACCAATATCATTTAGAGAGATGGTTATGATAGCTTTAGAACATACTAGGACACACACAGTTGTGCCCACTGTATCTTTGCCTGCGAATTCCTACCGACTGATACGGCAAGGTACTTGACCAAAGCATCTACTGGTTTCTGTTCGTATGTAAAAGGTGGTATTCGATAGGCTGTGACGATGCCTTCTGCTGATGCCAGCACTGGAAGGAACCCCAACTGAGGCAAGGGGATTGAGGTGAGCCTGGGCTATACAGGGCAACCCTGTCTCAAAAACTAAATAAAATGTAGTTTCTTTACAACCCTTTCTCTGCCCATAACAATATGGCAGCATCCTTCATGACTATCAAGTTCTAAGGGACCTCGAACTCACAGAGATCTGTCTGCCTCTGCCTCCCAAGTGCTGGGATTAAAGGGGTGTGTCACCTCTGCCTGGCTTATATACAGTTCTTAACATTGTGATACACACATACAATCCCAGAACTAAAGTAGATGAAGCAAGGGGGGGGGCATATGTTAGAGGTCACTCTGATCCACATAGACCCTATTTCGTGTGTGTGTGTGTGTGTGTGTGTGTGTGTGTGTGTGTGTAATATTGCAGTTAATGCCAAAAAAGAATCTGAGGGAAAACTTTCAGAATTACATTAGTAAAATCAAATACATACTTTTATGTTTTAATACATAAAACATTGGGAGGAATTAAGACAAGGTCTCCATGTATAGACCTGACTGTCATTGAACTCACAGAGATCTATTTGCCTGCCTCTGCCTCTGGAATGCTAGGATTAGAGATGTGCTCCACCACACCCAGAAGATACCAGTTTAAACAAAGGATGCTGTTAGGTGCTGTAGTCATTCATACCTAGAGCCAAAGCCACCCTTGACTCAGTGCTATTCCCACCATCTTGAATTCTGCTAACACACAGCTGTAGCACATTGCAGCACCCGAAGTGCTCCTACCTGGATTATCAGCGGCTCCAGCAGCTTCTCCACAGTGACTGTCTGGATCTGCAGGTCGCGAATGTCCAAATTCAGGGGAATTGGTGCTTCTGCCGACATGGTGCCTGTACACGGACACACACAGAATAAAACAAGGCTTATCAATGAGGAGGAATTCTTTCCAAAGTAGAGGGTTCCTGACAATCATGGAATAAGTGAGTCTTCTGTTTGGCAGGTCTTTTCAGTCCTCTGAGGCTCAGGGTGCCAAATCCACCATAGGAGAAGCAAGAGGCTCCCAAGCTGTTGTCTGCTCGCATGCTGCCTGGGCTTAGCTCTAATGTATGCTAGTAAATTCATAACTGACTTTCAAACTTACCAACCAGGCTTCCGTTTAATCAGTAGTCTTAATTGAAAGCTATTGCTGATCTCTTGATACATATCTGAGTAGGCAGGTCATCTGACTTCCATGAACTGGTTATGCTCAGGAACTTTGTATGTTTGCTGTTTGCCCATTCTTGTCAAGACTTAGATTAGAAGCCTGAAGACATGTGGTGTGTGTGTGTAGGTGTTTTCAAGGTTGCTTATTTGAGAGTTTGATTGTGAAAGAGATTGGGCAATTTTCTTTCTTGTATAGAGAAGAAACCAATAAGACTTTGAATAGCTATTAGAGGAAAAGAAGAAGCCCAATGGAAAGCCCTGACATTTGGGCAAGACGCAATGGTTTGAATGAGAAATGTTCCCCAAATCTCCAGCATTTGAACACCTCCTCCCGGCTCCCCTGACATTTGTTGACATTGTTAGGGAAGGTTTAGGAAGCGAGACCTTGCTGGTGGAAGTATGTCACCAGGGGCTGGCTTTGAGAGCTTAAGGCCTCACCCTACTGCCAGCTTGCTCATTCTGCTTTGTGATTGTGGTCAAAGAAAGGAGCTCTCAACTTTCTGTTCCTAGCACCATGCTATAGCTGCTGCCGTGTTCCCCACCGTGATGGACTCTTAAAGCTCCAGAACCATAAGCAAGCCCAAATCAACTCTTCCTTCTATGAACTAACCGTAATGTCTCGTCACAGCAACAGAGAAGTGACCAAGTCACCAGACAACGTTAAGAAGAATAGTTATTAAGCCAGGCATGGTACTTTAATCCCAGCACTCGGGAGGCAGAGGCAGGTGGATCTCTGTTTGAGGCCAACCTGGTCTACAAAGTGAGTTTCAGGACAGCGAGGGCTGTTACACAGAGAAACCCTGTCTCAAAAAAGAAAAAAGAATAAGAATTTTTATAAATGATTCTTTAAGATATTAACCTCCTCATCCAGTTGTGTTAGTCTATGCTATTAACCCCAGCACCAAGAAAAGCCAAGAAAGCTGATTCCTGTGAATTTAAGACCATCCTAAATTCCAGGCCAGTCAGGACTACATAATAAGACCCTGTCCAAAAATTAATAATGATAATAATTTGAGAGGCTGTGGAGATGGCTCAGCCAACAAAGTGCCCTTCTTGTAAGCATAAGTCCTGAGCTGGGATCCCCATCATGCATTTGAAAGGGAGGCAAAAAGAACCAACAATGACTCAATCAACAGTGAGGAGCAGGAAGACAGAAGCACTCCGGGGGTTTGCTGGCAAGCTGGGCTAGCTGAACTGCTAAGCTCCAGGTTCAGTGAGACACCTTTTCTCCTGCCTAAGACCCAGGACTGGCATGATGGCTCCGCAAGTACAAATGCTAGACCTGACGAGCCTGAGTTCAACCCTCAGAACCACGCAAAGGTAGAAAAGGAAAACTAACTCTGCAAAGTTTTTCTCTGCTCTCCACACTCACCAATGCACACACACTGCTCACAATAATACAGTAAATAATCTAAAATAGGGTGAAGGGTGCAAGAGGAAAACACAGACGCTGACCTCTGACCACCAAACACAGCTGTACCTGCACATACACACGCACAAAAGCATGTACACACACACACACACACACACACACACACACACGAACCAATCGCTGAGATTTTCTATTCTTAATCACATAATCATGATTGGCATTTCATAACATATTGAAACTGACACTGAAACTAATCTATCAGCCATGGACACTATTAACTAAATTACTAAATCCACAAATCTGTATTAACCCTTGTCTGTCAATCATCATTCAGGAAGTGTTTACTCATGTCCACAGAGATAACCGAAATAAATCATAGATAGAGGAAAGTCATATATATATATATATATCAACTTAACCTACTTTAAAAAAATAAAGGAAAAAAGGCTCAGCAGTTAAGAGCACTTACTGCTCTTTCAGAGGACCCACGTTCAGTTCCCAGCACTCCCATGACAGCTCACACCCATCTCCATACCCAGGAGATCTGTCCTCTCTTCTGCCCTCTCTGGGCACCTCAACACACATGGCGCACAGACACATACACTCAGGCACGCATACATACACGTAAAATTAAAATAAATATTTTAAAAAGAAAAGAAAAACTTACAATGAACAGAAATACGCATCTATCAATAGAAAACCTTCCGACTTAGCGTATCCCTGCTCTCACCCACAGTTTCCCACAGCTTCGGGCTTAGCAAATTGACCCCCACCAAATAAAAACACCCTAACAATCTCCCTGGAACCATGAAGGAAAAAAGAAATAGAAAGTATGAAGATTGCTCTAGTTTCTCTGGTCAGGAGTTTTAACTAGAAGGGCAAGTAATGGTTCTCTTTTTAATTCACTGATTGGCAATAATCGGACAGCTAGGTGGACGGGTACAGATTTACATAATATCAATCTTTTCAAGGCTCTCCCTAATCTCAATAATCCTAGGAGACCGAGTTATTCTCTTTCCTATATGTGTTTCCACCTCAGAATTGTAGGGTAGAGTCCATGTGCCTGCCCATCCCTCCGGTGAGAGTCTCCTCCGACTTTCCCCGCAGACTCTTCCCTTACCCCTATCCTCGGTCCATAAAACCAGCACTGGTTTGCTTGCCAATCTCCCCACGCCTAGTTCCATCCCACAGATCCATACATTGCTATTGTGTGTATTCAAAGATATCCGTGACCCCTATGTCTATGGATAAGTGGAAAGATCAACACTTCACCAAGAGTGCCATCTAAGCTGTGAACTGGATGCAGAGAGAGATGAGACACAGAAACATCCCATAAGTAATCATATATATTGGTTCTCACCTTTGTGTTATATAATTTTGACATTGATAACAAAATTTGTTTAAATAAAAATAGAAGCAAATGCTGGAGAGCCTACTGCTCTTCAGATGTCATCCCACATGGCCACTCTCTATCATTTACTTTTTTATTATTGCTTTTTGAGAGAGGTCTCGCTATGTGGCCCTGGCTTTCTTGGAACTCTCTATGTAGATCAGGCTGGCCTTAGACTCACAGAGATCTGCCTACATGCCTATCAAGTGCTGGGATTAAAGGTGTGCGCCACCACACACAACTCAACGAATACGTATCGACACAGATACATAAATTAATGGTAATAAAACTGCAATGGCTATAATGATACAGCTGGGGTTACTTGAACGAGAGTGTGCCTCCACATCATGGATGTGGGAGGGGCTCATAACATCCCACCCCCTCCCTGTCGGCGATTCATGGTTGCTGAGGACGGGGCATCATTTTCTTCAGTGGTGTAGCCACTCATATGTTGCCCATGCTCCAGGAAATAACCTCCTGCCGATGCTCATGCAAGCAACCCCAGTTAAACTCAATGGGCCACACACAAAGACAGATAAGTGGGAGGGCAAAGAAGGGTTTCCGTGGTAGAGGGAGAAAGGGGGGTGAGAGGTGGTAATGTAATTTGAAGAGTGAAAATCACTGAATTTTTTTATAGACATGTGTGAAATTGCCAAAGAATTTTTAACTGTGTATCTGAAATATTCTTGAGAAATTTTCTCCCCAGTGACTTAGCATCATATTTGTACATAATCTAAACACTGCAGTTCAAATGTGCTTATAATCAAATATTGTTATAAGACTTTTATTCTTTCATGTGTCTTCAGTGAAGTTTAATATTAAAAACAGGGATAATTATACTGAAATTCTCAAAGGAACCAATTATGACAAACTTAATAATTGATAAAAGCACTTAAGTACAGTCATATGCTCCGAGGTTTTCTATACTATTCAAGGCACCAGTGCACGCTCTCTACTTCACAGACACTATCAAGACGTTGTACAGTTGACACAAGAAAGTAAATACACGGACTGAAGTGGGAGGAGAAGGACACTTTATAAATCGAGTGGGATGCCCCAGCATCCCCCTTGCTGTTTTTAAAATATACTATATTTTTACAATATACTATATATATTATATACTATATATATATATATCCATTTGCACTAAATGTTGACAGTTTTATATAAATACCACCAGAATAGCTGATTGCAGAGATAGAGCAAGTTTTCTGAAACACAGCACTTTTCTAGATAGTTCTCTTAGTGAACATAATCCAAACAGCCCACGTGGGGCTCCCTCCCCACCTCAAGGCAATCAAACGTGCCCTTGTTCTCAGTCTGTGCTGAACTCCATTGCAAGTCACTTACAAGGACTGTTATCCCTTTACTTTTTGTTTATCTGTTCTTGGTTCTGAGACAGGGTCTCACCCAGCTGATAGCTCAGACTGGCCTAGAGCTCACTATATAACGTAGACTGGCTTCAACCCTCCTCCCTCAGACTCCCAAGTTCTTGGACTACAATCATGAGCCACCCACCATGCCTGGCTCTCCTTTACTTTTTTCTTTTTCTTTTTTCCTTCTTCTTTGTTTTGTTTGTTTGCTTGGTTTTTTTTTTTTGTTTTTGTTTGTTTTTTGAGAAAAGGATTTCTCTGTGTAGCCTTGCTGTCCTGGAACTTGCTCTGTAGACCAGAATGATCTTGAACTCATAGAGATCCGCTTGCCTCTGCTTCGCGGGTACTGGGATTAAAGGTGTGTGCCAACACCACCTAGCCTTTCTTTATCTTTTAAAAGCCAGTTTGGTTTAAAAATTCAGGTTGTATTAGGATGGATAGATAGATAGATAGATAGATAGATAGATAGATAGATAGATAGATAGATCACAAGTGTATCAATGGTAATGTGCATCACCATTAGGTGATGTGTGATACAGTCAATGACCTTTTGGTTTAGACTGTTACTATGATATGTCTCACTCCTTTTCACTGTATAATTTCCTTAAAAGTATAGTCTCTCTTCTCAGACATTCTTTCAAAATATAGAACATATTCTTTTTAAAAAAACAAAAAAGAATCCTAAAACTACTAGCACATGTTTTCTCTGAATGCAACAAAGGACTGGAATGTTTTGGTTTGAGTTGGTTTTCAATCATTCTACCTGTCACTTTTCTTCCTTGTAACAAAGACATATCAAA
The DNA here is from genome assembly GCF_018167655.1 of Microtus oregoni. Taxonomy (NCBI): domain Eukaryota; kingdom Metazoa; phylum Chordata; class Mammalia; order Rodentia; family Cricetidae; genus Microtus; species Microtus oregoni. The sequence goes on from NW_024543066.1 coordinate 9,406,861, forward strand.
ACTGACAGAACATTACCATGGTGGCCTACTTTTTTTCTTAATGTGTCACATGATTTGAATAGGAATGGATCCCATAGACTCCTGTGTTTGAATGCTTGCCCCATAGAGAGTGTCACTATTGGGAAATGTGGCCTTGCTGGAGGAAGTGTGTCACTGTGGGGGCAGGCTTTGAGGTCTTAAAAATTCAAGTCAGTTTTACCTTCTGCTACTTGCAGATCAAATGTAGGACTTTAGCTCCTTCTCCGGCACCACATCTGCCTGCACACTGCCATGTTCCACTATGATGATGCTGGTCTATGTGCACGCTGCCATGTCCCACTATGATGATGATGGTCTATGTGCACGCTGCCATGTCCCACTATGATGATGCTGGTCTATGTGCACACTGCCATGTCCCACTATGATGATCATGATCTGAAACTGTAAGCCAGGCCCAATGAAATGTTTTCCTTTGGGGAGCTCACTGACTCCAGACTGACAGCAGGGGAACCAGCACGGGACCAAACTAGGCCCTCTGAATGTGGAAGACAATTGTGTATCTGGGGCAGTCTGTGGGACCACTGGCAGTGGGACCAGGATTTATCCCTGATGCCTGAACTAGCTTTTTGGAGCCCGTTCTCTTTAGGATACCTTGCTCAGCCTAGATATAGTGGGGAGGGCCTTGGTCCTGCCTCCAAGTGATGTACTAGATTTTATAGACTCCCCATGGGAAGCCTTATCCTCTCTGAGGAGTGAATGGGAGGTGGAGTTGGAGGAAGGTGGAGGGAGTGGGAACTGGAATTGGTATGTAAAATGAGAAAAGTTTTTTGTATTTTTATTGAGTTCTACATTTGAGAAAATATTTTTAAAAATAAATAATTTAATTTAAAAAAATGTTTTTCTTTATAAGAGTTGCCATGGTCATGGTGTCTCTTCACAGCAATAAAACCCTAAGATAATGTGTATGAGTGGCCTGCATATATGTCTGTGCACCACTTCAGAGGTCAGAAGATGGCATTGGACCCCCTGGAACTGGCATTAACTGATGGTTGTAAGCCACTATTTGGGTGCTAGAACTAGAACCCGGTTCTTTGAGAGAGTTACAAATGCTATTTACCACTAAGCCATCACTCCATCCCCCAAATGATGTACTTCAATATGTAACCCAGAGTCAATCTAAATAAAATATGTCTTTTGGTATATAACAGTACAGTCTGATCAAATGCATTGTTTACCTGCTAACCTGCTTATGACAGGTCCTTGCTACATAAAGATCAAAATTGCTGGGCTAGAGGTATAGCTCAGTGGTTAAGAACACATATTTCCCTTCAGACAACCCCAGGTCAGTTCCCAGCACCCATTTCAGGCAGCTCATACATAACTCCTGTAACTTGAGCTCCAGGGAATCTGATACCTCTAGCCTCTATGGGTGAGTGTGTGTGTGTGCAGACACACAATTAAAAATGAAATAAACTGGGCTGGACAGCTAGCTCGATAGTTCTTACCGAGGAGCAGGGTTTGGTCCCCAGCACCCACGTGGTGCTCACAGTTGTCTGTAACTCCAGGTTTAGGGATCTGATTCAGTTTTCTTATCTCCTAGGGCTCCAGATATGGTTCACATATGTACCACAGGCAAAGCACACACATCAAATAAGTAAATCTTTTTATGAAATAAATATCCCTTTGGGAAGGGGGAAGAATTCAAGGTTCTTGACATTTGTTTCCATCTCAGGGGCAAAGATGGGGAACATTGTGGTCAACCAAAAGAATAAACTGACGTCTTTAATCCCAGCACTCAGGAGACAGAGGCAGACGGATCTCTGTGAGCTCGAGGCCAGCCTGGTCTACAAGAGCTAGTTCCAGGACAGGAACCAAAAAGCTATGGAGAAACCCTGTCTCGAAAATAAAAAAAAAAAAGAGAGAATAAACTGAACCGTCATCAAACTTTAAAAATGTGTCTCTGCTGCAGAACTCATAATGGGCTTGCAAAGCTGCACCGAACACTAGAAACTGGAAGCAAGGGAGAAAGAGTGGGGAGAGGAAAAATTATGCACAACATGTGTAGAATGTTTCTAGCAAAGAGATGAAATATAAACCTAATTAAATCAAGGTACCTCCTAAGACTATTTCATGCATTTAATTCACATTAGGTGGAGAACATTATTCAGAAGTTTACTTTTCCATGACAAAATTATAAAATAATAAACGAAGTCCTTGAAGGACCTTGGCTGTACATAATCACTATTCTACGAATAACTGCGCTTTCTTATAAAAAGTCTTTCTGATCTTTGGTATCTGTCCCGTTCAGTAATCCTGACTGATTGGAAATCGGGCTGTGCGTGGTAGGACTGCAGGAGTTTGCAAATGAAGCCGAGGAAAGGTCAAAGCCTGTCCACTCGTGACTAGCCTCTCACAGAAACACAACAACACAGGTCCAGAGCAAAACTCCTGCCACACAGTAAGTGTCACATCCTAAACCACTGGAGTTTTATAATCTATAAAATATTAGGAGATAGGGAGGACCTCCAAATACTCAAAAAAAAACCCAACTCTCTTATAGTTAGCCATCATTTCAACAATATTCTAGGCTTGGGTGAGTAGAAATAATGAGGGTCTTACTACACCATTTAACGGGGGCGTTTGCTTTTACAAAGGTCTTCTTGAAGTTGATTTCAAATCTACCACTTTTTAACCCTTACCCAGCAGAGACAGTTTTATAAAGTGGAAAAAGTGTCGATTTGGTGAGAGACGAGGACCAAATTCCAGTTTTCAGAATCTTAGGCAGGAGAACGAATCTCTTGACACAAGTAATAGATCTCTCTGGCAACAAAACTCGGGCAAACCTATCCAATCCTTCCCTATCTTTTGTTCTACAAAATGCCTGAATTTTCATCTATTGCCCTGCTTGAAATTAAATTTGAATTACTTTAAAATTGTTTACCACTCATTTCTGAAAGCAGTAAATGGTGGTGGATTATGAGGGGCACGAGTTTGTCATCAATCGGTATGAGCTAGCTCACGGCTCACCATCTAATACCCTGAGCGTGTCTCTATTACGGTACACCATGTGCTGTGTTTTTCTCCTGCCCTGGCAACAACAGGGAAGGGATATTAGGAGATCACATTCCTATTGCCATTCCAGCCTTCCACACTCCCACCAGAATTGGTAATTACACTCTGCCTACAACACTCATTCTCTATTCCACAGCTCCCAGCTCTCCTAAAAGTCACTTTCAAAGTCAGCAGCAGGGCAGAGATAGCCTCAGGAGAGGCTTAGTGTGTGACGTTTATCATGAAGCAGAGAAGGGGCATGCAGATGCCCAGTTGTCTTTATCCCTCCCTTTACACTCCTTCTGGTAGCCAAGTCCCTGGTGCTGCCAGCCACACTTAGAATAGGGCTTTCCCTACCCCTCATTTAATCACTTTTAGAAACATCCTTATAGATGTACCAAACAGTGGACCTCCTGGGGGATTCTTCCTCCAATCAAACTGACAGTGGAAGTTAGAGATTATCATAATGATTTGACCTGGATAACAGCAACAGAAGTGGCCATATCAGGCCAAGTGCAGATACATTTTGATGGTTGAGCCAACTGGAATTCCTGAGTAAACATACGATAGAGACAATTCAAGTTTTTGTCTAGAGCAATTGGAAAGAGAGTTGCCACTAACTGGGGTGAGGGTAGACAAAGGAATAGTGAGATGCTGAAGAATCTGAAAACACCGAGCTGGACGTTAGACAACCAAGTGTGTTCAAAGCTGGACGTTTACGAGCAGAGTTGGGAAAAGCAATCTGGAATGCAAATATAGATGTGAGGGCCAGACACACGTGTGCATATACCTTTAAACTCAGAAGGCAGAGGCAGGGGAATCTATGTGAGTTTGAGGCAAGCCTTGTCTACATAGCAAGTTCCAGGCCAGCCAGGACTACAAAGTAGGACTCTGTCTCAAAAAAGAGACAGAGAGACAGGCAGAGAGACAGAGAGGGGAAGGAGAGAGAGAGAGAGAGAGAGAGAGAGAGAGAGAGAGAATATAAATGTCAGAATTGCCAGCATGAGAGGGAACAGAGTGGACTGGTGAGGTGGTTAAGCACCTGCCATCGGAATGTGAAAACCAGAGTTCAGATTCACAGAACACACATAAAATGCCAGGCAGGTATGGCAGACTGCCTATATTCCTAGCCTTAGAAATCAGAGATGAGGAATATGAAAAGCAAGCTGGCTAGTGAGTGGGCATACTGGTGAACTCTGGGTTTGACTGACAACCCCTACCTCAATGAATAAGATAAGATGGTAAGAAATATGACATGACCCTCAATGGCTTTGTCCTAAAACCCTAACTAGAGGCAGCCGGGAAATGAAGGAAGCCTGTGACAATGAGGAAACCACAGGCACACAGAAAAACTGGGTCAAGCGAGCTGCGTGCGCTCTAATGGAATGACCCCAACTCTTGCACCAACCAGGAGTGTTTATAAAGAAAAGCTCAGGGAGAGGAGTTAGCTATTCTCTGCAGGAAACCTCTGCAGGCTAGCAGTCACAGGCTGTAAGCATCTGGGAGGAGGAAACTGCGGCTGTTAGTTTTTGCACACATTGGTCAAACATCCATAAACTCTCACGCTTGCACCAGAGGAAAGCTTTCTCATTTCCATGCCTGACCCTTAAGGGGAAGACTTGGCCGGTTTCCCATGAGTCCGTGGCCTTGGTCCTTGGCATGGCTGGGTCATGCCAAACAATACACATTCACTCAGGACTTCCCTCAATAGGGATTGCACTAGCTCCCTACAAAAGAAAGAAAACAAGAGTGCAGGCTAGAGAGATGGCTCCCTGGTTAAGAGCACTTACTGGTCTTCCAGCACCCAGACCAGGTCTATAACCTCCTATAACTCCAGCTCTAGGGGATCTGACACCTTCTGGCTTCCAGAGGCACCTGCATATATGTAGTATGTATTCATACAGACACACGTACGTGCATATATGTAGTATATACTCATACAGACACACGTACGTGCATATATGTAGTGTATGTTCATACAGACACGCATGCATATATGTAGTAGGTACTCATACAGACACACGTATGTGCATATATGTAGTATATACTCATACAGACACACATACATGCATATATGTGGTATATGTTCATACAGACACGCATGCATGCATGTATGTAGTATGTGTACACGCACATAAATAAAAAGGAAGGATTGTGAATAAAATAAGACCCCTACGGGATTAAGATGGCTAGAAAGAGACCTGCTTGAGTCAGAAGACTGTTACCAGCGGATGCAAATACTCTCAAATTTGTCTTCTCATATTTGGTCTAGGGCTGCAAGTGTAGCTTGAGGCTTGTGCAAGAGGGTATGGCCTTGCTCCAATTCTGTGGTAGAGCTATGATATAGCATATCAGCCATAGAGGGGGGGAAAAGATTTGAATTGAGAAATGTCACCACAGGTTTGTGTATTTTCACTTGTCCTCAACTTGGGAAGACTGTAGACCCTTTAAGATGTGCAGCCTTGAAGGAAGCACATCACTGAGGTTTTGAGAGGGTATAGCCTTGCTCCAATTCCTGAAAATGGGCTTTCTCTACCTCTCCCTTCCCCTCCTCCCTGTGTATGACAAAGGGACTGTAAACCCTTCCCACTGTAAGTTGCTTTTGTCAGGGTAGTTGAACATATCACTACAGAAAAGTAATTGACACAACCACAGACTGATGTTGCCTTCGAGTGAACTATAAAAATATGTCCTATCTGGGCAGATGAACTGGAACCTACTCTGAGGCACCTTCAGAGTAGGTTCAGTGCTGCAGCTGAGAGAAGGAAGGCTCACAGTTTGCCCAGCAAGGGAGGGCTAGATCTCCTGCCCACTTAGCAGAGTGATACATGGCAGCCAGTTCAAGACTGCCTGCCCCCGACACATTTTGTTCTTTAACTGTCCAACATTTTAGCACTGTTGGGTCCCCGTGATTAAGAGCATTGGCTCTGATGCTTGACTGTCTACTGAAACCCAAGCTCTGCTCTCTGCTTACCAGGAACTTGGTTTTTACGTCTATATATCTCCCTACATGCGCACGCTCGCATACACACACACACACACACACACACCACAAGTGTGGAGGTCAGAGGACAGCCGTGAATTGGTTCTGTCCTTCTGCCATGTGGGTTCTGAGGATGGAACCCAGATTGACAGCCTTGGTGACAAGCATCTTGACCAATTCAGCCACCTCTCTAGGCCTTCCCTGGGAACTTTAGACGAGCGGCTGGACTCTCTCTCTCTCTCTCTGAATATTAGTTCTGCCACTGTTAAGTGAGAATAATAAGAACACCCTCCCCACAGAGATTTTAAGGTGAAATAATGCATATGTAGACATGAGTAGCCTATATACTTTGGCCCATATCTCTGGCTCCTAGCAAGGGTTGGACAATGTTAGTTGATGCTGTTATTCCATTTTCAGTAAGATAGCCGAATCTGCTTGTGTGCATTTAGCATAAACATTACATCTGTACAGCCCATTATTATTATTCAAGACTGCTTCCACTCCATCCTCATAATGAGAGTTTAAAATGGAGCTCCCCTCTGGTGCCTCCTTGTATTCAATCTCTTGACTAAAATCTAGCATAATTCCTGCATGCCGACTAATTAGAAACGTAGTATGCCTAAAGAATCGAGAGGAGAAATCTGGATGAAAAGCAACCTTCTGCAGGACTTTGAGCCCTTTGAAATCAATTCCAGAGAGGTGAGTAGGAGGTGTGCTCCCTGCTCCCTGCTGGGGTTACAGTCCTTAAGTGCACTGAGCCTTTATCCTCAAGAGTGTAGTTTTTCATTTCCTCAGCTTCCAAAACTTAGGTGCTTCAACAGAATAGAACAGTCTGTATTAGAACAAACATTGGATATTACAGGCATGTAGTAACAGAAACTTTTAAGAGCTTCCTGCAGTGTGGTATTTGAAATGTGGTTTCATTAAGCCCTGGGAAAGTTGTCTCATTAATGTTCTTTGAAAAATTATCCAATTGATCGTTCCCTCCTCCCACAATGGTAAGTTGATAAGAACCAAACAGAAATCAAAACATGTGCTTCCACCAGGTAGTGCTGGTGTGCACCTTTAATCCCAGCACTTAAAAGGCAGAGGCAGGCTGTGAGTTTGAGGCTAGCCTGGTTTACAGAGTTAGTTCCAGGACAGCCAGGACTACACAAAGAAACCCTGCCTCAAAAAAAAAAAAAAAAAAAAAAAAAAAAAAAAAAAAAAAAGCCTGCTCCAGGTAACATATTTCCTCCAACAGTTCCATACCTCCTAATCCTTCCCAAACAGTTCCACAACTGACTAGGGACCACGTGCTCAAATATATAACCAATGGGAGCCATTTTCATCTAAACCACTACATCCCAGTAATGACCAGTCTACCGATGTGCCCACTGGTGTAGCAGTGACATGACGGTTATGGGGTAACCAATAATTGTCTGATTGAACTCAAGGCTCACTCCACAAGGAAGAGTTTGTGCCTGGAACTGTAAACACAAACCCTTGATTAGGGAGGACCATAGGCCATACCGCAATTATTTTTCTAAAGGGACATAACACCAAACTGTCTTCTAAAAATATACAATCCTATCCATTTTTCTAAAAGCCAAAGAGCTATATTGGTCAACGTGAAAGGAAAGAAGATAATCTAAAATGTAAACATCAGAGAGGCTTTCGCTGGATCACTCAGAACAGAATAACGCTCAGCTACCGCATAAATACGCAAGGCATCAAGTCTAAACACCCAAGGCAAGAGTAACGTGGCCTCCATGTATACTTTCAAGGTGGCTGCGGGTTTTTTGTTGTTGTTGCTCTGAGTCCAGAGTGAGCCTATGGTTTCAACACACCAGCGTATCAAATGCATGTGAAGCCCCTGAGGGCAGTAGCTTGGAAAGACGCAGCACAATCAGAGAATGGTGAAGGGAGTTCTTACCAACCTTAATTTGAAACATAACAAAAATAGGCCTCAAGTTGGCTCAGCAGATACAGGCGCTTGTCGCTAGGTCTGACATCCTGTGTTCAGTTCCCCCCAGGACCCACATAGTAGCAGAAAGAGACTTCTCTGACATCCATACAAGCATCATGGCATACACACTCACGCATATTATCTAGATTGGTTGAGAGAGAGGAGAGACTGTGGTTTTTCAAAATCCTATTTCTCCTTTGTTCCCCGAATAACTGTAAATAATAGAAGCAGTTTTGGTAATATAAAGAAAATCAAGACATAGACCTTGAAAACACTGAATCCATTTTCCAGAAATCAATAAAGACATGGGGGAAGGGAGGACCAGTTATATGTAGCTGTTTTTAAAATTTCACATTTACCTAAGTCCTGGGTTTGGAAGAGGGGTGTTTGCGTGCTTTTTTAAAGTTTTTAAAACTCTAAAGAATCTTTAAACCAAACCACCCAAGCCCACTATTTACAGATATTTTTTAAGTTTTTCTGTGGACTCTGGCTATGTGCCTATTAGCTCTATTGAGCTATTTTCGGTCCCATGTACTACATATCTTTTCCGTTGGACATGGGGGGCTTTCTGCCCTGGCTTCAAAGCCCCGGTCTCATGCTTTTCTCCTGCGCATCTTCCCCAGAGTTGGCTGTAGCTCCTCTTTCTCCGGCTTCCTAGACGTGGAGGCCCCTCCCCGGTTTAAGCCGGGCATTCTGCTCCCTGATCTCACGGCCTCACAAACTCAGAGCAGGCTCACCGTACAGCCGTACAGTCTTAGTGCTATTCACGACCTCTGACTCACTCAGCCGTCTATGGAGTCCAGTCCTCTCGTGTTTCAGGGCCTGCTGATCCTCTGCTCACTAGGCTGCCTCACAAACTGAATTCATGAGTTGCCCTAAAATACAAGTGGTGGCCCATGTCTTTGTTCCCAGTACTCAGGAGGCAGAAGCAGGTGGATCTCTGAGTACCAGAGCAGCCAGGGAAACAGTGAGATTCTGTCTCAAAAAAAAAAAAAAAAGGAATTGCTTTTGCTTTCTTTTATAGTTTTAAACTGCATTAAAGATATCATCCTAAGGCTGGACACCAAACCCAGAAACTTCTAGAATATTCTTTCACTCTGCTTCCCTTCGCATTAGGTCAGTGAGAAGACCAAACTGTGTCTCCCCAGTAACTCCCATATTGGCCAATTCTGTGCCATATTCCCACCTCTGCTCCCTTAGTTCAGGCCACACAAAGTTACTGGGAGTTGGCAATGATACCCCAATTATTCTCCCTTCTTCCAGTTTTGACTCCTCTAATTTAACCTCCAAATCATTCCTGAACTGATATCTTTAAAATAAAATAAAATGCTACATTAACTTCCTATGTAAAACCATCCCAAATCCTCATTTTTGACAAACACAAATTTCAGACTTCAATGACAAACATGGTGGCACACACCTTTAATTCCAGTACTCAAAAGGCAGAGGCAGGCAGATCTCTGTGAGCTCCAGGCCACCCTGGTCTACAAAGTGAGATCCAGACCAACTGGCTACATAGTCAGACTCTGTCACACAAAAATAAATAAATAAATTCAGACTTCACTGAATAGCTCAGTACTTCATTCGAGCCTGCCTCACCAAATTCCTCCATCTCTTTGACACCCCGTCTGTCTGCTTCCCGTTGACAAATAATTTAAAGTTCTCTTACTGGGTTATACCAGCTACGCCCTTAAACTTTTACTTTCTTCTTTCTGCCTAGAGTGTCCCTCCTCAGTAGCCACTGGAAAAAATACCTACTCATCTTTGAAATTTCAGTTCAATCCATTTAAAGCCTTAATACGTGTTGGGCAACTGAGATGGTTTTGCAGGCAAAGGTGCTTGCTGCCAAGCAGCCTGAGTTCCATCCCTGGAACCCACAGGTTAGAAGGCAAGAACCAATTCCTATGAGTTGTATTTACCCTTCACATACATCATATCATGCTGTGGCACACACACACATACACACACACATAAATATATAAATAAAAATACAATTAAAAAATAAAACTTTAACCCACTTCCAAACATGTCCACAGTAGAGGTAATCAATGCCTCCTCCTCTCTTATCTCCACAACTCTGCAGGATCACAATCATCATCCTACCACCTAAGATACCTTCTAAGCAAACAAGATAAATAAAATTAAAACCACCACCTTTAAGAAAACGTGTTCCTATTCCATACTACAAAGAAATAAATATACCGCAATGATAAATGATAGTCTCTAGAATTGAGTGCCACAGTCCCTGAAATTATTATCCAAGGGTCTTGTGCTAACAGCACTGAGATTCAGGGCATGAGAGGCACAGAAGTCAAAGGAGGGTAGGCAAGGTTCAGTAGTTAAAGGTGCTTACAACCAAGACTGATGACTAGGTTCTGTCTCCAGACCCACATGGTAGAAGGAGAGGACTGACTGCCAAGGGTTATCCTCTGAACTCTACACAGGAACTGTGCTTCTGTGAGAGAATATTCTTGTACCCTGTAAAGATTTGTCACTCACGTTGGTATGATAAAACACTGATTGGCCAGTAGTCAGGCAGGAAGTATAGGAGGGGCAACCAAACTAGGAGAATTCTAGGAAGAGGAAAGTCTCAGTCTTCAGGTATCAGCCAGGCAGAGCGGAAGCAAAATGAGAATGCCTCACTGATGAAAAGGTACCAAGCCACGTGGCTAACACAAACAAGAATTATGGGTTAATTTAAGTTGTAAGGGCTAGTTAATAATAAGCCTGAGCTAATAGGTCAAACAATTTATAATTGTTATAAGCCTCTGTGTGTTTCTTTGGGATTGAACAGCTGCAGGACCAGGCAGAGCAGAAACTTCTGTCTACACTGTGACTCCCTAAATGCACACAAGTGCATGCGCGCACGCACACATACACACACACACACACACACACACACACACACACTAATAAATAAATCAAAGGGGGCTATTCTTGTAAAAACTCAGTTTGAAAGCCCAGACTCACGAGAGTGGTGAACAATACCAAGACAATGAAAGACCATTCTGTCAACCACTAAGTTTGTCTAGCTAATACAACAACCACAAGTCAACAAGAGTGAACACATCAGTTCTGTCAGGAAAGCTTGCCATAGAGTGTACTAGGGAGCACTAAACAATGAAAGAAAGCATCTCCTAGAAGTGAAAGAAACAATGATGTGTATGAACAAATGCTCAATGCCAAAAGCCAACCAAAAGCTGCTTGCTACCCCAACTGGCTTTCACACACCCCTGACCTCTCAGACTGTTTTCAAGGAAGTGTCATTAGCATAAAAGATCAATAGAGAGAACTCAACAAGGTAACTGGAAAGTAAAGCCAAGTGTGGTAGTACCAGCCTCAACCCTGGTGGATCTCTGTGAGTTCAAGGTCAGCCTGGTCTATATATTGAGTTACGAGACAGTCAGGGCTCTGTAGAGAAACCCTGTCGAAAGAAAGACGATGGAAGAAAGGAAGGAAGGAAGAAAGGAAGGAAGGAAGGAAGGGAGAAAGAAAGAACAGAGAAAGAGAGGGAGGGAAGGAGGGAGGAATGAAGAAAGGAAGGAATGGGGAGAGAGAAAAAAAATAAGGACCCAAGCAAACATCATGTGAATAAGAACCAATGATAGAAATAGATAAGGACCCCAATGAAACTATTACACGTGTGCTCACATAGCATACATAAACACAGAGAGAGAGAGAGAGGGGGGGGGGGAGGAGAGAGATTCTTTATTTAATGAAGAATGCAAGTTGGGAGACTGGAGAGATGGCTCGGTGATTAAGAATGCATGTTTTCCTTCCAGAGAATTTGAGTTCAGTTCCCAGCACTGTGTTGGGAGTCTCATAATCCCCTGTAACTCCAGCTCCAGGGAATCTAATGCTCTTTTCTAGTCTCTGTGAGAATCTGCACACACATGACATGTATACACATACACACACAAATGCATACATACAAAAAAAAGTTAAAATCTTTTTAAAAGAATGCAAGTGTGGTGTGCTGATGTGCACCTATGAGCCCAGCACCACAGAGAATGAGGCAGGGAGATTATGAATTTAAGGCCAGCCTGGTGAGAATCTGTCTCAGACAGAGATAGAGAAGGGGAAAGAATACAAATAAGAATTGCAAAGTCAAAAGGGAAGAGAGATAATAGGACATTATAAGAGAACAGGGAAAGAGAGGAGTCAAGAAAAAAACAAACAGAAAGAGCAAAAGGTAAGATCTTAGTTATCAATAAGACATTATGCACGGGAACAAGATGCATAGAAAATTACACAAGGACAAACTATGTGCACTCATCTTTATTTATACTTCACATCACAGGCTCAATATATATCAACATTAAATAGGATTAAAAATAACCTCACAGAGAAGAAGAGTGGGGAGGAGAACAAGAGGGACCGGGAAGATTGAGTTGGGAGGAGGACAGAGAGGAAGAACAAGGAAAGAGACATCTTGATAGAAGGAGCCATTATGGGGATAACAAGATGATCAAAGACAAGAAACGCCTCAAAATCTCACACACAGGTCGTGACAACTTCTTTAGTCACCTTAGACAACAGGTTGGCTGTTTTTGACCCAATAAGTATGCTTTTTCTTTTTTAATTTCTCTCTGTGTGTGTGTGTGTGTGTGTGAGAGAGAGAGAGAGAGAGAGAGAGAGAGAGAGAGAGAGAGAGAGAGAGAATTACAGGTGGCCCAGCATGAATGCAGGAAATGGAACTCCAACTTCTACACAAGCAATATATACCCTTAATTGCTGAGCCATCTCCTCTAGCCCATGAGTTAGTTCAATATATATAAACTATTTTTCAATGAATTTGAATTAAACAAGAAATTTTTTTTCTGGACTTGGGATATGGAAGAGGGCTTTCCAGGCCTGAATGGAGTCCTAAGTTTAATTCCAAGCACTGCAAAAAGAAAGGAGTGGGGAGAAAGAAAATATTTAGAACTCTGAGTAGGTTTCACAAGGTTCTTTGGACAAATACTCTCATAAATTAATCTGCTGTTCTTTAGCATGTTGGCCCCGCTTTGATGCAGCACTTGGTTTCTTTAGAGCCCAAGCCTGACTTGACTTCTTTTTTTCAGGCAGTCTCATTACATGTTCCTGCCTGGCCTCAAACTCAATATTTTACTGCTTCAGTGTCCAAAATTAGGATTACAGGTATGTCTAATCATGCCCAGCTCCGAGTTAACTTCTTTTAAAGATTCTTTTTTTTTTTATTGTACAAGTATGGGTGTTTTGCCTTCATGTTATGTGCACCTCACGTGTTCAATGGCCAAGGAGGCCAGAAGAGAGCACTGGATCCCTTGACCTAGAATTACAGATGGTTGTGAGCCATCATATGGATGCTAGGAATCAAAGACAGGTCCTCTGGAAGAGTAGCCAAGTGTTCTTAACCAGTGAGCTATCTCTCCAACCCCTGCAATTTGACTTATAATATCTACTTCTCAGGTCACAAGCCTATGCATCCAGATTATCCTTAATATCATCCCACATACCTAATTAATTATATTAATTAATTACATTTTAATTACAATATGTCCCATTTATACCTCAGTACAGTGGTATCTATCTGATGTGTAAATTTTTTCTTACAATAACTAATGTTGATCCATATCTGTGTTTATAGTCTAAACTATAGAAACAAGTTTTGAGAATGGTTAAAAGATTCTTCTTGAAGTTATTTTTAATAAGAGAGTATTAAAAAGACTAGAATAATTTCCTGGTTCATCAGCATTCATATCTGAGTATTCACAGGAAAAGCCTTAGCAAAATCCTAACTGCTGCTCTCTTATCTTTTTCCGGTACGATGCTGTGCTAGCAGCAGGAGTTTCTATGATCATTTTTTCATTTACACAGGTCAAAGTTAGCATGGTATGAGAAGCAGCCCTCAGCCCAGAATTCTCAAGACAGCAGGTGCTTTGTGGCTATTTGAAGATCAAAATACATTAGGAAGTTTTATCTCTGAATTCCTTGCTCCTGCCCAGAAACTTTCTTTCTAATTACACTGATCCAATCAGTTTTGGCATAAATGAATTTGAAATTCAAGTTAAATTTACATTAAAAAAGTTTTTTTGGTTTTTTTTGGGAGGGGGGTTGTTTGTTTGTTTTGGGTTGTTTTTTTTTTTTTGCTGTTTTATTTTTTTAAAAAATCCTGGTAATTCATGCCTTTCACACCAGCACTTGGGAGGCAGAGGCCGTTCTGGAACTCACAGCACTATTCTACTATGGTTTAAGAATGAAACGCTCTTCAATCCCAGAACTCAGAAGTCAGAGGCAGGTGAATCTCTGAGATTTCCAGGACAGCTGGGTTTACACGGTAAGATCCTGTCTCAAAGACAAAAGAGATAGGAAAATAAGGAAAGAAACTAACTCCATTACAACAATGCATTAGACAAAATACAAGAGCCTTGTAGCCACAGATTTGTGCAAAATCACTAAATAGGTTTTATTTTAAACGGTGACTTAATCAGAGCTGTTCTGATATGTAGATGCTTGACTGTATTTAGACAACTTGGTTTCTCCCCAAACACCAAGTCTCTATAATCTTTTTCTGGATTGAGTAATGGACCTTTTTCTTTTCCTTCTCCTAGAGAACCTGAGGCCACACTTATGCCCACATAAATCAGCTGCTGAATCTGAAGAACGGGACTTCCCCACTTTCATTTCCACCAACACATAAGCCACACCACTTTCTCAGTCAACACGCCCCCCCCAAAAAACGTGAGGGGCAGCAGGTTTACATGAGATCCCTTCGTAAAACTTGTGTGTGTAATAAATACACACACACACACCATAAATACAAGGCCGTACTTTCTCCTCTGTCAGTCTGGGGCTGAGAGCCCCTCCCTTTTTCATTTGCTGTCTTATTCTCTTGGCTGGTTTGTATTCTCGCACTTGGTCTTCTTCTTTCTTCCACACCCAATTTATCTTATCGTGAATTTCATGTAGCCTTGTAAGCACCTTAAATTCTTTCTACAGGAGGTGAGAAATAAATAAGCAGTTTTGCTACACATCCACAAAAGCCATCTTTTCTCATTTGCGCTAGATAAAACTTCCAAATTTTAACTCCGTATCAATATACACGTTATGAAAACCCGTGAGTTCTTTCTGGCTTTGCTTTGTCAGTTCCTCTCCTTACAAACACTTAAGGCTGCAGACAAGTAAGACAAGGAGAACATTCATGCGCAGTTGAAGTTTAGAGGCTGATAATAGAAACTAAATTGTTTGTGCAAATAAACTACTCCTCACTGCCCGAGTTTCATATTGAAAGAGTGTGAAGTCCCCAGCGCCTCCCAGCCATTCAGACAGTAAAGACTCCGTACACTGGAGGAGCTTTCCGGGGCTCTGATGTAAGGCTACTATAGCTTGGGCATTGGCACATGAGAACCAGTTTTCATGCTGTTTTTAATGTTGCTATCAAACACTCCAAATAGCAGAACTGAGCTTCTACTCAGTTGGGTTAGCCTGCGTGGTTACACAGAAAAAAACTCTGTTTCGAATGTCACATTTTTATCTGCATCTGAGAGGCCTGCTGCTCTGCTCAGAACTTATAAAATCAGCTTTCATAGAGTAGTCCAGAGTTCGGTGTAACTAAAAGGAAAATCACCTCATAAAAGTAATAATCGCACAACACAGTTTCTAGCCGTCCCATTTTAGAGAAATAGCGTCCCTTCCTTTTCCCCAAAGCTGTCTAACTGAGCGTCGAGAAATCAGCACTTGCTAGGGTTGGTCTTTTAGCAAAGTTTGGTTTTAAGAAGTTGACACTTGACTCACCTATGACAGGACAGAGTATTGCCCACACACAGAAACTGACCGGCTGCCTGAGCAATGCCTTGTGTTTAGGAAGTCAGTACCACTGTTGCGGCTCACAGTTTGGCTTATGATGCCTTTGTAAGCAAACAGCCTGACAAGCGCCCTAGTGTATTTCAGGATGACTGACAGGGCACAGTGGCTCAAGCAAGGAGGGGGATGGGTGCTCTTAAAGCAACAAGCCAGTGGAGACAAAAACCAGACAATTAGATTCTAATCTTTAACGGTGCGGTGGAAAGCTATCCTTGATCAACCTGAATACAACATTCATGAACTCTATACACCCAAATCACTGTAAATCAACATGGAATTTATACAAGTAGAAATAAGAAATTTGTGGTAGGTGTTCTTTATACTTCCTGAAACTATTGCGCTTATATTACTTAAGAATTATTCCCACTCCTTTTTACAGAAATCAAGTCAAGGTACCCGGAGAAAAGATATCACCATTAGGTATTATGCTAAGAGATCTTACAAAAGTGATGTAAAAATAGCTAATCAAAGTAATTTAAACCAGGTGTGATGGCGCTCACCTTTCTTCCCAGAACTCAGGAGGCAGAGACAGGCGGATCTCTGTGAGTTTATGATCTACATAGTGAATTTCAGGCCAGTCAGGGTTACATAGTAAAACCTGTCTGCAATTAAATAAAGAAATTAGTGGAGCTGGAGAAATTCTCAGTAGTTAAACACTTGCCAAGTAAATGCCCAGCACTCATGTGGTGGCTCAGACCCATCTGTCACACCAGTCACAGGAGACAAATGTCCTCCTCTGGCCTCCATGGGCACTAGCACACACATGGTGCTCAAACATGCATGTGCATAAAACACCACACACATAAAGTAAACAATTTTAAGTGTTTAAAATTTTAACTTAAGTATCACAAATTAATCAAAATAGTTATTAGAGTTAGAGGCAAGGGACACATGCATTTTTTTTTTTACAGTATTCTTTCCCTACCATCAATTTCATTGGTTAAAAAGTAGAACAGGAAGTTCTGATTATGGTTCTTTGCATACTATTTTCACTTAATTGATGCACTGGCTTAATTCTTTTTAATTTTTGTAATTTTTCTATATTATTTTACAAACTTTCTACTTTTCAATTCTTTGATAATTAACTCGGTTTATTTTTTTATTTTATATGCAATCCCTTACTTTGCCAGTGGAGGGTGTCACTAGATTCTAAATATTCTCAATATTACACTGAATATTTATTTTTATACTTCAGTAGAAACTGCAACAGAATATCTCAACATTCCTTAGAAAACTTACTTAGAAATACCCCAGTTTGTCAGACAGTATAAATTTGACTTGTAGTCTGTTTAACTTACATTTTCTAACTTCCATGTTTAATTATTGCTAATTACATTTAAGAAGCTACAGGTTAATTATAGGAAAGATGGTTGCTATTATGATAGCATATTTATGTGTCTCATGAGCATGCAACGTTATGACTAACAAATTTCTCATGCAACCTACAAAGTCCCCATTTAACAGCTAAACCCTCGATTTGGATAGTAAACCGTCCTTTGGCCTGGTTCACTTTAAAGTAAAAACTTCACTACGTAACTAGCCAAAATCAGTAGGACCACAATTTTATCTCTTTTTTTTTTCCTTTTTTTTGAGACAGGAATCCTAGCTGTCCTGGAGCTCGCTGTGCAGACCAGTCTAGCCTCTAACTCACATGGATCCTCCTGCCTTTGCCTTCCAAGTGCTGAGGTAAAAGGCGTGCACCATCACGCCTCGCAAAATATTGATTGCTATCTCTATACTCTGGAAGTCATTCTGGGAATTCCAATCAGATCGGGGAGCATGAAAAGCGAGCACTCCACCCCTCAGCTACATTCCCAACCAAAATTTTGGCTTCTTTGAAGCTACATACCACAGGAATCAAGTTTACTGCGGCAAAAATCGGAACTGAAGCCAATTTACAGGTTCAAGGAAACCATTCTCATGGACATTAAAACAGGAAATGAGAGCTTCTTTCCCTTTGAAAACGAATTCTGATGATGATGATGATGATGATGATGATGATGATGATGATGAAAGCAAAGAGAAGGTTCTTCGCTGAAGTGATCTGCTCTATAAAAATCTCAGTGGATGAAGTGCTTGCTGAGACAGTGTGAGGACCATCGTTTGGTTCGCAAGCACCTACGTAAAAGTCTAAGCCTGGTGACCACTGTTACGCCACTGCTGAGATGGTGCGTACAGGGCATGCGCGGAACAAGCTGGCTAGCGAGACTAAATGTAAAGGTGAACTCAGGCTTCAACTGAGAGGTCCTGCCTCAGTGAATACAGTACTCAACAGTTGAGAAAGACACCCGAAGTCAACCTCGGGTCTCCACGTTCAGGAACAAGCGCGCGCACGCGCGCAAACACACACACACACACACACACACACACACACACACACACACCAGTCCTCAAATCTGAAGATGTGTGAGCGTTTTGACTTCTGTAGCAACAACTAACAGCTAGGTGAAAATCATGTTGTCCACTTGGAAACCAAGTGCAAATATTATGGATTCTCTTACAAAGTTTCACGGCATTAGCATTCTCAATAGACATACTCTCAGTAGTATAAAATAGATGATTAAAGTTGTTTCCCAGTTAACCAATAGAATAAGTACCCAAAAGAAAACTGAAAAGTCAGTGTTGTGGGTAATGAGCTCATCCCTTTTGCCAATCAGCCACACACGTCCAGAGTATATAGCAACTGATTTTCTTTCTCTGCACTCCTCCAACCACTTAGTTCCAGTTCAGTTTCCAACAAGTCTGCTTCCCGACACAGACTCTCCTGAGCCCTGCTCCACCCGGCAGATTTGGTTTCCCAGGATGCTTTAAAATCCTAAGTCTAAAGTTTTTAGTTTCAGTTCTACTTAAAATGACTTAAAATTTAAAAAAAAAATAATAATGATAATGCTTAGGAAAGAAAGCAGACTACCAAATATTTATTACTTATTTAGGATACTCCTTTGTGCTTTCAGCAAGAAAGTATACACCTTTCTATATCTTACTTTTCAGTATTTTGTACACATGTGCATGTATACACACTTCCCTTCAAAAGAACCCTCCGGTCGCCTAAACTATTGCAGCAGGCATATAAGAGGTAGCGCTAAGCAGTGGGCAAATCCAGAAGCGCCTCTGATCCTGGCACGCTTCAGATGGTGTCAGTGAGCGACACACACGTGAGTTATACCCAGGCATCCATAAAATGCAGCGTCCAAGAACTAAACAGAAACATCAGACTAAGAGAGTATGAGAAGTGTCCACCTACGTCACCTGCTAATCCGTGAGACTGCATTGAGCCTTCCAAGAGAAATCACAGAGGACGAGCCTGGTGTGGCGGTGCAAACCTGTACAGCCAGCGCTTGGGAGGGAAAGCCAGGAGAATCAGGAGTTCAAGGTCAGCCTCAGCTATGTACGGGGTTGGACAGACCCTAAACAAAAGAGGCTGCCAAGATGAGTATACCAGAGTGTATTTTATGTGTGTGTGTCCCGATGAAGCACAGTATTTTGTACAATTAATATAAACTAATGCGAAGGTTTTTAATGAAAGTCACTGCGTTTGCATTCAAACTCCACTTCATGGCTTTGTCCACTGTAGCCACCACTCATCTGCTTTCCTCATACTGTGAGACGAGACCTGTAAGACTGCCATGACGAGAAGCCGCTCACAAGAACCACACCACGGTTTTGGAACCTGTTCCCTACGGTGAGACGCCTCACTCAGCAGGCGTGGAGGAGCTTGGTCCTGCCTCCACTTGATGCGCCACGCTCTGTTGACACCCATGGGAAGTCTAACCCTCTCTGAGGAGTGGATGGGGAAGTAGAAAGGAGGTGGGGGAAGGGAACAGGAGGACAGGAGCGGGGGGAACTGTGGTTGGTATGTAAAATAAATTTTTAAAAATTTTAAAATGTAATAAAAAAAATTCCCACAGCAAATATCAAGGAATACTGACTGCTATGTTAATGACCTACTGAGCCATCATCATTGTTCTATGGAAAGACGCTTCTCCCTGCAGAATTCGGTTTGTTCAAATCAAATCTTAGCCGGCCACTGTGGAAACCAACCAATGGACCGCTCTTCTGACTTGAAAGTGGGCAGTCATTGAGGTCACACATTTTTATTTAGCAAGTTGCATCTGCTTCACCCAGGAACGTCGTCTACCCCACTTGTGATAAGTTATAATAAGGAAACAAAGAAATGGGGCCCTAAAATAGAAGCACTTTAGAACTGCCCCGAAAGTCGTGGCGAATGCTTCACAAGGAAAATGAAAGAAGGCGCGCTAATGCTTATTAATAAGTAGGTAGTTTTTTAAGACAGGGTATGGGGTGGTTAAAAGGATAG
Source organism: Microtus oregoni (assembly GCF_018167655.1). Classification (NCBI taxonomy): domain Eukaryota; kingdom Metazoa; phylum Chordata; class Mammalia; order Rodentia; family Cricetidae; genus Microtus; species Microtus oregoni. Next base: position 9,426,964 of record NW_024543066.1, read on the forward strand.
CTGAACCCAAAGCAGAAGAATGACAGTAAGTTAAAAAATAGAAATGTCTGTATCTCGTTCCCACATGAGGCTTATGGAGCCGTGCCAACCTGCTTCATTCCAGAGCAGGGAGCCGCTCGGTTGCTGAGCTATATTAGAGAGAGGGGAAAGAAATCCTTTCTCCCACACTCCATCACAAAGACAGTAACAGAAGACTCGTGATGGATGTCACCACCGAGTAGCCACGTCTATTTCACTCATGTCTCCATTAATTCTCTACAATGCCTGGGTTTACACAACAACACAAAAGAAATACATGCCCAAGAGCAAAGAAAATCCTCTTTGCAAGAATCCGTATCTCCGGCTGAGGTACAGCTCCATGGTGGAGCACTGGCCTAAGGCACACAAGGCCTTCGCCCACAGCTCTGCAGTCCCTGCTTCAGATTCTCCTGGGAAGGCCCTCTGCTGACGCTGGGGGTGAGCCTAGCTGTCCATAGCTGAGCCAGGTCTCCAGCCCTAAAGGCTGTTCTCCGTGCAGAAAAGTTCCCTTTGCTTCCAATTCTTTTTCTATTTTTCTACATTTATTTATTTATTTACTGGTGTGTGTGTGTGTGTGTGTGTGTGTGTGTGTGTGTGAGAGAGAGAGAGAGAGAGAGAGAGAGAGAGAGAGAACATGTGTGAAGGTCAGAAGTCAACTTGCAAGAGTGAGTTCTCTCCTTCCACCATAAGGACTTGGTAGATCAAACTCAGGTCACTTAACTCACTGAGCCTTCTCACTGGCCCCTCTCCAGTCATAGTTATATGACTATTTATAATCTAATAGATAGTCCATGTATAACATTGTATCCATTTTGTTTTATTTTGTGCTTACCCAATAACCGGTGAAACACGCTAACAATCTTTCAGGTATTTATAGGTCAGTTTTCTTCTCTGCAAACTGCTTTTCACCCATTGACTCCTTTGGGTTCTTCTCTATTTGATTTTTTCCTTACTAATTAAGAGTTCTTTATATTTTTTGAAACAGATTCTCCTTCTATCTAGTCCTGGCTTGCCTGGAACTTGCCATGTAGACCAGGCTGGCCTGGAACTCATAAGAGGTGAGTTTGTCTCTACCTCCTGATTAAAGATATGCCTAATCTTGGGAGAAATAAAGTGAGGACGAAGGCCTGGCATGGTGATGCAGTCTTTTAATACCCAAACTATAGAGGCAGAGGCAGGCGAATCTCTGTAAAGTAAAGCCAGGACAGTCAGGGCTGTATAGAGAGACCCTGTCTCAAAGGAAACAAACATAACAACAAAAGAGACTTAACTACAGATAACAAAAAAATTAATGTTTCCCACTATTCCTCAACATGTATCAAATTAGTATATCTTTAAATTATGTTAGAATGTTTGATTTTTCTAATTTGCTATTTAAGTTATTGATTTGAGTTTCATAAAACAAACATTCATGAATTGTCTCTTGGGATTAGGACAGAATTTCTAATGATCTCTGGAATGCCCCTAAACATACTTCTGCCATTTTATACTATATATCTGTGTAAAGTGATGTTCTCAGCCTTAACAATCTATTGACAAATTAGGGGCAGGGAGTTGATGATATACTATGTCCTGCCATATAAAATATTTAGCCAAGATTTAATTCTTTATGTAAAAGTTAAACATGTACATCATCTCATTCATTTATATGATTTATCTTTATCTTTAATAATATATATGCATACATATACATATATCAAAGAATTGTCTTAAAATAAATTTCTTTATGTTTTATTATCAGTAAATGTTTGATTTGTACAAGTGCTTTGTAAATTTTATATCCAGGCAAATTTCTCATGTAAAATGGGTCACAAGTACAGAAAGGTTAAGAAGCCCTGACATACACAATGAATACATTCAAAACTGCAGGGAACAGAACTATAGAAAAAAGAAACATAGTCTCCTGAGATCATACCATAATGGAAAAAAATTGTCCTTTGTAGAATTTAATAACTGTAAAATAATGTGTTATAAGGTCACATTTGTAAAATACATATGGTAATAGTAGGGCCTACTTTAATAGTTTGAGATAAAATGAGATCATATCTAAAATATTTCAAGTTTTAAAAAGTCACTCCAGTTACTAAATTGTCCCTTAAACTTTTCAAAAGCTCCGGGGGCGATTTACATGCCTCGGAGAGAGAAAACAGAGCGGCGACTCAGAACACAAGCGGGCTCTGTTAAAAGATGCCCTGCTCTGTGCCCAACACAAGATTTACTGATGGAAACTCCCCCGCATCCCAGGGTGACCTTTTCCCCTGCTGTGGGTCCTGTCAGAGGCCACAATGACTTCAAGACGGAGCAGATCGCTCCCTCGGATGTAAGGCATGGCATTCATATCTTCGGCTTCTAGTCTGCCAAGCATGGCGGCTAGGTCAGGAGAGCCTTTCAGCTCAGAGACCCATGACCCGAAAAGCACTCCTCTTGGAGTAAGGCGGGAAATGGGGCGTCTGTAGTGTAAGGGTCTTCCTCTGCACCCACCAAGGCTGGGGTTCCAGGCGTGAACCACCGTGCCCAGCTCCCTAAGTGGGTTCTTGGGTTTGACTCAAGTCCTCGCAATTGAGCCCACCCCTCTAGTCTCCAGTAGCAAATCTTAATCAGGACCAGTGTGGTTCTTAAACAAGAAAAACGGCTTTCTGGCCTGAAAGAGGTCTCAGCAGGTAAAGGTGCTTGCTACCAAGCTTGACGACTTGAGCTGAAACACCAGGCCCACATAACGCAAGTTGCCCTCTAAGCTCCACACATATGGCATGACACATGTGTGTGTCCATACACACACAATAAATAAACAAATAAATATGTAATTTTACTTTTAAAAATAATGTAAAATAAACTTTCTTTGGTTAGGGAGATGGCTCACTAGATATAAGCACTTGCTTGCCGCATAATCCTGGCAACGTGTGCTTAATCCCAAGTTCACATAAAGGTGAAAGGGAAGAACCAGCTCCATGAAGTTGTCCCCTACCTCCACACCAATGCCATGGCACACACACATACATGATGTACACATACACACACGCGCACGTGCACACACACTGAAATGAATAGATAATAAGAAAATACATTTGTTACTATCAAGTTTGTTGAGAAAGGAAGACGTCTTGGTCTTCACACCTTTCTCTGAAGACTTCTAGGCCCTCTACAAGCTTCCTGTGGTCTTCCCAGTGCTGATGAACCCTGCTGTGGAAAACACTAGAAGGGACAACCTTTGTGAACCAGAAAGGACCCCATCATACCCTCTGAGACACAAGAGGATGAAGATCTCATTGAAGATTTACAAACATGAGGAACATATTTCCTTACTATGTGGTTCACAGATAGAACACAAAATGCCCACTTAGCGTTGATTTCATGTGAACAGTAAATAAGTTTCTAGCCTAAGTTATGTCTTGTGTAATATTTGGGACATAATCTTACTAAAAATAAAATACTTGTTATCTTCTTCCGTTTCTAACTAACTTTGTTTACCATACTATTATTTTTTTAAAACCTGTCTACTTTCATATTGGTTTCAGGAATGGTACAAATTGGAATGGAGTAGAAACAAAACTCTGTTGTGTCAGGGCATAGCAGCCACGGGAGCCAAGCGCTCCCAAGCCACCTGTACACCCTCACACCCTATCAGAGACTCGAGGATGGCATAGGGAGCCAAACGGGCAACTCACACCCTGAATGCATAGGAGCTGCTCTTTAGATAGCCAGTGGAGGGTGTTTTCAGGCCACCTTCTGGCAGCCATCCCTAAGAACCTTAGTCAGAAGACTGCAATTTCTAGAAATAAAAAACAGTCAAACTTGCCTTGAACTCACTATGTGGTTGATATATTAGACCCTAGAATGCGAGGGCCTAGTTAGTAAAATCAGACACAAAGATGACGTGGGCAGAAATATGGGTTTCTAGGATTCGTGTACTATTTAAATCGGCTCAGATTTCTAGGAATAAACTTACATCCGAAAAATGACCAAGTGACAAGGATAGGAAAAAAGTCCCAGTGGATATAGGCCTTCCGGGTCCAGAAACATGATAAAGATGCTTGCCCTCTACTTTAAGAACTGAGACAGCCACGCGCCTTTAATCCCAGCACTTGGGAGGCAGAGGCAAGAGGATCTTTGTGAGTTCAAGAGCAGCCAGGACTACACAAAGAACCCCTGTCTTGAAAAATAAATAATAATAGCAATAACAACAACAACCTGGCTTAATACCCAGAAATTATATGCTAGAAGGAGAGAACCAACTACCATAAATTGTCCTCAATGTGCAGGCACACACACACACACACACACACACACACACTGAAAAACATGAATAACGCTAAAAAAAAAGTTTACACACACAGACACATACACACACAGGTGCACATATACTAAGAAAAATAAATAACGTTAAGAAAAAGGTTTTAATAGAAGAAAATTCCCTTTGGTCTACAACACCAATTACTCAGGAGACTGAGGCAGGAGGATTACTAATTCAAGGCCTGCCTGGGATACAGGGTGAGTTCAAGGTCTGGATAACATAGATTAAATAAGAACCCTAATAAAGATTTAAATATCCAAGAATTCAACAGAACCCGGAGGATAATTAAGTAGTTTAAGTCTGAACTCTAGGGCTCCTTCCTTTGTACTTTCTTCCACCTCTCTCCCAGCAATTTTATCATTCAGAGAACAAAAGGAGCAAAGAATGAAACTGCCGCCCTGAACCGGAGCCTTCACAACAACGAGGAATACACTGCGGGAGTGGAAGTGACAGAAACCTTGAGGGAAATTGAACAGATCACCTTGGAGTTCATTATAGCCAAGAAGGGAAACAGTGCAAAGTAAGATGAGTATCTCGGGTTGCTTAGCCGTTCACAGGAGATACAAGACTATCTCAGAGCCAAGACTCTAAAGTCAAAGGTAGGTCAAGGAATAAAATCACTGTTGCAATCACAAATGAGGAAGAAACGAGGGAGACCACACATGAATAACTCACTATGGTGTGCTGGAGCTTTCTAAGGAACTCAACATTTTAAAGGAGACACAAAAGAAGAGACACAACAGCTCAGGTAGCCTTGGATAGCGAAGGGGAGACTGAACTCAGAATGAGAGAAAAAAGACTCGTGAAAAATGCCCAGCCCAGAAACTCTTGGGTTGTGTTTGAGGATGAAGGATAAGAAACTAGACGTCCTCCTACCACAGAGGCGGAGTTCACAATGTCAACAAAGGCAGGGAGGAAGAAAAGTGACAATTACTTTACTTTGTTTTTATCTTGTTTACCAAAGAGCATGATCTTTAAAATGAATAGATTATACCGACCATCTGGGGAGAGGTAGTAAAGTAAATGATATTTGGGATTGAACAGATGTCCCGTTGGTTAAGAGCAATGGCTCTCTTTCAGAGTACCTGAGTTTGAGTCCCGGCACCCACATAGCAGCATATAACCACCCATGACTAGTTCCCAAGGATCCAGCACCCTCTTCTGGCCTCTGTGAGCACCAGACATATATGTGGTACCCTTAGATACATTCAGATGAAACACTCATATACATAAAATAATAACCATAAGAGTAATAACAGAAAATAAATCAAATGTTTTAAAAGAAACTATACTTGTTGAACAATTGTTTACTTCAGAGTGTATTGTATTGAAGCAAGCTTTCTCTAACTGATTCTTTGCACTAGATAATTCTTTGCTGTGGTGGCTGCTCATAGCGTGGTAGGAGCTTTGAAAGCATCCCTAACCTCTAATTATGAGACACTAGGAGTACCCGTTCCCCAGTTATGACAATCAAAATGGCTCCAGATACTGCCAAATACTCCACGGGAAGCAAAGCATCATGAGTTGAGAATGACCGTGTACACAGCCATGGAAATGTATGTGTCTTACCAAAGAGTAATATGGAAAATGGAAGTTGGTAAGAGGTTCAGAATGAGAAAAAAAATGAGTCATAGAGAGAGACAGAAAATAAGTATCTGAAAAATTAAAACTAGGGAGTTTTATATTGATCCCTATAAAAGTATCAAAATATTATTATAGACAGGAAGGTAGAGTAATGATTAAAGGTTCTTGTCACCAAGCATGGCAACCTGAGGCCAATCCCTGGGACCCACATGGGAGAAAGAGTACAATGACTCCCAAAGCTGTTCTCGGATCTCCTCACGTGGGCTGTAGCATTCACACATGTGCGCGTGCACATACACACACCTGTTCACACCTATGCAAAATAAATGAATGTAATAAAAAATTAAGTAAATTTGTATGAGGCTCTACAGGGTGATATATTAACATTGTTTTAAAATTATACCAGAAATTTGTGTCGGTTACTCTGTTGGTGGAGGTTCAGGGGACTGAAGGGCATACATCAGGTCAGGAGGGAAAGGCCCTTTTAAGATAGACTCTCCATGACAGATATTATAGGAGTGCTCACTTAATACTCTTCCAATCCCGGCTTTGCTTGCTTATCCACACAGATGCTGGCTAGGAAAGGAGGAGGAGGAGCGGATATTAAGTCGGTGAACCTGAAGCATCTACTACAAAAGGTACACAGTTGAAAAAAGTAAAGAAATAGACAGACTCGGTGAAAGGGAAGTCAGATTTCACCTGCCCATCATAGCTTGTGTGTGACTTTATATCATAGGTCCAACCCAAAGGCCCAGAATGGTGAAGCCGGAAGCTCTGCCTGCTCGTGCCCGTGTTACAGCTGGGTGCTGTTGCTGGTCTGTTGTCTTGCACTGTTTCTCTTTCTGTCCTGGAGGACATTCGGAGTACCTCATGTAACTTATCAAACACTTTTTGCTTAAGCCAGCTAGAGTAGACTTTCGGTGTAGGTGCTCTGTTATGGAAGAAATAAATGGGATGTAACTTTCTTAGCTTAAAGAAATGAATGTTGTTGCTGGAGAAATGACTCAGAACTTGAGAGCATTCACTGCTCTTGCAGAGGACTCAGGTTCGGTTCCCCAAGATCCATGGTGGCTGGCTCACAGCTGCCTATAACTACAGGGACAGAGGCTCCAACACTCTCTGGCTTCTGCAGGTACATGCATACGAGTGGTGACACACATACATAGTTGATAATCTTTTAGATCCTTCTTTACACTGTATTCTTAGCTGGGGGTGGTGGTGCAAGCCTTTTATCCAAGCACTTGGAAGCAAGCGGATCTCTGCAACTTCAAGGCCAGCCTGGTCTACATGGCAAACTCAAAGCCAGCTACATAGGGAAACTCTGTTTCCATAAAAATAATTAATATTTACCAAACAACAATTTAAAGCATGAGGATGGGAGAGGGTAAGAAGCAAGTCCCGAAAGAGCCAGCGTGGTGGCCTGGGTCCCACAGTCCACCGAGTGCCAGCTGTTGCCTCAGCCACCTTAACATTTCTTCAAGACACAAATGAGGGGCAAGGGGGGCTGGAGAGATGGCTCAGTGGTTAAGAGCATCGCCTGTTCTTCCAAAGGTCCTGAGTTCAATTCCCAGCAACCACATGGTGGCTCACAACCATCTGTAATGAGAGCTGGTGCCCTCTTCTGGCCTGGAGACATACACACAAACAGAATATTGTATACATAATAAATAAATATTTAAAAAAAAACAAATGGGGGGCAAGGGCAGCAGTTCTTCTTTTTTTTTTTTTCTTGTTTGTGTGACCACTTTGGTTTTTTTTTATTTTTTTTAGTTGTTGCAAAAAAAAAATTTCCCATTTCCTTCCCCCTCCTCGCACACATTGCCTCCTCCCCCCACTCCCGTCCCCCTCTCTCCCTCCCCCGCACTCCATTCTCCCTCCCTCTCGAGAATGAAGAGCAGTCCAGATTCCCTGCCCTGCGGGAAGTTCACGGTCCTCCCACTTCTATCCAGGACCAGGAAGGTGAGCATCCAAACAGGCTAGGCTCCCACAAAGCCAGTTCATGTATTAGGATCGAAACCTAGTGCCATTGTCCTTGGCTTCTCATCAGCCTTCATTGTCCGCCACGTTCAGAAAATCCGATTTCATCCCATGCTTATTCAGTCCCAGTCCTGCTGGCCTTGATGAGCTCCCAATAGATCAGTTCCACTGTCACAGTGGGTGGGTGCACCCCTTGTGGTCCTGACTTCCTTGCTCATGTTCTCCCTCCTTCTGCTCCTCATTTGGATCTTAAGAGCTCAGTCCGGTGCTCCAATTTAGGTCTCTGTCTCTATCTCGATCCATCGCCAGATGAGGGTTCTAAGGTGATATGCAAGATATTCGTCAGTATGGCTATAGGATAGGGTCATTTCAGGTTCCCTCTCCTCAGTTGCTCAAGGTACTAGCTGGGGACATCTCCCAGGACACCTGCGAGCCCCTCTAGAGTCCAGTCTCTTGCCAACCCTAAGATGGCTCCCTTAATTAGGATATATATTTCTCTGCAGCAGCAGTTCTTCTTATGCATAATTTAAAGCAGAAGGAAAGAGATGCTGGTATCAGAGTTTAAAATACGATGTGAAGACAACTTTACAATTCTATGAAAGACATGAAAGAAATAAGGAAACCGAAAAGGAAAAGAAAGAAAGATGTACTAGCAAGTTAAACATTAAAACATGTTCATTCTCCTTGCGGTGAAATGCCAGCACCATAGGAGAGCCTGATAAATTGTAACACAGAAATTTAGCTGGGCTGGGATGCAGTGCAGTTGGTAAAGGGCTTGCCCAGCCTGCACAGAGCTCTGTATTCACTCCCCATCACCTCCTAAACATAGAGGTACCTGCCTGGAACCCCAGTGCTCAGGAGCTAGATGAGGGAAGAAGATCAGGGGTTCAAGTTCATTCTCAGCTATGCAGATTCTGAACCCTGTCTAAAGAAGAAAAATCAATCCCAGCATTAAAGCAGAGACAAGCAGGTCTCTGTGAGTTTGAGGCCAACCTGGTATACATAGAGAATTTAGGACAGGCAGAGCTACATAGAGAAATGATGTCCCAAAAAAAAAAAAAAAAAAAAAAAAAAAAAAAAAAAAAAACATAACTCAGAAAAGTTTGGAAGGGTAAAAAGAATAAAGACAGAAGCTAATCCTTTCACTTTTTTTTTTTTTTTTTTTTTTTTTTTTGGTTTTTCGAGACAGGGTTTCTCTGTAGCTTTGGAGCCTGTCCTGGAACTAGCTCTCGTAGACCAGGCTGGCCTTGAACTCCCAGAGATCTGCCTGCCTCTGCCTCCCGAGTGCTGGGATTAAAAGCGTGCGCCACCACTGTCCGGCTTCCTTTCACTTTTTAAAACAGAATCTGAGGGGCTAGAGAGATGGCTCAGGGGTTAAGAACACTTCCTTTCTTCCAGAGGGCCCAAGTTCAGACCAAGTACCCGTATGGGGCAGTGTATCTTACATCTTTAAATTTTTTTAAGAGTTATTTTGTTAGACTTATTCATTTTATTCTATGTAATTCCAGCCACAGGAGATTTTACACCCTCCTCTGCCTTCAACTAGGTACCCACACACAGGTGGCAAGCATATATAACCACACATAAGTAAATAAAAATAAACCTTAAAAGTAAACAGGGTCAGAAGCTGAGGAAATGACTCGGCAGGAACTCATAGCTATTGTTGCCTCTTTTTCTTTTCTTTTTTTTTCTTTGAAGGTGGAGCATTATTTTGTAACTTCATTCTCTCTACCCTTGCGTAGGCTTCTTTTTTTGTTTTTATTGTACTATACATTTTTTTCATTCCTCTCCCTTCCTCCCCTCTCCACTTCTGCCCTCTCCTATGACCTCCATGCTCCCAATTTACCCAGGAGATCTTGTCTTTTTCTCCTTCCTTGTATATCCATTTATGTCTGTCTTTAGGGTTCTCTTTGTTGTCTAGGTTCTCTAGGGTTGTGGATTGTAGGCTGGTTTTCCTTTGCTTTATGTCTAAAAGCCACTTATGAGTGAGTACATACTATATTTGTTTTTCTGGGTCTGGGTTACCTCACTCAATATGGTTTTTTTTCTAGATCCATAAATTTGCCTACAAATTTCAACATGTCATTAATTTTTTTTACCACTAAGTAGTACTCCATTGTGTAAACGTACCACATTTTCTTTTTCCATTCTTCGGTTGCTATGTCTTTTTCATGGCACCTCCTAGATAGTCGGCAGTGTAAAGATGAAGATGAGTGTCTCATTCCCTACCACTGGCTATAGAGATCCATGGAGTGAACGATGAACAAAAACTTCACATGCTCTGTGAGAAGCAGATGGCCACTGAAGTAGCTGCTGATGCTCTAGGTGGAGAATAGAATGATTATGTGGTTCGGATCAGAGATGAGGATGACAAACAAGGTTTCCCAATGGAGCAAGGCATTTTGATCTATGGCAAAGTGCATAAGAAACATTCTTGTTCTAGACCAAGGAGAACTGGGGAGAGAAAGGACAAGTCTGTTTGTGTATGCATTGTGGATGCCAATCTGAGTGTTCTCAACTCGATTATGAGAGAGAGAGAGAGAAAGAGAGAGGATATTCCTGACTGACAGACACTACTGTGCCTCATCAGTGGAACCCTAAAGAGATAGCAGAATCAGGCTTTTCCATCTCTCTAAAGACGATGCCTACCAATATGTTGTCAGAAAGCCTTAAAGAAAGTAAGAAGCCCGGGACCAAAGTACCCAAGATGTAGCGTCTTGTTACTCCATGTGTCCTGCAACACAAATGCAGACGTATTACTCTGAAGAAAGAATGCACTAAGAAAAACAAGGAGGAGGCTGCAGAATGTGCTAAAACTTTTGGCCAAGAGAATAAAGGAAGTCAAAGAAAAACACCAGGAACAGATTGTCAATAGACATAGGATGTCCTTGCTAAGAACTTCTAAGTCAGAGTCCAGTCAAAAATAAATCTCTGAGAGTAACAAATAAATAATCAGACCTAGAGAGAGAGAGAGAGAGAGAGAGAGAGAGAGAGAGAGATCGATCTTGCTACCCATCCTGAGATCCAAACATCCACATTATGAAGCTCATGGCCACTAGTAACTCACACACACACACATACACAAACATACACACACTCATACACACTACACACACACAGACACACACGCACACACAAGAATCTTTTAAAAAAATGAAAGTCAGGCAGAAGCGGTGTGTGTCTTTAGTCCCAGCACCTGGGAGGCAGAGACAGGCAGATCTCTGAGTTCAGGACCAAACTGGGCTGCAGAGGCAGTCCCAGGACATCAGGGCTATTACAAAGGGAAACTCTGTCTCGAAAAAACAAAAAATTATGAAATGAGGTTGTTTTAAAAATAATGATTGGGGGCTGGTGAGATGGCTCAGTGGTTAAGAGCACTGACTGCTCTTCCAGAAGACCCGGGTTCAATTCCCAGCACCCACATGACAGCTCACAGCTGTCTGTAACTCCAGTGCACATTAAACAAAGTTTTAAAAAAAAATGATTGGCCAGGTGTTGGTGGCGCACACCTTTAATCCCAGAACTCAGAAGGTAGTAGAGTCAGGCGGATCTCTGTGAGTTTGAGGGTAGCCTGGTCTACAAAGTGAGTTTCAGAAGAATCAGAGCTAAACAGTGAAACCCTGTCTTGAAAAGACAAAAAATAAAAAATAAATAAAAATATGGTTGAGCCAGGCACATGGTTGAAAAATTTTGTAATACTAGCTCTCAGAAGGCTGAAGCAGCAGAATTGCTGCCAGCTACATAGTGAGATATGATCTCCAAAAATAGTAGCAAGAATGAATGGAGGGGGAAAAGACATCAATATTAATTAATAGAAGAGAAAAGGTTGAGCTGTGAGCTCCAATATAAACTTCCTTTATGATAAGAATAGCGTTTTGAGGGACTGGAGAGCTAGCTCTGCAGTTAAGAGCACTGGCTACTCTTCCAGAGGACCTGGGTTTAATTCCCAGCACCTACATGGCAGCTCACAACTGTCCATGACTCCGGTTCCAGGGAACCTGACACCCTTACATAGACATACATGCAGGCAAAATACCAATGTAGATAAAATGCAAATAAATAAATTTTTTTAAATAGCATTTTGAATTAGCAAGGTAAAGAGTGATGTTTTTCAAGATGGAACACAATGTATTAAGTAAAGAAGCAACTAAACTGGACAGGGGAGTTAAGCTGATTCCCAGCCTTACTCCTTTCCCTGAGTTCAATTCCAGATCGATGTCCATGTTCTGAACGCAAAGCCAGTAGACTTACTGCTGAAGCAAACCCTTTCTAAGCAAAACGTAAGGCGCAGGAGCCATAGCAGAAGTCTAACAGGGCTGGGGAGCTGGCCAGACTGGTGGTCAAGAACATTTGCTGCTCTTGCAGAGGCCTTGGGTCTGATCTCAGCACCTACACGGAGGCTCCCAATCATTTGTCACTCCAGTTCCAGGGAACCCAATGTCTTCTTCCAAGGCCCACTGATACCAAGCACTCACAGAGTGAACATGCATACATGCAAACAAAACACACATCGGCTAAAATTAGTATTTTTTTAAAATAAAGATGTTTAAATTCTTTACAACAATAATATTTTACTTTCTGCGTAACTTTTTAAAAAATGAAAGTCAAAAAAGTAAACAACTAATTGTGCGGAAATCAGGCACAAAATAATCTAATTTGGTTGGTTATGGTAGAATATATTTCAGGTCTCACTAAAAGAACTCAGGCAAAATTTCGTAATGGCAACTTATATAATAAGAAATACAACAGGCCAACAAGTACGTAGAAGTTTTTCAGCCGGAAGCTCAGCATGGACAGTCAGGCCGTGCTGCTTCTAAATAAAGTACTTACTGTTTATAGCAGGAATTCTGGCTCAGCCATTCAGGGGCCCTCCAACAGACTGTGACAGGTGTCTGAGTCTCGTTTACACAGAGTTATCACAGATTTATCAGTGCCAAATGTGTGCTCACCTTTAGTTCCAGCACTCAGGAGGCAGAGGCAGGCAGCTCTCTGAATTCAAGGCCATCCTGGTCTACCTAGAGAGTTCCAAGCTAGTCAGGGCTACATAGTGTCTCAAGAAAAAGTGCAGTTAAATCACAATGTACGGATAATGTTCAGCCTTCTCTGCCAATAAAACGTGGTAAGAATCCATGACGCCCTCATAAACTGTGTCAAGTTATCACAATCAAAAGTACAGGACAATGCCCACGTTGAGGAAATGATACAGAGAGATGCTTGGAATGGGGTGAAAGTGCACGCAGCTAGAGCTCCCAAAAGTGTCAGGGAAAACCCGTTAGTAAAACTGAAACTGATTAACTATTTGATAGGAGCCAAGTCTCTGAAGTCGCCACATAGACTTCCAACAGAGAGCACATCTACCAAGTACCACAGAGCACTGAAGAATTAGCAGTTCAGCATCTAAGACCTGCGCAGCCAGAAACAACCAACTCCTAATGCCAGGTCAGCTTCAAATTTAAAAACACAGATCATTTTTATTTTGCGATAGTGGGGAAATGTTTTCCTTAAAATGTGTTTTAGGGACCGGCTGGATGACTCTGTATGTAAAGGCTCATGACACACAAGCTTGGACATCTGAGTTCAATCTTTGGTCCCAAGTGCTGGGATTAAAAACAGAGAAAACTGACTCTGACTAATTATCCTCCCAACTCTATACATGCACTGGGGCATTCACGTGCCACTCCACACATTACACACAATAATAATAACAATTTAATACATACATATGTTTTATCCCAGGAAGAATGTGAAATTGTTCAACATCACTCATAATTAACAAAAAAGTAAATCAAAACAAAAACTATTGTCTTCAGAGCCTCAGGTAGCCCAGGCTAGCTTCAAACTGACTATACAGAGAGATTAACCTTGAACTCCTAGGTCTTCCTGCTTCTACCTACCACTTGAGGATGGGGGCTGGTGTGGGGGGGGGGAGAACTGTTCCAGTATGCACAAGTGCACATGTGGGTATAATGCGTGGAGACCAGAGGTCAACATTGGGGAGTTTTCTTGAGGAACCACTCACCTTGGTTTCTGAGACAGAATCTCTCACTAGGCCTGGACAGTGAGTCCCAAGGACTTGCCTGCCTTTCCTCTCCAGCTCAGGGATTATAAGCGCACACCACCAGTCAGGTTTCTACATGGGTGCTAGGGGTCAAACTCAGTTCTTCATGCTTCTGGTAAGCACGTTATCAACTGAGCCATCCTTCCACCCCAACTTCATTTTGTTTTTTGAGACAGGGTCTTATTCTGTTTGAAACACATATTTAAAAACACAGGCCAGCCTCAAACTCCTGGAAAATCCTTCTGCCTAAGCTTGGACATGAACCTTTGTTTGTAGACAGGGTCCCACTATGTAGTTCTGGCTGTCCTAGAACTCACTTTGTAGACCAGGCTGGCCTCAAACTCACAGAGATCCGCTTGCCTCTGCCTCCCTATCCTGGTACTAAAGGTACATGCACCATACCTGCAATTTTTATAAGTTTTAAAAATGAGACTTCTGCTTCCATGAATTTATCCAAAAATATAGCCACAAAAGCATATCAATATATATGAATATTAAGAATCGCAACATAAAACAAACAAGAAATACCAGAAGAAGCTACAAATATATCCATTAATTCTGGTTTGTCCTTCATAAAAATACAATGAAGCCGTCTGCAAAATGGAGGTTTATATGAGTTGCCATACATATCTACACAAATGGGGAGGGGCATATCAAACACATGAATACATACAACATTATGTCCTTTTTTTCTTTACCTAGATTATAGTCTTACAAATTAACTGGGGGGAGGAGGGATGGGACATGGGATGATAAGCAGGGATGTTACATAGAAGAACAAAAGTATCAAGTACAGATCACTTGGTTCTTAAAACTATGCTTCCTTATCCCTTACTGGGGAAAACAGAAACTGCAAAGCCTGGTAGAAAAGTAAGTCAATCAGGGAATGGAGCAGTTAAGAACTCTGGCTGCTCTTGCAGAGGCCCTGAGTTCCGTTCCGGCATCCACATGGTAACTTTACGGCTGTAACTCTAATGCCAGCAGAGTCGATGCCTTCTTCTGGCCTCCACGGGCACTGCATGCATGTGCTGTACACATCCATACACTTGAACCAAAAGCCAATCTTTTAAGAAAAATTGTTAATCCTATAAATTTCAGCGGAGACACTTTATAATATTCAACCCTAAACTAGGGCATACCTGGCTGGGGTAAGTCTCAGAACAGATTTTATTTCTTAATCGTCTCTCTCTCTCTTTCACACACACACACACAAGGAAATACCATGAAGGCAGGATCTTTGTTTCAATAACAATAATCTATAGCATTTAAAATAAGTTCTAAGTGAGTATTAGAGTAGCCCCCCATTCTTTTAATAACCTTAATAATCTTGCCTCTCGCCCACTCTGTAGGCTTCTCAAAGAGGTGCATCAGGGACTCTGCACTGGCATCCGTCTATTATGTAATAACTGCACGCCTTCATCCCAGCTCTCTGTCTTGACATACGTCGGTAGGGGAGATCAATGCTTGGTTTAACTGAGGCAATGCTATTCCAGGTAAGTCCTGCAAGGAGTTCCCACGAAACTGTAAATCTTTAACTGCTTCATTCATCCGCAGAGTCCTGCTACGAAATGCTGCCAGTACAGCTGATTTACACTTTGGCACAAGCTCTTTATGTCCTCGCAGGGACCAGCAACAAATTGAGAGCAGCAGATCATACTTTGAATAGCACTGAACTAGAGGAGAGCTGAACCGCTAACGCCCTGACATGGGAGAGTCTTTCCTTACATTAAACATTGCTCTGCCTATATCAAGTCAATTTTCCCACTGACAGGAGAGACCGGAAGTACACAGAGATAATGGTTAAGAAAATTAAAGGGAGGATGGGAGATTGCTCAGTGAGTAAAGGCCCCTGCCACCCAGCCAGACCAGCTGAGGTAGAGTACCAGGATCCACATCATGAAAGGAGAGAACTAACTCCCCGGAGTTACCCTCCGCCCTTCATACATGCATCGTGGCAACAAAGAAATGGCACCTACACACCCCCCAAAAATTAACTTTTAAAAAGCAAGAAATGAAAGACAAAGAAAGGAAAAGAGGTGCCAAGGCAACAATTTTGCACAAAGGAATTTGGAGTCACTTCCTTGCCCCTAAAGTTAGCTATAGTTACAGGTGCCCAAGTTCCAGGCAGCAGCTATATAGTTATGAGGCATGGTTAAGTCCGTGAAAGTCAGCAACAGTGGTAACCGTATTCAGTTTCAGAAATTCTGTAGTCGCAATTGTCTGTCATTTTCCCTTAGATTAACCACTTGGACAAACTCAGAGTTTCCATCCCATAGCACAGTGTCACTTAAAGCCCAATATACAAACAAGAATCAGAAAAAAAAGCCAAAAAAAAAAAAGCACATGATTTTGAAGCTCTGAACTAACATTTCCATGAGCCAATGATCCACAAATAAATACTATGTTTAAGTGTTTGCTACAAGATACATAGTATCTCTTCAGACAAGCTTGGGCTGCCAATTTCTCTCCTTAAAGAGGAATCCTTCCTATTCCAAATCAAAGAGAGAAATATGCAAACCAAAATCCACAGGGGCTAAGGAGCTCCTGCCTGTCCATGGTTAAGGGGCCCCTCACATACCATCCAAAAATGATAGGTCATGGTTGAAAGTTCTTTTTAAAGAGAGGCAACGTTTAAGAATTCACAAGTTGGGCTGGAGAGATGGCTCAGAGATTAAGAGCATTGGCTGCTCTTCCAAAAGTCCTGAGTTCAATTCCCAGCAACCACATGGTGGCTCACAACCATCTGTAATGGGGTCTGGTGCCCTCTTCTGGCCTGCAGGCATACACACAGACAGAATATTGTATACATAATAAATAAATAAATATTTAAAAAAAAAAGAATTTACAAGTTGCTGGGCAGTGGTGCCACACATCTTTAATCCCAGCACTTGGGAGGCAGAGCAGGCAGACATCTGTGAGTTCCAGGCCAACCTGGTCTACAAGAGCTAGTTCCAGAACAGCCAGGGCTGTTACACAGAGAAACCCTATCTCGAAGAAAAAAAAAAATTCATGACTCTACATCTCATCTCCCACCAAATAACCCTGGGATCTCTGCCCCCATCCAAGCTGATGTCTCTGAACAAGCCACCCCCTCTGACACTTTATCATCACGCCGTCAATCTGCAACCACGCTTCACTTCAACAACTCAGTTCTTTCCCAGCTCCCACCAACTGATGCCTTAATCCACGTCTTCATTCCTTTTCCTTCCAATTCTGCAGACTATAGATTTGCTCCAAATAATTGTTGTTTTCCCAGTTTACTGCCTCTTCCTGGTCTATAAATCAGCATTATGCACACACGGTTTTTGAGCAGGGTTTACAAAGGCTACTGCTCTACAGTCAATGTGCTACATCAATTGATGACAATAATATTGGTTTTCAGGAAGAGCTGAAGTTCTTTCAATTCGATGTGTAGTTTTGTCGATATGTATAAATTGGAATTCTGTAAGTAGAAGCAATTGTGTCCTTACACATACTTAGTATGTTGTTAACCATCTGCCTGATATCCGTATTTACACATCATAAACACTTAATAAATGTTTTATTTGGCTGACACGAAATTTTATAATGCTTTGAAAGAGAAACGGTAAAAACACATCTTAAAAATCACAAGCTTCGCCTTCGAGTGTAACATTCTGCATTCCAACAGCTTCATTCTTAGGAAAGGGGATTAAGAAAATTATCTTGAATATAAATACATGATATAAATATGCATAAAAGTATGCAAAAGCCGTTTTCCATAGCACCTGGATGTCCAGCGATGATTAACAAAATTATATTCACTGAAAGGTTGTGATACAACACAACAGTAGCTATACAAACAGGGACCATTACATGTAAACATGGAAGCTTAAGGTTAGTGAAGAAACAAGGTTATATATGTGACACTGCATATTATAGAAACTATTCTAAAGCCAAGTAGAAAGAGACACATATCAGGGAGGTCACAAACAATCATTTCCCCTCCGTTCTTTCCAAGCCGCACAATGAGCACTGATTACTTTGTAATAAACATGTGCTACTCTAAAACAGCCCGATCTTTCACTCAAATAGTAAGGAACGCTCAAACTGCACGCAGGATGTAGCAAATGTAAATGAGTATGTCTGTACTGTCTGTATTCTAGGTTCCCTCCTACATCACTGTTGAGGTAATCTCTTTATAATGAACACTGAAATTTTAATAGTGTAACCAAACATCCCGTTCATATGTGGCTGTTGATAATTCACAGCTTCAAATCCTAAGTAGTCTCTCTACGTTGATCTTCCATTCCAGCTGAATGAACTAGCCACAAACCCAGAACCAAGGCTCACTGGAATCCCTGCTTTTCCCATTTGTGTGTCTTAAATGAGTAACTGATCTCAGGTATCATCAGACGTGTTGTAAGTCTTTCTTACTGGCATAGATCTGCGATTCAAAACCTCTGCAGCCAATGAAGCACCTGGTGCCTGTCCTGGATTCGCTCTTTCCTTTTGAACTCATTTCTTGCAGTCCTGGTCTCTATTTAGTTGACAGCGACTGCTTGCAGTTACTCAGACCCGTTAAGCCAGCAACCTTCTCTCTGTATAGACGTTACATCTCAAGTAAACGAAATCACCCTACACTGCGATTTCCCCATGGCTAGAAATGCCAGACAGCTCTGAGATCATACCTCAACCTCCCAATATGACTGCAATTACATAAGCAATATATGACCACATTAAATGCAGAAACGGATGCTCTTTGCCACTACCTCCTTCAAAACACCTTCCATTTACTATGAAGAAACTTTTGATTGAAAGCAAGCCCCTTCAAACAGTTTCAACTTTGCTTCCTTTTTCCCAGCCCCATGCCAAAGCATAGGCATCCAGGCCATATCTTATCTTTCCCTACATAGCATCCAATTGGCTTTTTATAGCCAGAAACTCTCTGAACGCTAAGCACGACCTTGGCTACTGGCTTTCCCTGGCATCGTCTGAAAGTTATTTTTAACTTTGAAATTAGCATGAAAGCCTACATTTCTCATCGCAGCAAGTCAAAACATCCCCATTTCCTATAATAATGTGATCCTCCTCCATTCAGAAGAAACCCCACATTATAAACCCATGACGTATAAAAGAGACTCAGGAACCCAAGGGAGAAACAGGAGGGCACGGAAGCCCAGCTCTTCGGTTCATAAACTGGACTCTTACCTCTCGCTTCTTCCTATAAAGAAACTGTGCTTTGAGTATAGCTCTTGAAGAAAGTTTTCCGGACAGGACTCTGAGGGTAGGAAAAGTCTCTTGCTAGTCAGAGCTACAGAGGACCACACGGAGAGACAGTGAC
This sequence comes from Microtus oregoni, assembly GCF_018167655.1. NCBI lineage: Eukaryota > Metazoa > Chordata > Mammalia > Rodentia > Cricetidae > Microtus > Microtus oregoni. The sequence continues at coordinate 9,446,194 of NW_024543066.1, forward strand.
GATGGGGCAGTCACTTTAGCCAAGCCCGCTCCTCACCCGGGATGAGAAAGGAAGGGGAGGTTACAAACCAGGGTGGGTGGTATCTAATCCTGGGCTCACCAGTGACCTCACTGACAACTTGTTGCTGAAAATACTTTGTTGAAAAAGGCCAGACACATACTTTCCCTAGAGACCTACATGCTTCTTAGGAAACTCTAAATAAGTTAGATTTGACTTTCTATCATCCTTGTTAAAATAAGGAATGTTTCCAATGAAAGCTTGTTAGAATTACTTAATGTGAGAAATTGTAAATTGGGAAATCCTTGCCCCATTATTACTTAAAGTTCAGGGCTCTGGAGCCCTGGGTCACATCTGAGATAGCATTTTTCTGTTAAGATTTCACCATTTCACACACCCATATACCGCCTACCATTCTTTCTGCTTCTTGTATGTATAAACGACCACATCGCAGTAGGAAACTAGACAGAAAGTTATCAAAAGCCCTTTAGTAGAACAATTAATCAATTCAAGGCACCAGAAAAGTTTATCCTAGAAGTTTTGGGTTTTTCTACTTAAGGAGATATTTTTCTGTATTTCCTTCCATATGTAACATGAATTCTTACAAGAACATAAGAGTATATATACATATAGCCTTCACCTCAATGATACTGCATCTCACTACCTAGCTCTTTATGATGCCATCAACTGAGTTTGTGTTCTGAAACTTTAGGACATGCTTCCTTAGCTACTCATACTTTGTTCCTGTAATAACACACAAAATGACTCTAACATGCTGCTAACTACAACATGAACTGTTTGTTGGAGCTTTGGCACTCCTGTTCTTAAGGGACTGAATTCAAAATAGAAGAAAGCATTTATTTATTGGCTCCACAGATATCTTGGAACAAATATTAGGGAGCCAAGAGGAAAGTCAGGATCTGGGGATTATCAAAGAGAATCAGCTATGAAAGGGGGTTCGTTTTATATGACTTCCCAGAAAGCCTACAAAATAAGAGTATTTTTACTGTAGCCTCCTTTAAAATGTACATAATGGACATTTATCTAAAGAGTCCTAGTCACTAACAAAATGCCCTTCCAGATTTGTTTTATAGCATCCTTTCTCCTGGGAAGGATCTCAGAGTGGTTTCTTTTCACAGAGAAACAAAGAGTGAGTTTTACATCACACAATCCATCTTTTCTGGAATAAAGAGATCACTTGACACTTGCAAAATAGCAGGTTTTGTTTTAGAGCTTTGATAATGAATGTTTTCTAAACCAGGACTACTGAACTGAGCCCAAGATAAGGTACCCAGGTTCTATTGTAAACTTGGCCTGCCTAGCGGGAAAACCACTGCACCTTCCCCTACTGCTCTCTAGCCACCGCCCCCGCCCCCAGTACTTCTACAAAGTAGACATGAAAACCCCTAGTCTCTGCTTTTCAGTAGTTATGTGATTTAAATTGATAAAACTGGAGTGTTTAAAATATACTGAACTCCTCAAAGATATAATGTACACAGAACCACATTGCAGGGTTTGGTGTTATCAAAAAACAAACAAATAAACAAACAACAACTAAATACTCTTAGTGTCTGAAGTGTGATTTTTAAAGAGCTTTGCGGAGTATTTGGGGGTTTTGTTGACTTGCTTAGTTTGTTGCTTCCTTATCCAAACACCCAGCCTTGAAGTTAGGCTTGACGTTCAGTACTCTCGCCACAAGGGGTCCTCTCTAGCAAGTCAAATTACAGGCCCCACAGGCCTCTATATTTACATCCCTTTGCCGACAGAAAACACACATCACCTAATGTCAAATTTCCATAACTAACTATCGGGCAGCAGATAAAACCAGAGCGATTTGGTCTGTGTGGTCGCTGAAGCATGCTGAACACTAAATAGTTCCTGTAAACTACACAGCCCTGCGTTTTGCATCCTGGCCCCCTTCCAAACAGGCCGCAGTAATTCCTGCCTGTCACCTCACCCAGTCTCCCTCAGTATTTATGTTCCTTCCCTATTCGTTTCTTTCCTCTCTTTATACTTTTCAAACTTGAAAATTTTGGCTCACGTTCCACTGACAAACAGACAAAGCTTAGGGGCAGAGGAGAGGATAAAAAAGAGAAAATAAATCGGGGCCGTTAGCAGTAATCCTCCTGAGGCGATCAAGAGCATGGGTTTGATTTTGAGTATTGGGGCTAGCCCCCCCCCCAAAAAAAAGTCACTGGATTGAGTATTCTGAGAAGCCCTTGTTGTGGAGATTCTGAGCCAGCTAGAAGTTTAAAGGCAAGGAAGGAAGTTCCGAAAAGAAGATAATTGCATCCCAAATCAGAAGTCCCTCCAGGAAAATAAGCCTTCCAACACACAATCGGTTCTGTGCTCAGAAAGGAACAATGCTTCTTTGTGTCATTCAACTTTTAAGAATGAAAATAGCTCTTGCATAAGTCATGAGTCTATTTATTGTGTATGAGATACCTCCAAGTGCTGGCAGTTTGGTTAGGGCTTTTTACAAGTTTATTATCTCGGACCAGCAAGGTATCTCACTGAGGAAAAGCATTTGCTATGCAAGCCTGACCACTTTTGTTCAATCCCAGGAACACTTGGTGGAAGGACAAACGGTAAAAGGAGAAAACTGACTCACAAAAATTGTCTCTGGCCTCCATACATGCTCCTCATACACAACATAAATATAAAAAAATAAAATAAAAAACACAACAATAAAAATAAACCTAACGTATCTTCTCTTGTTTCAAAGATGTAGTATAGCAGAAAGATATTTCTCGCCCATTCTAGGATTTACTTCAACCCACTCTCCTGCCTCGTTGGGGAAAACTAAATTCATTCAAGAAAATGCCGCCCCATCATTAAATCAACAAAACCATAAGCCATAAACCCCACCCACCCACTTCCTCCCACCTATCCCAATCCTCCTGTTGAAGCTAAACTCGCCTCTCTGGACCCCACCACCACCTTCTGGCCCCACCTCCTCAATGAATCTGCTTGCTATCGTCATTTCATTTCCTGTGCCATCACCAACTCTCTAGCGATCGCAGCATAAGCAGCACGTTTGCCTGAAGAAAGTATCAAACAGGACCTGAGGGTACAGCTCTGTGAGAGAGCACATGCTTAGGACATACCTTGGGTTCAAGCATCAGTACCAAAGTTAAAAAATAAAAGAAACTCAGCAAGCAAGCAGTAACACACCTGCACCCTACCTCTCCTTCTAGGTACAACTACAAGCCACCGTTGCTGTGTTTTCACGTAACCAACAACACATCCATTGTGATTTTTTTACCTATTCACTTCTATAAGGGTCAATAAGTTTACCAATGATCTCCATGTGGTCAAAAATACAGTCATTTTCTTGTTACATTTTTAATTCGTGTGTGTGTGTGTGTGTGTGTGTGTGTGTGTGTGTGCAATAGCATGAATGGGGAAGTCAGAAGACAGCTCAAAAGACCCATGTGGGTCTCAGGAATGGAACTCAACTCGCCAGGCTTGGTAGTACATGCCTTTACCCAGGGAGCCATCTCGCCAGCCCCCCAAAAAGTCATCTTCGGGAATTTCAATCAGTGTCGTAATCAGCATAATACAATGTTGAGTAAGAATCTTCCTGTTGCCCAGAATTGATAACTAAGGCTCAAAATGAAAGAAAAGAAGTCAAGTCATCTCCAGTGACTAATGTGCTGCAGAATTTCCAGCATTTGAAGACTAACATCCAACTGTCTTCTCCATATCTCCCCACACAGGCACGAAAAGAGCTTTTCATTTTGCCTATCAAATTTGTTTCCTTCTTCCATGCAAATCCTATGGTAGTAATTGGTACTATGACCCAACTTCTTAAACACAAACTTAGGAGTCATCATCCATTCGTTATTTTATCTTATGAGCATCAAGAATCCCCAGCCATGTGTGGTGGCACCCATAAGCCTAGCAGTTGAGAGGGTAAAGAAAGGGAAATGCAAGTCAAAGGCCAGCCTGAGCTACACGGGAAGATCCCATCTCAAAAGATAATGTAACTCAGCTGGTAGAGTTGTTCACACATGAAGTCCTGGGGTGGATCCCCGGCACCAGGTAAAATAGACATGAGTTTGGGGCCAGCCTGGGCTACAGGAGCTAATCCACGCAGTCGTCAAATCCATGCTCTATCTCTGTCTTTATAGTTACTACTCTGGTATAAACTATTCCTGTGTCTTGCTTAGTTTATGTATTATATTTCCAGTTAATTTCTTCTAATACAATACAAACACAAATATGTCATCTAGAAGCTAATCAGACTATATGTAGTTACAAAATCTTTACATTTGACTTTAACTATTTCAGAACAAAGAACTTCTCAGCAGGATTAAAATGACTCTTTTGCTCATTTAGTTTTCTCAAGGTTCTGTAGGAAACTCTGGTGAACCTCGATATCAATAACCTCGATAAGTATAGTAATTATAATCAGTCATATCTGCTCCAGTTCATTGGCTTTGTTATTTTTCATTTTGAAAATGAAAATTCCCGCCAGATGGTGGCACACACTTTTAATCCCAGCACTTCGGAGGCAGAGGCAGGTAGATCTCTGTGAGCTCAAGGCCAACCTGATCTACAGAGTTCCAGGACAACTAGGGCTGTTACACTGAGAAATCCTGTCTCAAAAAAACCAAAAGAATAAAATAAAAATAAAAATTGCCAGCACGTGCCTTTCAAATGGTATTTTTATTTATCAACCACCCCATCAAAGCCCTATACTATATTAATTATATTAATAATCTAGAACATCTTGCATTGGTGCTTCTAAAAACAACCTGCTTGTGTGACTTTGAAGCTCACAGTCATTTTCAGAGACACAGAACACCCAAGATGGAATTTACTACTATTATCATTGAAACTTATTTCAATTTTTATTATTTTTAATTTTTACTTTTATGAGTAGAGAGGTTTTGCCCACATGTATGTCTATGTATCATGTGAGTGCCTGGTGCCCACAGAGGTCAAAAGGGGTCATCAAATCCACTGGAACTGGAGCTATAGACAGTTATGGGTGCTGGGAACTGAACCCAGGTCCTCTGGAAGAGCAGCCAGTGCTCTTGACCACTGAACCATCTTCCAGCCACAGTATTTCAAATTATTTGAACAGGAAAGTATAACACTACTTCTAATGGACTCAAATACTTAGCTTTATACAGTATGAAGTTATAAAACATGAGGTTGTTTTGTGATCCTAATTTCAAGTCTTACCTCTCCTGAGAAAACAAAGAGAACTTTCTAGCTGTTCAAATGTAAAGTAAATCTTTCCTGAACTGTGAAAACAATGACTATAAATAATTCTCAGAGAAATACTCTGACATGTTTTCTTTTCAGTTTTGTTTCTTAAAGAAATTGTTTTTTTTTCTTTGTATGAATTTGCACATTCTTTTTTCCTCTCTGTTTTGTTTTTATTGAGCTGTACATTTTTGTCCACTCCCCTTCCTTCCTCTCTTCTCCCCTTCTACCCTCTCCCATGGTCCCCATTCTTCCAATTTACTCAGGAGATCTTGTCTTTTTCTCTTTCCTATGTAGTTCTGTGTATGTCTCTCTTTGTTGTCTAGGTTCTCTGGGATTGTGAAAAGTAGGCTGGTTTTTCTTTGCTTTATGCCATTTATGAGTGAGTACGTTTAATATTTGTCTTTCTGCATCTGGGTTACCTCTCTCAGCATGTTTTTTCCCCTAGGTTTATCCATTTGCCTTCAAATTTCAAGATGTCATTATTTTTTTTAACCACTGTGTTATACTCCATTGTGTAAATGTACCACATTTTCTTTATCCATTCTTCGGTTGAGGAGCATCTAAGGTTGTTTTCAGGCTCTGGCTAAGACAAACAATGCTGCTATGAACTTAGCTGAGCACATGTACTTGTGGTATGCTTGAGCATCCTTTGGATATATACCCAAAAGTTGTATTGCTGGGTCTTGAGGTAGATTGCTTCCTAATTTTCTGAGAAATTCCCATATTGATTTCCATAGCAGCTGTACAAGTTTGCACTCCCACCAGCAATGAAGGAATGTTCCCTTCACCCCACATCCTCTCCAGCATAAGCTGTCATCAGTGGTTTTTTTTTTTTTTATCTTTGCCATTCTTACAGGTGTAAAATGGAATCTCAGAGTTGTTTTGACTTGCATTTCTCTGATAGTAAGGAAGTTGAGCATTTCCTTAAGTGTCTTTCAGCCATTTTAGACTCATCTGTTGAGAGTTCTCTGTTTAGATCTGTACCCCATTTTTTTATTGGATTATTTGTTCTTTTGATGTCAAGTTTCTTGAGTTCTTTGTATATTTTGGACATCAGTCCTCTGTCCACTGTGTAGCTGGTGAAGATCTTTTCCCATTCGGTAGGCTGTCATTTTGTCTTGTTGACCATGTCCTTTGCTTTACAGAAGCGTCTCAGTTTCAGGAGGTCCCATTTATTAACTGTTTCTCTCAGTGTCTGTGCTACTGGGGTTATACTTAGGAAGTGGTTTCCTAATGAATTTGCATGTTCTTCAACCCATGAGAACTTCCATCCATTTTATAAACCATTTTTCAGTGGCTCCTCTTAGCTTGCTGATGTGATATTCACAATTACTAAAAACAAACTAAATATCTATACTGGGTCATTAAAAATCTATCCAAGGCCTGGCAAGATGGCTCAGGAGATAAAACACTTGCTTCACAAGGCTGTCATCCTAAGTTCAATCCCTGACATCTACGTACAAGTATAAAAAGAGAACTGGTTCCACACGTGACCTCCACACACAAGCTATGACACATGCACACTCACACACACACACTAACAACATATGTAAAATAAATAAATAAACTATATCCTGTATATGTCTTTTATGTGTAACAATATTTATACACCAAAAGTCAGCTACAGATGCAGACTAATTGATGAATTCAAATACTGTAAGCAGCATTAAAAAAATTGTGTAATATTTCTGAAAGGGTGAACAATTTTTGATACACTAGAAAATAAAAACCAAGAACAATCTTCGTATATCCTCGAGCAGCTGCAGCCCTAGAAAAGTGAGAAAAAATAATAATAGTTTGTGCTTTTAACAAAAATCAGATTTAATTTCTAGATTTACAAAACCACAAATGAGGCATATGAAAATACTCACCGAGCTCTTTGAAGGCTGCATGGAATGTGAAAAATCCTCCATCTTTGTTGGCAGAGAATTTCACACTTGTCAAAACTTCTAAGCGGCATTAGCCTGACAGATTCTTTGATTGGTCCAACTATGGCCAGGTTTCTGTACCTCCTCCTCACTCCAACTGGGTATAACTTTCCCATAAATTTCGGTTTCAGCAAATAGCCTTAAAATAAAGCCAGTCTAGCAAGAACATTCTTCAAACACAGAGGCAATAGAGGGGGACCTGCTTACTGGCTTGCTCTCCACAGCTTATTCAGTCTGCTTTCTGATAGAACCCAGGACCACCAACCCAGGGATGGCCCCACCCAAATGGGCTGAGCCCTCTCCATCAGTCACTAGTTAAGAAAATGCCCTACAGGTTTGCTTGCAGCCCCACCTCACGAAGCATTTTCTTTTTTTATATATATATTTATTTATTTATTATGTATACAATATTCTGTCTGTGTGTATGTCTGCAGGCCAGAAGAGGTCTCCAGACCTCACTACAGATGGTTGTGAGCCACCATGTGGTTGCTGGGAATTGAACTCAGGACCTTTGGAAGAGCAGGCAGTGCTCTTAACCACTGAGCCATCTCTCCAGCCCTCCTCTCCGTTGACTTTAGCTTGTGTCAAGCTGACTTAAATAGCCAGGACAATCCTTACTGGCTTGCTTCCCTGGCCCACCTACCTAGGTCAGCACCACCTACATTGGGCTGGGCCCTTGCACATCAGTGGACAGTTGAGAAAAGGCTTCACAGATACGCTCACTGGCTCCTCTGATGGAAACAGTTCCTCTGTTGAGATTCCCTCTTCCAAGGTATGTCTAGGTTTGCGTCAAGCTGACAAAACTATGACACTTTCCTTCTGCAATTTTCCATCCACTGCCCCCCCCCTTGTTATGGGGCTATAAATTTACATGTGCCCTTGAGACATTAGAAGGTCAGCTACATTTCTCTTCCTACATAATACCCCTTTACAGGTAGTCCCCACACCTGTGGGGATGCTCCAACATAAAGCCTTCTTTAGCATGCCTTAAGAAATATTATTGAGCCGGACATGCGTGGCAGTGCACTCCTTTAGCCGCAGCCCTTGGCGGGCAGAGAAAGGCAGATCTCAGTGAGTGTGAGGTCAACCTGATCTCCTGATTACATAAGTAAGTTCCAGTACAACTACACAGAGAAATCCTGTCAAAAAAAAAAAAAAAAGAAAGAAAAAGAAAAGAGAAGAAAGATAATTCTTTTTCCCGGAGACAGACACAGTCAGTAATGCCAAGTGTACCCTGATGAGTGCCAAACCAAAGTGCTCCAAGGTGCAGAGGGAGAAACAGACCTGAGACCACTTCTGTGTGACACACTACATGTTTATAAAGAGCCCCGCGGGGGCTGGAGAGATGGCTCAGTGGTTAAGAGCATTGCCTACTCTTCCAAAGGTCCTGAGTTCAATTCCCGGCAACCACATGGTGGCTCACAACCATCTGTAGTGAGGTCTGGTGCCCTCTTCTGGCCTGCAGACATACACACAGACAGAATATTGTATACATAATAAATAAATATTAAAAAATAGAGCCCCGCGGGATTGGATGGCAAAATCTTAGCAGCAAAGTGGTTAAACTGAAGCTATTAATACACAAACATTAAAATACTAAAGCATGTATGCTGCATATGAAAGTCAGTAGAGAGCCAGAAGGTGCACCATTGTGACTAGTGCTTTAGAAGAGATGCTTCATTCCGTTCTTCCCAGAAGTATACACACGGTTCATTCCCACGGCACTTCCTATACAACCAGCACGTTATTATCTTCAGCCGTTCACACCTGGCTCCACCCTGGATTGCAAGCTCGGTACTTAAAAATAGGAATATTCATTCACAAGGAAACCCGGTACTGCTATTTCAGTGACAAAAATGAATTTTGAAAGTTAACAGTTTGCTCTAGAAATCCAAGTTTATCTGAAAACGTCAAGGAGGAAGATCATCTGCGTAACAGCCTCCAAGTATAGAAACAGTAAAAAATGAGACTTAAAATTGCTGCTACGATGTACAGTTTTGGATTTCGTTCATCCAACTGCTTTTTAGTTCAGAACTAGAAATAACATCTTCTTAGTGACATCTATAGTTATCAGCATATTTTTCTTCTTTTCAGTATGAAATAATACTTCAAGGTGATCTATATACATGATGTAAATTCAAGCTGTCGTATAGACACAAATGCTTTCCTTAAAAAAAAAAAAGTGTTTTACCATACAACATGAATAGGACAGAAGTGACCCTGGAAACCTGCCGGGACGATGGACTGCAGATGCCAAAGTGGTTTCCATTTTCTATCACTTTGGAAACTTGAAGCCATAAAAAATAAAAGGCATATGGCTCAACTCCCCCCCTCCCCCCCGCCGCTTAGGGAATAATCTTAAAGAATCCCTCAGGTGGTCAGAATTTTAATGTAACACTTTGTAGGGCTTTATTATATGGGCCCATATTTCTACATTGTATGGTGGCCAGGCTTTCAGACCAGTTTGCACTATGCCACACAGAAAGGGGTCACCTGGCCTTTGCAGACAAACTGATGCCATCCTAAACAAAGGATCAGGATATGCTAATGTCGCTCTGCTCCTTCTTTGTAATTCTGGGAGATCACCTGGGAAGAGGTGTTAATTCAGTCTATGGGACTGAGCAGCCATAGTTGTGGACCTGACCTAAGTCCCACTACCCCAGAAACAGAAAGCTAAAGAACTTCCCCCTCAGTTTGCCTTTTGGTATAAAAGCTGTTTGGAGAATAAGCACAGGTGAATTTTCAGGATGTAAACTCAGGATTTCATGAGAGATCCCTGAAAACTCCCTCCCGGTAAAATGATGTGAGTTGTCCCAATTATTCCCACGCCTCCCGTCTGGTCTGAGAAATAATTTATGGTGCAGGCTGGTTCTGGGCCCCGACAACACTTAAAAAAGAGAGAGAATTTGACCCCAGAGTGTTGTGAGGAGCTGCGGGCCGCGTTCCGGCCGCCCGGCTCCTGGCCGCCAGCTAGCTTATGCCCCGAAATAATTACACAGAAACTGTATTCTTTTAAACACTGCCTGGCCCATTAGTTTCAACCTCTTATTGACTAGCTCTTACATATAGATCTAACCCATTTTTAATATTCTGTGTAGCACCATGAGCTAAAGAAGTCACTCCCACATCACCAGAGTACTTTTAAATGGTGTAAATCAAAGATCCTGTAATCCAAATGCTCTGTGACAAGGATGTGATGTGAAGGAAGAGGAGGAGGAGGAAGAGGAGGAGGAGGAGGAGGAGGAGGAGGAGGAGGAGGAGGAGGAGGAGGAGGAGGAAGCTGTTGGAGCATCACTAAAGGAAAAAGGAAAGAATGTGATGTGCAAGCGGCTCCATTGGAATGGAGGATTAAATACTTTCCCGGGAGGGTTCTGCATGCATTTTAATGCAAAGCAGCTTTGCTTCTGGCTAGTCAAAATAAGACAACATGCAACTGATAAATGATGACCGCATGCTCTTAACAGCAGCAGATGGAGAGGAACTCCAGGAATACTTTTGGGGAGAGGTTTTTAGTTTTTTGAGACAGAGTTTCTCTATATGGCCCTGGCTGCCCTGGAACTCGCTCTGTAGACCAGGCTGGCCTCCAGCTCACAGAGATCCTCCTGCCTCCTGAATGCTGGGGTTAAACGTGCGCTCCACTGTGCCCTATGAGGATTACTTCTCAATGATGCCTTGAAAACGGCCCAGAATTTGGACCAGAATCTACAGAGACTGCTGCAAAATTCTACCTGTGATACCTTTTCTATTTAGTCTCTTTGTGTAAACTCTAACTAAAATGCTCTACCATGCCTGCTGGGCATAGAGGTGCACAAAGGAAAGTTATGTTGTAGAAAGGTAAAGGAAAGACCCATTGCCCTGGGTACTATGGGATAACATAGAAACAAAGAGCAAACACAGTAATGCAGCAGCAGGACAAGGTGTCCACATCAGCAAATATGATGGACCTCATCCTGAGCACAGAAATAGCCAATAAACCCTGTAAGAAGCTGTTTATATATGTAAATATGTGTAAATCTATTGAGTATATAGTATATGTGTATCTGTATGTAATACGTATTAGAGTGTATATATGATATATAGTGTATATATGGTATTGTGGCATATTATATGATATAATATGATATGTGCATGATATATGTATAATATGATACAATATGGTATGTAGGTCATATATGTGTGTATCATATGTGCATGCGTATGTGTCATGCATGCATATATGTGTATTGTACATGTGTGTATATATATACACACAGAGAGACACTGAGGACTGAGAAAGACACAGAGGTGAGTATGATCAAAGTACCTGATATGCTTAAATGATGAATCCATCACAATATACAATATATGTCAAAATGTTTTAAAACATAAAAAGCAACTGGATATGAATGACCCTTATTTGGATATGCTAACCTTTTACACAAAAGTTTAATGCTTTATTTACTAAAATTAATTCATATTATCATATAAATGATATATATATATGCAGTGTCTCACTACGTAGCCAAGGATGACCTTGAATTTCTGATCCTCTACCCTAGTGCTAGAGTTACAGGCAAGCACCACCCTGCCCAGTTCTAAACAGAGCTGGAAATGGAACCCTGGGCTTCCTGCATGCTAGACAAACGCTAAATCAGCTGAACTACATCCCCAGCTCTGTGACCTTACTTTATAAACAAGGTGCTTAGTCTCAGGCATTTGAACTGTACAGTTAAATCTTCAATAAGCAGAGGCTGCTTTTAATCGTGTTAACTACCAATAAATAGCGATAGCTAATGTGACATCTTAAGCAAGCCCCACACCAATTATAACAGTGAGAAACTACAAGAAAGAGATGGGACCACATAACATTAGGATGTCAAGTAAGAAAAAAACTACAATTCAGCCAGGTATGGTGGTGTGCACACCTTTGATTCTAGCACTTGAGAAGCAGAGGCAGGTTGATCTCCGTGAGCTTGAGGCCAGCTTGGTCTACACAAAGAGACCCTGTCTTAAAAAAAAAAAAAACCTAGAACTCAACAAATGACGAGACTGAATTCCCAAGATGCTTAGATCTCAGCCAATACCTGGGGGTTCAGATGCTATAACAAACTTGTATTTAGTTAAGACCTTATATTGCCCAAGAATCAAAAGTCTAGGTGAGTTGGCACTACAGCAATATAATGTCACTTCATGGTGGGCTACAGCAATGCCTTATTTTAGAATTTATCTGCAAATTGGCAAGAATTAGGCAGGAGATTAGAGCCCTAACCAAGTGCACTGAACAGGAACATTTACCCAAACTGAAAAATAATAGTCAGAAAGAAGGTTGTGGCCAAAGGCCATCCAGATTCCATCCAGAAGGTAGAATGACTGGAGTTGCGTCTGGCTGAGGGTTAGTATTACAGAAGGTACTACTGTCTATGCAGATGGAATGGGTTGGGATAAGCACTCTTTACACAGTGCAAGTTTACACTTCTCCAGTAGTCTCCCTGAATGCTTGTGATGGCCTGAGCTGTGTGGTACCTTATCATATAACCAATAACAATTAAACAGCCGGGAAAGCAGAAGCTTCACTACAAAGAGCCTGGATTGCAGAAGTTTGAGACCAACCTATATAAAGTAAGGTCATCAACTGGAGATCACTCTACCAAGGAAATTAACCCAGACCCAGACAGATAAATACTGCATGCGTCTCTCATTTGTAGACCCTACATTTTTTATAGACTATAGAACCACGAGAGTCATGGTGACTCAGGGGTTAAAAGTACCTACCTGTCCTTGCAGGGGACCCGAGTTCCATTCCCAACATGCATTATCTGGTGGCTTACAACTAACTGCCTATAACTCTGGCTCCAGGAGGATCTGACACCTCTGGCCTCCATGGCCACTTGTACACAAATCACATATCCACACAAAGATGCACACATACACACAATTTTAAAATAATAAAATTAAAATATTTCCTTAAAAATATAAAATAATTTACAAATGCCATGTCATACGTCTGACACAAAAGGAAAAGTGAAGCTGGGGGGAGAAGGGGACCAGAGGGAGAAAGGACTGAGAAAAAGAAAAGATGCAGGGGTGGATATGACCAAAGTACCTGATGTGCTTAAATAAAAAGGTTTTCATGAACCCATCACAATACACAATATCATATGTCAACAATTAAGAAGCAACTGGATATGAAAGATCCTTGTTTGGATACACTAACCTTTTAACGTAAGAGTTTAATGTTTCACTTTTTAAAAAAGAATTCATATTATCAGACAGAAGAATATGAATATATCATGGTATAAGCAAGAAATTGGTTCTCAGAAAGTATCTAAAGCAACGAAGTATATGAGAATATTAACACTTGGAGCTGAAGAGATGGCTTGGAAGTTAAAAAGCACTGGCTGCTATTACAGAGGTTAGATTTCCAGCACCCTCATGGTGGCACACAACCATCTGTAACTCCAGTCCCAGGGGACCTCTGTGGTCACCCACACAGATGCATACTAGCACACAGACAACACACACATACACATAAATCAAACAGTTTCTGAGGTCTTTCTCTTGTGTGCGTGGGTGTTTTGCCTGTGTATCATGTCATGGAGTGCAGGCGGCTCAAAGGGTTGGGGTGGCTCAGTCATTTGACAGGTCTGTTTCCTCTAGGCAGTTCAGCTGGGCTCTGCTCCTCCCAGGCTGCCACTCATCTGCTTAAGTACTTTGGGGAGGGAGAGACCTGGTGAACCTGGTGGGTTTATTTGTGTGCTTTGATACCCTGAGTATCGACATCCTTTCCCAAACAAGCATCGCGTGATAGCCCTCTGATCTCCAAGTTCAAAGCTCTTATCTCCTCAGAGCGGGCAGGTCGAGACTCTTGATCCCCGGATAGAAAGAGTCTATGTCCTTGCTCAGCAGTAAAAAGTTTTCAGAAAATGATATTCAGCTGCATCAATCCTTAAGATTAAGGGATGAAAGTCGCAGAGGTAGAGTAGAATGGCAGGGGGAACTTGGGTACCCAGCATGGGAAAGGACAGTCCCTTACCAAGTCTTCCTAGTCTCTCACCCACTGGGCACCAAGAACTCAGAAAGGACTAACAAGAGTCTCTATGTAAAATGCCTACACAAAGATGACCCCCACCCTTTTTTCAAATCCAGGGTTTTTTATTTATTCATTTGTTTTCACCGGGTGTACGTGTCAGTCTGTGTGTGCCTGTGTGAAGGTACATGTGGCGGTCAGGGGCCAACCCTGGGCAGGCGTCTTCCTCTCCTGCTGCCCATCCTATATTTTGAGATGGGGTCTCTTACCGAACCTGAGGCTCACCAGGTCTCTAGACGGGCTGGGCAGAAGGCCCCAGCGACTTCCCCGATGCTGGGGTTACAGTCGCACATTGGTGACCCCGACTTTATGTATGTACTGAAGACCCCAAATCAGGTTCTCATGCTGGCTTCGCAAGCACTGTATTGACTGAGCCACGACCTAGGACCAACATTCCTTTCTTATAGGCATATTCCAAATAAGAATGTTAAAAACAATAGTGTCCTGCTTAAGGCCAAAGTCTTACATTTAATCTTATTCTTTTCCCAGTGCTAACCCTGTATTTTCCTGAGATTATAAACATCGCTTACAGTCAAACCTTGCCATGGTTTCTTCATCCTGACCTGTGTTTTGTCTCTTATCAGCCTATACTCCTGCTGGTGCTCCTCAGAATTGTGCGGCATTTTCCCTTCTACCCACACCCACCCATGGTGTATCCTGACCTTTCCTCGAGTGCCTCCATCCTAGGCCTATGCTTAAATATATATTCAAAGCTTTTCTTACTAAGTCCAACTCTTTCCCAGAAAAGGGAAATAGTATGAAAAAGATTGCCTGTTATATAAAAAGATAATAGCATGGGGTTTGGAGAGATGGCTCAGTGGTTAAAAATACTGCCTGCTGTTCCAGAGGACCTGGTTCAAATCCCAGCACGCACATGACAGCTCACACCTGTCTGTAACTCCAGTTCCAGGATTTTGACACCCTCCCACAGAAATACATACCAGTAAAACACCATTGAACATAAAAAAGAATAATTTTTTTAATTAACACGAGTTGAATAACTAATTGAAATAATGAAGATACTACATCTTGCTTGTTGCCAAAGGTTTAAAACCATGATAGCATAAGAAATCCAGGACTGTATGCACAGAGATGCTATAATGTTTCTGCTATTAATGTCAACTCGGAAAATTTATCTATACAGCAACTTAGCAACAGCTAGGTAAATCCTTTTAAAACTAAATGCTTTTTTCCTTTGAGACAAGATCTATTGTAGATCTCATCCCTCAGACTCCTGTGTAGTTGAAGATGACTTTGGACTTCTGATCCTCATGTCTTCCCCTCCAAATACTGGGATCTGTTTATGTGTGGCTGGGGGTTGAACTCATGGCTCCAAGCATGGGCTTAGTTAGGGCTTCAGTTTCTCTGAAGAGACACCATGACCATGGCAACTCTTAGAGAGGAAAACACTTCATTCAGCTGGCTCACAGGTACGGAGGGTTATTCCATTATCATCATGGCAGGAAGCATGGCAGTATGAAGGCAGATGTGGTGCTGGAGAAGGAGCCAAGAGTTCAGAAACAGAGAAAGAGACAGAGAGAGAGAGACTGTGTCTGACTTGAGCATTCAAAACCATAAAGCCCACCCCCAGTGACACACTTCCTCCAAGAAGGCCATACCTCCTAAAACAGCAATTCCCTGTAGGGGCCATTTTTATTCAAGCTACCACACTTGGTAAGCACTCTACCAACTGAGCTACACCTCCATCTCCAAAATCAAATACTTTTTTTTTAACCAGAGTACAAGGATTAAAACAATCACCACACCTGACCACTTATCACTAGGGCGCCACCACCCCCAGATACTCTCATACAGAGGATGTAGGGCAAGGTGTGGAACTGCAGACTTAACACACCCACCCTCTGCATGCATGTGCGTGCACATACACACATACACACTAATCTCAGAGACCCTGATGTGAATGTTCTGCAAAGTGTTAACATATCTTGAGTCTGAGAAAAAGTACATGTACTAAACCAAAAGGGAACTAAATATGAATCTGTAGTTTGTAATAAAGGTTGAAGTACAAAGAATCAGAGATTTAAAAAAAAAACTAGGAAAATGGAAAATAGTAAATACATCAATTCAATGGACTTCAGTGCAACTATTGAAATAACCACAATGGCAGAAAGAAACAAAGGAAATGACATAATTTTAAGTTATGGTAATCAATGATGAAACATTCAAAATCCAGCTGGGGTACACGAGACCTTGTCTTTAAAAAAAAATAGCTTGAAAATGGGCAAACTGTATATAAGATACTGCACATCTTAATAAATTTGCTCGGCATGAGCCCATTCATTCACTTATGAAAGACTTCCTGTTCCCAAACTTTCCTGTCTTCTTCATTATTTCTTAGCCCCTTGTCCTTTTTTTCAGAAACCTACCACTGAAGAATGACCTGCTGGTCCAGGCCAAAGTCAGGCTTATTAGCTATTCCACACAGCATTATCTTTGACCAAGAAACTCACTTCATAGCCAAAGAAGCACAACAGAAAACATATTAGTTGTTAGCTGGCTGGTAAGGAGGTTCATGCCTAGTAGTTTTCATACACAGGACAGGAACACCTACCTAGAGAATGGCACCATCAACAGTGGGCTGGACTCTCCTAAATAAATTGGCAATCGAGACAATCATGCCCACAGACATGCCTACCCTCTTCTTAATATTATCTAGATATTCCCTTCAGATTCTGTTTCCAGTTAATCTAGGTTGTGTCAAGTTGGCAGTTAAAGCTAACAGGGATATGCAAATAATGAAATATTTCACTACTAAAAAAAATTAGCCGAAGCGATGACTCAGTGGTTAAGAGCACTGGCAGCTCTTCCAGAGGTCCTGACTTCAATTCCCAACAACCACATGCAGGCTCACAGTCATCTATAATGGGATCCGATGCCCTCTTCAGGCATGCAGGCATACACACAGATAGAGTACCATATACACAAAATAAATAAATCTCTTAAAAATTATTTTTAAAAAGAATTTGAAAAAAAAAATAAAGTATGTTATATAAGTATCTTTTTAGACCTATATTCTCTGATGTATTAATATACATATGTAATGTATTTTGGTTTCTTTACACATATACCCATTGCCCTTTCTCATTTCCCTCCATGCTCCACTGAACCCTAACCCTAGCCCAACCCTAACCCAACTCCTAACCTGTAACCCTCATCATAACTCCTAACCCTAACCCTCAAAACCTAATCTTAACCAGATATATACATGGTACACATGTACATACAGGAAACACACTTAGACACATAAAATAAAAATAAATAAATCTTTTGTGATTGGTTTGGTTTGGTCTGGTTTTGGTTTTTTTTCTCTGTGTAGCCCTGGCTATTATTGAACTCGCTCTGTAGACCAGGCTGAACTTGAACTCAGAGATCCCTCAGCCACTTTCAATAGCCAGAGCTTGAAGGTCAAAGCCAAGGAACTTAAAAAGGCTAAGAGGACAACCAACATTCTGGTGCTCAGCTTCCACAATAAGCCAGGTGCCCTCCAAAGGGACCCTGAAGCTTAGGCCAGTCACCTGTGCTCTTAATCAGAAAGTCTCGGAGACCCAAGGCTGAGCCCTAACGAGTGTGCATCCCACTGCTGAGTCAGTGGAAAGGAGGAAGAATATTTCCCTAATATTCCTAAGGTAAATGACACCCTAATGCCTTCCAGCAGATGCCACAACTAGAAGTATAAAGAAAAAAAGGCTGGGTCAAAGGGCTCCTCGTGAAGCCTAAAATTAACCACTGAAAGGGTCTCACGTAACCTAACAAAGTAAGAAAACAGACTTATTTTGAAAAGCATAACCGAAAAGTGAGATCACTGGTCAGAGTAAATAGGACCAGCCTGGATCCGAGAAGAGACTCTCTGAATACCCTATCAGCAGCTCTGGGAACTGCTTAAGAAAGGCAGCAGAGGGCAGCATTCAGGGAGAAAATTCGGAGAAACTCAAGCGAGCCTCTTGCTCATACCACAATGTCCTAACCCACAGTCATGAGAAGGCCTGTTCATGTGTCCTAACCCCCAGGCATGAGAAGGCCTGTTCATGTGTCCTAACCCCAGCCATGAGAAGGCCTGTTCATGTGTCCTAACCCCCAGCCATGAGAAGGCCTGTTCATGTGTCCTAACCCACATGGTGTCCTAACCCACAGCCATGAGAAGGCCTGTTCATGGTGTCCTAACCCACAGCCATGAGAAGGCCTGTTCATGGTGTCCTAACCCACAGTCATGAGAAAGCCTTTTCATGTGTCCTAACCCAGTCATGAGAAGGCCTGTTCATGTGTCCTGACCCACATGGTGTCCTAACCCACAGCCATGAGAAGGCCTGTTCATGGTGTCCTAACCCACAGTCATGAGAAAGCCTGATGGAGGAAGGTCATTGGCTAATAAAGGCACTGCCCTGGCCCATTTTATTGGTTAGAGGATAGGTGGGAGGAGAAAACAGGACAGAACACTGGGAGGAAGAGGAAGTGAGGTCAGAGTCTCGACAGCTCTGCTCTCCGGAGCAGACGCCTCAGCAGAGACGCCATGCCCTGCTCCCTGGCAGACACAAGCTCGGACCCAGGATGGACTAGGCTAGAATCTCCCCGGTAAGCGCACCTTGGGGTGCTACACACAGATGATTAGGAATGGGCTAAATTAATATGTGAGAATTAGCCTAGAAGAGAATGGGCCAAGCAGTGATTAAAAGAATACAGTTTGTGTGTTGTTATTTCGGAGCATAAGCTAGCCATGTGGGCGGCCGGGTCCATATTACTACAAAAGCCTTTTCATGGTGTCCTAACCCAGTCATGAAAAGACCTGTTCATGTGTCCTGAATCAGTCATGAGAAGGCCTGTTCATGGTGTCCTAACCCATAGTCATGAGAAAGCCTTTTCATGGTGTCCTAACCCAGTCATGAGAAGGCCTGTTCATGTGTCCTGACCACGGTCATGAGAAGGCCTGTTCATGTGTCTTGACCACGGTCATGAGAAGGCCTGTTCATGTGTCCTGACCCACAGTCATGAGAAGGCCTGTTCATGTGTCCTACCCCAGTCATGAGAAGGCCTGTTCATGGTGTCCTGACCCACAGCCATGAGAAGATACACTCATGGTATCCTAACCCACAGTCCAGTTCCCAGTCCCAGTGGCTTCCAGAAATGCACTCTTGAACCTTCTTTGACTGATTACCATCATTATTTTGATGTATGTTTGAAAATCCCTCTGACAAAGATTATCTTCTTGGGCTGATCATACTTATAATCCTAGCACTCCAGAAGCTGAGGCAGGAGAATTGTAAATTCAAGAGTATACTGGGCTGAATAAACCCATCTTCCAAAAACAATAAATTTAACTTCTTATGTGCAATGGCTCTCAACCTTTCTAAGGCTGTGATCCTTTAACACACAGTCCCTCATGTTCTGGTGGCCCCAACCACCAAATTATTCTCATTGCAACTCCATAACTCTAATTTTGTTAATGTTATGAATCATAATGTAAATATCTGATATGTGATGTCAAAAAGATTGTGACCCATAGGTTGAGAACCATTGGCTTACAGAATGAAAACATCCATGTAAATAGTCTACTAAAAATAATGAAAACAAATTTTAAAAGTATGTATTCTGCTGTGGGAACTCCTTCAGCCAATAGTCTTTAAGATACCGGCCCACTTGGGCGTGGTCTCTTACACTATAAATGCAGCCATAAAAGACTGTGCTTGCAGGCATGCTCTCTCCCTCTCTCTCAGCTGCTGGATTTGGTTCCTGTTCCCCACTCATGCAGAGGAATGTGATCTGAGTCTACCCCTAAATTAAGAACCCTTTATTATGCTCAGTTCTGAGCCAGTGTGGGACTATACTTTATAGCATTACTGATTACTAACCGGCTTTGTATGTTAGGGATTATCTAAAGGCAGCAATTAACAAAAAAATCAATAGGTCCACAGGATGTAGGTCCAATCCTGGGACTTTTAATAAAAGTTGCATGAAAATGTCTGCTACAAACTGGCCTCGGGGATTGAGGCCCTCCAATTCTATGCAGGCCAAGACAATCTGGCCCAGTTTTATGAGGTGCTGAGGATCAAACCCAGGGCCTCCCCCATGCTATCTACTCTCTGCAATTTTCAATTCTTCTGACACTAGGATTAAAGGTCTGACTTGTTTTGAGCTGGCTGGCTCCTGGCTGGCTCTGAGTTTGTTGTTTTTGTTGGTTGGCTTGGGATTTAGTTTGGGGTTCGGTTTGCTTTATTGTTTGTTTGAGACAGGGTCTTAAAGTTACTGTACAGCCCAAAAGACCCTGAACTTCTGTTTCTCCTGCCTTAAGTGAGGGAAGTATAGACATCCAGTTACTAGACTCTAGGAACTGTTGTTTTTACATAAATCCTGTGAAGACATAAAACAAGAAGCCTACGGGCTTTTAAAAGACTATCTGGCCAGCCAGGGCTACACAGAGAGAGACTCCAACTCAAAAAAAGCAAAACAATAAAATAAAAGACAATCTAGTTCCAAGACCAACATTAGCTGTACTCACCTCAAGCTACGCCTTTGAAGAAACTGATTCTTATAGAAGCCATCTGGAAAAACAATCACATTCCTTACTCGTTGGGGTGTTTCATTAAGAAAAATACTAAAAGCTTTAACTAAAGCACTGTTTTTAAAGGATGTAAAGAATACAACAGATTGTGCTGCCTGGCCTACCACTCTAAATTCATTAGCCAGTGTTGCAGTAGAAATATGAAAACTAGGCATGGTGGCAAATACCTATTGTCCCAACACTTGGAAGGTGGAGCCAGGAGGATTAACAATTCAAGGTTGTCCTCAGCTACATAGTGTACTGAAGGCCAGCCTGGGCTGCAGGAGACCCTGTCTCAAAAAACAAAAACACATAAAAAGAAGGTATAACAGGTGCTTTGGGTTCCCAACCACAACCTATCTTTATTAACATATATCAGTTATAGAAAATAATCAGTTTAATTATGACATTTTGATGTATGCATGTATATGGTGTATGTGTGTACTTTAATTGAATTCTCCTATTACCTTCTCTTTTATCTTTAATTTTTTTTTTTTTTTTGATTTTTCGAGACAGGGTTTCTCCGTAGCTTTTGGTTCCTGTCCTGGAACTAGCTCTTGTAGACCAGGCTGGCCTCGAACTCACAGAGATCCGCCTGCCTCTGTCTCCCAAGTGCTGGGATTAAAGGCGTGCTCCACCATCGCCCGGCTTATCTTTAATTTTTATTTATTTTATATGCATTGTTGTTTTTGCCTACATGTATATCCTATGAGAATATCAAATCTTGGAGTTAGAGACAGTTGTGAGCTGCCAAGTGGGTGCTAGGAATTGAACCTGAGACCTCTGGAAGAACAGTCAATGCTCTTAACCACTGAGCCATCTCTCCAGCCCCCATATTCCCTTCTCTTATCCACTCCCACCTCAATTCTTCCTATTGTGATTTGATGTGGGATTCCCCTCTGTATGCTGTGAATATGTTTTATGATCATTGGCTAATAAAGAAGCTGCTTTGAGTTGTGGCAGGGCAGAATAGAGATAGGCCAGGAAAACTAAACTGAATGTTGGGAGAAAGAAAGCAGAGTCAAGCTGGGCGGTGGTGGCGCACGCCTTTAATCCCAGCACTTGGGAGGCAGAGGCAGGCGGATCTCTGAGTTCGAGACCAGCCTGGTCTACAAGAGCTAGTTCCAGGACAGGCTCCAAAACCACAGAGAAACCCTGTCTCGAAAAACCAAAAAAAAAAAAAAAAAAAAAAAAAAAAAGAAAGAAAGAAAGAAAGCAGAGTCAGAGAGACTGCCAACGGAGACAGATGCCAGACAGAACCTTACTGGTAGGCCACAGCCACATGGAAATACACAGATTAATAGAAATGGGTTAATATAAGATATAAGAGCTAGTTAATAAGAAGCCCGAGCTAATAGGCCAAGCAGTGTTGCAATTAATATAGTTTCTGTGTGATGTGATTATTTTGGGTCTGCAGGGCCAGGAAACGAACAAGCAGCCTCCGTCTACAGTGGTTAAGTAGATATTAATATTAAGGAGAAATACAAGAAGGGCAAATGCCCACATTCTCCTTTGTTTTTATGTTGCTGCGATTTAAAACTGACCAAAAGCAACTTGGGGGAGGAAAGGGTTTATTTCAACTTCTAGCTTATAGTCATCATAAGGAGAGCCAAGGTGGGAACTCAAGGCAGGAGCTTGAAGCAGAAACCACAAAAGAATGCTACCTACTGGCTTGTTCACAGACTCACCCACAACTACCTTTTTTATACAGCCCAGGCCCACCTGCCTAAGAATATTGTTGTTCACAGTGGTCGGGCCCTCCTCCATCAACTAGCAGTTAAGAAAATGCCCTGACAGACATGCTCACAGACCAATCTGATGGCTACAGCTCCTCATTGGAGGTTCCTCTTCCCAGGTGACTGACAACTGAAGCCAACTATGTCTTGCCATATAAATATAACCAAAAGGGATATATGTCAACGCTGTAAATTTTCACTTTTATTATTTTGGTGACCACTCCATTTTTCTACCTTTTCTTTGAGATTTATTTTATGTGTGTGCATGGTGTACACACCTGGTGCCCACAAAGGTCAAAAGAAAGTAACGGATTCCCTGGAATTTTGGGGGATAATCTTTTTGTACACTGTGTGAAGATGTGTCTCTGTCCTTCCTCACCTGCCTAAGGCACCTTCTGATTGGTTTAATAAAGAGCTAAATGACCAATAGCTAGGCAGGGGAAGATAGGCAGGACTTCCAGGAAGAGATAGGAACTCTGGGAAAAAATCTGAGGCAGGACGTTAGCCAGCCAGATGTGGGGTAAGCTGGACATGTGGTGCTGAGGTGGGGTAACAAACCGTGTGGCAGACGTAGATTAATATAAACAGGCTAATTTAAGTTTCTAAGAGCTAATTGGGAACAAGCCTAAGCTAAGGCCAAGCTTTCATGATTAATACAAAGTCTCAGTGTCATTAATCAGGAACTGGTGGTGCAAAGAAAGACCTGTTACAGGAATTAGAGTTCCAGATGTTGAGAACTACCGTGTAGGTATTGGAAATCAAACCTAGGTCCTCTGCACAACCAGCCAGTGATCTGAACCACTGAGCCATCTCTCCAGCCCTACCATTACTTTGCTTTTGTTTTTGACCTTGAACTCTGATACTCTTCTCTCCGTCTCCTGAGTGCTGGGATCACGGCACAGGCTACCACAGCCAGTTCCTACTTTTAATATTTGGCCCCTTCTTGTTTAATATGCTCATAACATTTGTATCTTCCAGATGTAAGCAGTTCCAGGTCAACATGATGTTCACTACTGGTTTCTCAATCCATCTTAGACCAAGCACCTATACCTTCAATCTTCTCCCCATTGAATCAAACATTAAGAGATTTATAGTTGGGCATGGTGATACATGCCTTTAAATCCCAGCAGAGGAAGCCAGATCTTCATGAGTTTGAGGTCAGCCTGGTGTACAGAGGGAGCTCCAAGACAGACAGAAAAATCTGTCTCGAAAAACCAAATAAATAAATAAATAAAAGCGATTTCTATAAAGTTCAAAGGTAAGTAGAGTCAACACTACTGCATCAACTTGAACCACTATATAAGATAAAGGAACTAAAACCTCACTCCCTAGTTAAATTTGAATGGAAAGTAGGGGGAGAATGAAGTAGAGGAAGAACCTCAAGGAGAGAAAAAAAAGATTCTTGATTTTTAATTAATACTCTATGAACGTAAAATGTCTCTTCCCTCATCAATAGCATATGAGATGTGCCCTCCCTTGTCCTTCTATACTTATCACAAGGACAATGCTTCAATGTTTTCAAAACTGAACTGGCCATTGATCTGTATCTAAATATGACCAAAAAATCTTACATGAGAAATAAAGTTGTTTTTTAATTATGTGTTTGTGTGTATACATGCACATGCATGTGAATGCACACACAAGAGCAGCTGCCCTCAAAGTCTACGAGAGGGCGTCAGATGATGAAATTACAAGGCGTTCTGAGCCACCCAGCGTGGGTGCTGGGAAAGGACTCCTGATCCTCTGCGAGGGCAGTATACACTCTTAATGGCTGAGCCATCTCCCAGTCCCAAAAAGTCTCCTTTTTTTTTTTTTTTAAATAAGTATCATCCTCGTGCCTAGTGGAAAATTACCAAATGAAAAGTACTTGACAGCCCTGATAAAAGTGACTATTTCTTCCTCTGATTTGGAACAACTTCCATCTCTCGTAATCAGTACTGTCCCCTTCTCCTTGACCCACTTTCATTAAAGCTTTTGCCTGAGTCTGTGTTCTGTGACTCATCTGTCATCTCTCCAGTCATTGGGAGCAGAAGTTAATGGCCTCATATCTTTTACCAGAGAGAGGGCCTCGTCCACACATGACCCACACACTCCTAACATTCAAAAACTATAAACTTGTGGGAGCTTTTACTACTCTGTACTTTGTTTTTGAGATTATAATTACATGATTTTCCCCATCCCCCCTCCCCAGCTCTCCCATATAACCCGCCTTGCTTGTAGGCCCATATTTCTAGATGGTATGGCAGCCAGGCTCTAAAGCCATAGTCAGTATCTGAAGTGCTCATAACCTTCCAGACAGGCTGTGCTAACCTAACAAAAGGTCGGGATGTTGTTTTGCTCCTTTCTTTGTAATTTGGAGGATGCCTGAAAAGAAATGCTAATTCAGCCCATGTATTACAGCTAGCGCACTCTATCCCTCCCCTCAAGTCTGCCTATGAAAAGAGCACCACAAAGTTCAGAGAAAACTAGGTATGCTCTCTGAGGTCAGAAGAGACTCAGTTAGGAGCCACCAGGTGGGCGGTCAGGAAGCGTAGCCCGCGTACTGTTAATCACCGAGCCATCCCTCCAGCAACTGGTATTTTTTAAGCGTTACAGAGAAAATTCCCTCAATTGTTCTCCACTGCAATATTAGTTTTAGAATAGGATCTTCTATTCTGTGAGCTTGGTTCCTTCTAAAACAATGGCCCTTTAATACAGTCCCTCACGATGTGGTGACCCCCAACCATAAAATTATTTTGACTACTTCATAACTGTAATTTTGTTATGAATCATAATGTAAATATTTGACGGGCAGGATGCTTGATACGTGACCCCTGTGGAAGGGTCATTCAACCCCAAGGGTCACAACCCAAAGGCTGGGAACCACTGTTCAAAAATAAAAGCAAACCAAAAATCTCTAGGGAAAAAAAATTACTCCAAGGTAGGGTCTCACCTTGTAGGTCAGGCTGGCATCAGCACTCATCACTAAGTAGCATGGGCTAGCCTTCAGCACTCATCACTAAGTAGTATGGGCTAGCCTTCAGCATTCACCACTATGTAGCATGGGCTAGCCTTCAGCACTCACCACTATGTAGCATGGGCTAGCCTTCAGCACTCATCACTATGTAGCTCAGGCTAGCCTTCAGGACTCAGTCCTCCTATCTCAACCTTACCAATTCTCATCATTATCAATCCAAAGTGAAAGGCAATCTTAAAGGGGGAATATGGGCATTAAAGACATCTTTTAAGAGGTAAGGAGGCCCGCGCTGGTGGACGCGGTGGGTGATGACTGGAGAACCTTCGCTTCTAACACGGTACCCTCATCTACGCCCAGTGAGGACGGTGAGCATGGCCATGTGAAGGTCCCGCCTGGGCACCTAACGCCTTGAGACCGTGCTGTCCCAGAACACTGGCCATGGTCCACCTTCATGAGGCGTGACTAGCTAGCTCTTCTGCGGCTGATGCATCAGGGCCTGGCCCCAGACTACCTAGAGAGATGTCTCTCCCCTGCTCCCCACCTACCCACCACTTCTCAGCGCCCAGACCAAAGTCAAGGCTTCTCCATCCTCCCGGGACCTGTGAACCGCCCCACTCAACAGCAAGGGCAAACAGTGACGGCAGTGACGGTCACAAGAGACAGGGTTGCTTGTCCTCTTTTCCTCAGGACCAAGACAGAAAAATAAATATTAACTTAATCAGATAAAAATACAAGAAGAGAGAGAGAGAGAGAGAGAGAGAGAGAGAGAGAGAGAGGAAAATTGGCAAGATTGTATTCTAGGTGGGCACCAATGTGGAGTTGGAGAACAAGATGAGGAAAACCCTATTATTCTTAGCAAAGTTAAGTGTGACAAAAAAAAAAAAAATCAGTGACTGTCACAGACGGGATAAAAGGGATGCCTGGGAGAGTCAGGAATCATCGTTCCCATGCAGTCGGGGGCCCCTCCTGTACCCCAAATAACCACCCTTGGGTTGCCCTCGCCCAGAATACGGTGTGACAGTGTACGTTAGGAAAGAGAAACGACTCGGGGACGTCACACACCTATCCAGAAGTCGCTCAACCCCTCGGCTTCTGGCCACCTCCGGAGAAACGCGCGCTTCGCGTCCCGGCGGGAAATTCAAAGGGGGGGGGGGAGCGGGCACGGGTGGGCGCGGCGCATGCGCGCTGGGGACGGGTGCCCCTCCGCGAGCCGCTGCGCTGCCTTCGGGAGAGGAGCACGGAGCGTGGGTGCCCTCAGGGTGTGAGAGCTCCCACAAAACCAAAAAGGCACGGAGGGCGGCCCCACGTTCGCGCACACACACTTGCGCTCGGCCTCCAAGATCAGGGACCGCCGACGGGGCAGCGGGACGAAAGCCCGCGAAGGAACTTCCGGGCGGGCGGGCCCACCACGCGCAGCGAGAAGATCTTACGTTTCACAGCGATCTCGTAGCGCCAAGGGGAAAGCGGGAGGGCAAAAGTCAGGTCCGCCCCCAGAAACCAGGTTAGGTTGTGACTCCCCGACCTCAGCGAAGGACGGATCGAGGACCTGGACGGACCCCTTTTTTTTTTTTTTTTTTTTTTTTTTCGTTCTCCTCATCCAAGCGGAAGGTCCAGTCACTCATTGCCGCAGCCACCTCAGCCCAAAAAGCCGAAAGCAGTTGCAAGCCCCGCCCGCTCCCGGCCCTGGCGCGAGTGCCGTGGTTATTGCACTAAAGTGTCTCCGCCTTCCTACTGTCTCCGTAGCAGCGATGGCCGAGTGGTTAAGGCGTTGGACTTGAAATCCAATGGGGTCTCCCCGCGCAGGTTCGAACCCTGCTCGCTGCGGAAGCGGGTGCTTCAGTTTTTCAGCTTTTTACACAAACTATAAAACCCTTAATCTTCTGTATCTGCAAGTCTACGGAATGCTCTAGTGTACCCTAAGACCAGGAAGGACCTGTCAGTACTGCCAAGTTCCCAGTTTATAACGTAGGAAGAAAGCTCCCATAAAAGGCGAGAAAGCAGATTTAGAATCTTGAAGTTAGCACGAAGGGCAGACTCGATAATAGACATAATAAGAACGATGGAATTACTGACTCTCCCAGGATGGCAAGCTATTATTGCCATCTTCCCCTTCCCCTGAAAAACCCCGAAGTGCTGTGCAGTGGGAAACCTTTTAAAAATAATTCCACTTATAATGTGCGCTACTTAAAGTCCACATCGTGGACCGCATGTAGCCGTCGTGCGTGTTCTGCTTTTGACTGTACAGATCTCACAGTATTTGCCTAGTTAAATCCCAAATTCCTAGGCTCAGACGATCTACCCCGTGTTCTTCCAAGGCACTGATTGCCCAGAGAGGCGCAGCAGTACCCAGACGTGGGTCGCGGTGAAAACCATATTAGTGGTGTCCTGCACTGCCAAGTGCAAAACTCGGAACAAGTTAGAAACACTCCTTGAAGTCGGGTAGCTGTTTTGTCCTCCCTGCTGAAGCATCGTCTCCTGAAAGCAGGAGGCAGACTCAAGAAGCGGGGAGCTAGGGAAAGTTCCAAAGCCCAGGAGGCTGAGAGAGCAGCAGTTGGAGAGGGAGGACTCTGGTGGAGTTGTCTGCAGTGGAACAGAGAGCGCCAAGAACCCCTCTTTCCTGAGGTTGGCTTTTCAGAGACGCAGCGACATGAGTCACTCGTGTTCTTCGCAGTGATTTCTCACTCATGTTCCTGTAAGTGATACAATAAACGTAATAGTTCACCAAGCAGGCTTTGACTAGAATCCTTTCTCTGGTCTGAGCCCACGGTCCCTGTTCCCTGGGACGGATCCGGGATGAATAGACTCCCCCACACCCACCCCATGTCTCCCCAAGAAAAGTCATGGAATAGTTATGATTACATTTTTGCTAAACATATTCGTTTTTGTGCCCATCTATGTAGAGGAAATAGGCAAGAAAGAGAAAGCAATAGAGAATGAACGGAGGCCGAAAAGAAACAGGCTAAAATGCTTGTGGGCGAATGATTTAGTTAAGTGGAAAAAGCCAGGAGACAGGTTGGTATAAGCAAGCAGTTGGAAATACAGGATTGGAATAGGCAAAGAGGCGGTATCTAAAGAAAAGGGAGTACAGGGGGCCACTTGATAGTGTGGAGGCCAGAGCCTGGTCCAGGACCTCCAGAAAAGGGAATACCGGCCTGTTAGTGAGGATATTAAAAGAAAGAGGGCACTCCTAGCACTCAAGAAGCAGCGGCAGGCAGATCTCTGTGAGGTTGGGGGCGTTCCAGTTCAGCCAAGGTTATGTAGCAAGACCTTGTCTCAAAAGAAAACACACACACACACACACACACACACACACACACACACACACATGAAAAATAGAACTCTCGGGGCTGGAGAGATGGCTCAGAGGTTAAGAGCATTGCCTCCTCTTCCAAAGGTCCTGAGTTCAATTCCCAGCAACCACATGGTGGCTCACAACCATCTGTAATGGGGTCTGCTGCCCTCTTCTGGCCTGCAGGCATACACACAAACAGAGTATTGTTTGTGTGTATGCCTGCAGGCCAGAAGTATTGTATACAAAGAGTATTGTATACATATTAAATAAAGAAATATTTAAAAAAAATAGAACTATCTATATGGCCAAACTATTCCATTCCTGGATACATCCCTAGAGAACACCATACCCTGCCATAGAGATATTTGCATCCTTAAGTTTATTGCTGTTTTATGTGCTATAGCAAGGGGAAATGAACCCCTAGTTGCCCATCAACAAATTAATAGGTTATTAAAATGTTGTATACATGCAACATGGAATACTATCTAGCTCTAAAGAAAGATGAAACTATGGAATTTTTGGGAAACTGGATGGACTTAGGATATATAATAGAAGGAGAGGTCACACATTCTCAGGAAGAGATAAATTATATATTCTCCCTCGTGTGTGGATCCTAGTTTGTACCACATACAAGTATATAAGCAATGGTGCACATGGGTACAGTCTAACACTTAGGAAAGAGAAGAAGAAAGAGCAAACGTTAGATGACAGGGAGGGACTCAATTTAGGTAATGGACGCTTGAGTCATGAAAGAGGCTATGCAGCTTGTGGTTACTCTAATTCTAACGATTCATGGATTTTTTTCAGTTTTCACTGATAAAAATATACTCCATAGTGTGTGTGACCCTGACTCAAAAGAAAAAAAATGTAGTTTGAGCCAGCCTCATCTACATAGTTGAGTCCCAGGCCAGCCAGAGTTACATGATGAGACCCCGTCTCAGAAAACAAAGAATTTTTCCTAGTAGTAAAAACGTAAACTCCAACATGAAAAACGGCAGCTTCAGAATGGCTGTTCTAACTGTCTAGAAGTTCACTGAGATGTATGGACTTAGAGTCTGGTTCATCTCGGCACAGGAACAGAAACTCTGGGGAGCAGGTGTGGCTGAATGCGTTTCTATTCAATTCGAGGCGGGAACTTATTGGTAAGGAAGAAAGCTGGGGCTTGCTGAATTGGTAATCGGTTGTTTCTGCCACACTCCTTTAATGAGAAAATCAAGATGACCAACGGGACTTTCATGACAGGTCCCCTGCTTACCTGCAAGGCATACTCTTTTTTTCTTTTGAGTTATTGACAGGCCTCCCAGCATCACGTGCTAGCCCCTGTCTTTGGTTGTTCTCTGTATGGTCACATGTGACTAAAACCTCTTTCTTCTCTGGCCTTCACTTTTGTTCCTTCATTGGGAGATAAGGCCATCCTCTTTAGAGGACTTAATCTCTTGTAAAATACAAATATATATTATTTTATATAATTATTCATTTTTAAGTTTGGATTTTTCCATGTAGCTCTGACTGTCCTGGAAGTCACTTATAGAACAAGCTGGCCTCAAATACACAGAAATCCACCCACCAGGGCTTGCTGAATGCAGGGATTAAAGGTCTGTGCCACTGTGACCAATGTGTGCATTTATGTGCATTATGTATGTGTATATGTATACGTATACACATATACTTTTTATATGAAAAGGGTTATGAAACACTGCTCGTGGGTTCTGGGGAACAAGCCTGGTTCATCTGAGAGAATAGCAAGTACTCCTAACCACTGAGCCATCTCTCCAGTCCTTTCTGTTCTCATTTTGAATCTCAATGTGAAGAGGCAATCCATCTCTACTCAACACAGAGACGGTGGAAGAGCCATCCCTGGCTCATGCAGTCCTGGGGTTCAAACCCAAGCCTTTTGAGTTAGCAAGCGCTCTACCAGCAGAACTACATCTTGGGTCCCGCTTCCCCACCACCAACCCCCCACACACACTGTTTTTTGAGGTAAGGTCTTGCTATGGAACCCTGACTGACCGAAAACTCCTTACATAGACCAGCCTGGCCTTGAACTAGCAGCGATCTCCTGCTTCTGCCTCCCAGGTGCAGGGAAGGCAGGCAAGTCCCACCTCGCCTGGCTTTCATGTCCGCCTTTAGAAATACAATTCTCCAGTTTGTACTACAGTTCTCCTCCCAGTTCTGGCTTGCTCTAACTAAAATACACCTACAAAGTGAGTGTGAGGCCAGTCTGAACTACTTGACATCCTGTCTCAAAAATAATAATAATAATGCATACATACATACATACATCTGAAGCATGTGGTATGTGTCAATAATCCCCTGCTATGAGAAAAACTAGTCCTAGGAAGAAACCCTGATTTGAGGGATATTTCTCTCCTGGGCTCTCTTAGAATAAACAAATCCATCCAAATCTATCCAAGATGATGTCATCACCCCTGTATGGACATTCTTCTGCCCTCCTCTCTTGCCTGCTCAAAGAAGCACACACCATCACCTCCTCCATAGATTCCCATGGCTAACACAGTAAAAGCCAAACTCCCTAACTTTATGTATTCATAATTCGTCCCTAATCTCTACTCAATCCTCCACCTACTCCCCATGTGACCCATATAGGGAGTTAGACTGGTTAATACCCCTCACAGAATAGGGTCGTTATTTCTAGCCTTTCCACACATTGGCACCCTTGGCTAGACACTTCTCTCTGGGACTGGAGAAATGCTCAACAGCTAAGTATACTTTGTTAATTTTGCAAGACCCACATTTAGTTCCCAGCACCGATTTGGTGGCTCACAACCGTTTGAAACTCCAATTCCAGAAGATCTGATGCCCTCTTCTGATCTCCGGGGGCATCAGGCATAAACATGGTGTATATACATGCAGACAAAACACTTGTACACATAAATAAGTCTTTTGAAAAAATGTTTAAGAAACTTTTTCCTGTCCTTAATGGTTGATTTAAAACATGCATGCTGGGCTGGAGAGATGGCTCAGTGGTTAAGAGCATTGCCTGCTCCTCCGAAGGTCCTGAGTTCAATTCCCAGCAACCACATGGTGGCTCACAACCATCTGTAAGGAGGTCTGCCCTCTTCTGGCCTTCAGGCATACAGACAGAATATTGTATACATAATAAATAGATAAATAAATTTAAAAAAATAAAAAATAAAACATGCATGCCCACTAACATGCATGTACAGACATAAACAGACAGAAGGACAAACACATACACGATAGATTTAAGAGCATACATGTAAATAGGTTTAGAATGTGTTCTTATAAGCAAAAAACAATTTGTGTTCCTTCCTTCCTGTCACATTTTCAAGAACCTGAATATCAGGAATCTTATTTAACTGACGAGAATTACACACACATGGAGGTACACAAACACACACACCTTTTTTAAAGAGAGAGGGTCTTGCTGTACACTGAGTTGGCACAGAGTTTGTTGGCTCAAACAATCTTCCTGCCTCAGTCCTACGGCACCATTCCCTGCTAGAAATCTTATTTTACAACAAGGCAAACCAGAATTTTCTTTCATTAAATGATCTTAGTGGAGAGATGACAACAGAGTCACATATACAGTGGCTGCCTCTCATGCCACCAAGGGTCCCTCCCTGGAGGATACCGGGTATGTTTCTCAATTTTCCGTGGGGTTTTTTATTTTGTTTTTAATTTTAAATTATTGCATTGTTATGTATTTTGTCTGCGTGTATGCCTATATCCACATGCTTGCAAGTATCCACAAAGGCCAGAAGAGAATATCAAATCCTTTTGAACCAGAGTTCCAGATAGCTGCTACCCACCATTTGGGTTCTGGGAACTGAACCTGGGTCCTGTCAATGAACAGCAAGTGCTCTCTAGTTCCTCAATGTATTTTATTTTGTTTTGTTTATAGTTTTTGGTTGTTGTAAACAGTCTCTCTATTATACAGCTCTGGTGTTCTGGAACTCACTGTGTAGACCAGGCTGGCCTCAAACTGACAGAAATCCACCCGCCTCTACCTCCCAAGTGTTGGGATTAAGGGTGTGTGCCGCCACCGCGTCCAGCTCTCGCTGTATTCTTTAGGCACCCCTGAGAGCATTCACAAGTTGGCCAGCTTATCCAGTATACCAGATGTCAGCGTGAAGTTAAGGGCATCGTTAAGATTCTGTTGGAAAGGGTTTTCTCATTAGAAGTGGCTCTGCTGG
The DNA here is from genome assembly GCF_018167655.1 of Microtus oregoni. Lineage (NCBI taxonomy): Eukaryota > Metazoa > Chordata > Mammalia > Rodentia > Cricetidae > Microtus > Microtus oregoni. Next base: position 9,479,120 of record NW_024543066.1, read on the forward strand.
GCAGGTAGAGCGCCCTGAGTCACAATGAACAGAATATAATTTATTCAACCACATCCCTATTGATGACCATAAAAGCTGATGTCAGTCTTTTGATATACAACAAACAAACAAAAACAATGTGGGGAGGATCAAAAAATCATGACATTTACACATTTATAAATGACTTTTTCTATTTTTACTAGTAATTCAGTATGCCCCAGCAATCATTTCTGAGATCCCAGCCTGGGCTCACCCGAATGCTCTGGCTCCCTAAAGGAATGCAAAAGACTGGCCTGACAAAGGACGCAGATCCAAAGCCCTCCCAGCATAGTGCAGCAAGTCATCACCAAAGCAAGGCACTGAAGGGAGGAAAGTCCCTGAGACCAGTGTGCCCCTGCTTCTACCTGCAACACCTTCCAGGCATAAGATGGATAACAGGAAGAACTTTTCCCCCAGTCCCTACATGGGGGAAAAAGTGTACATGAAAATGCAGTCTCAATCCCTTACAACTTGGCTTGAGGGTAGGTTATTTTAGAAGCTAATTTACTTCTAAAACGCAGGCGAAGAGACTCACAGAAGCTGTTATCGATTGCTTTTCCTGTCCCAGCTTTTCGCCGAGGAAAATTAGCCAAAGCGTCGTTCAGATCTACTTGTGACAGTTTGATCTTGGCTTGCATCCATCTAGGCTTGACAAATGACCGCTCTCAGGCCAACAGATGCTTCCTGAGATGCTCAACTCTCGCACGGATTGATAGGCTTCCATCTTCTTCAAGTAGCAAAGTCTTTCTGTCCTTGTTTTCCCCACTGCACCTTAACCTTCACAGATAGATAAGGAGAGAGAGAGAGAGAGAGAGAGAGAGAGAGAGAGAGAGAAGCAAGTGTTTGGCCACGTTTCTCAAGTTTGTCTCTATAATACATCTACTCTGCTACTGGCTAGGCGGTGCGTTCACATTTGAGCTTCTCAGCTACCCCTTTTTACATTGCCTATTATTCTTACCACAGTGCTTGAAGATTGCTTACTGGGAAAAGGATTGGCTACTGGAAAAATACATTTTTCATCTTTTCAGCAAGAACTCCCTGGCAAATCTAATAATATACTTTCTGGCCATGTTAGGTTCATTGCTCAATGGTCTAACCAAAACCAGGAGTCAGGAATTTGTGGGGGAAAATTGATTCTAGTTACAGTTTGAGCTAGAACTAAGGGAAAAGATTCATTCTCTCTCTTTCCCTTTCTCTCTCTCTCTTTCCCTCTCTCCCTTCCTCTCTCTCTCTCTCTCCTCTTCCCCACCCACCCCTTCCAACTAGTGCAAAATGACATCAATGGGAGGGAGTAGCTGTTGTTTTCCCAAAACACTGCTTTGGTGTGGTCATCTGCTACCTCTGACTCTTTAAAATCTGTACTCCCCCCTGTTCTGAGAGGCTCGCTGAGCCTTCAGGAGAGGGCCCGTGTTATCTCAATGTCCTGCTTCGGACTGAACACACACAGTCTCTTAGTCTCTGCTTGGTGAGCAGTCTCTGTGATAATCACCATCTACTGCAAGAAGCAACCTCTCTGGTAAGAACTGAGAGACTCACTAATCTATGGATATAAAAATAAGAACGCATACACCTCCTCTCTCGTCTCTCCCTCTACTCTCTGTCTAGGTCTCCCTACTGGCCAAGGGAATCCACCCCTGTAGGTGAGAACAGGACACAGACTAGTTCTGGAGAGACAAATATTTCTTCTGTGCCTCAATTCACAGAGTTTAATATACATACCCCCAAAGAGGTATAATTACTATATGTCAATTTAAAATAGTTTTAACTGAGCTATCTTTCATAGCACAATGTCTACTATGATACACAGGGCTCTGGGTTTAATCCTAACAATACACACACACACAAAAAAAAAAAACTAATATATACTTAAGTTAAAATTTAACTATTAAAATTTATTGACAATCTTAAGGATGCAAAGTTGAACAGAAAACAACACCATATATTTTTCCTTAAAATTATCTTATGCTAGGCAGTGATGGTGCACTCAGGAGGCAGAGGCGGGGGATCCTGAGTTTGAGGCCACCCTGGTCTACAGAGTGAATTCCAGGACAGTCAGGGTTACAAAGAGAAATCCTGTCTCAAAAAAAAAAAAATTAGAAAGAAAAGATAAAGAAAGAAAGAAGCCTATTGTGATGGTTTAGATGAGAAATATCCCCCACCGGCCCCACAGGTATTTGAACACCTGGATCCCGGCTGGTGATGATGTTTGGGGAAGTGTGGCAGGTGTGATCTCGATAGAAGTGCATCACTATGAGTTGTTGGGTTTGGGGGGGGGGGTATTTTTGTTTTTCTGGTGTTTGAAAAACAGGATTTCTCCATGAAACAGTCCTGGCTATTGTGGTACTCACTCAATAGACCAGGCTGGATTTGAACTCACAGAGATCCACCTGTCTCTGCCTCCCGAGTGCTGGGATTAAAGGTGTGCGCCACCACCGCCCGTCCACTATGAGTTTTGAGATTAAAAGCTTTGCCCAACTTCCAGTTCAGTTTCCTGTTCCTACTGCCAGGCCTGCCACTGCTTCCTCACCATGGTAGAAACCTTTATTTCTGCATAAACCAAAATAAATTCTTTCTTTCATAAGTTGCTTTGGGTTATAGTGTTTTTATTACAGCAACAGAAAAGTAAGTAATATATACATTGGTTTGTACGCCAACTGTCTCAGTGTTTCATTGCTGTGAACAGATGCCATGGCCACAGCATCTCTCATAAAAGAGAACATTTAATTGGAACTGGCTTACAGTTTAGACATTTAGTCCATTATCATCACAACAGAAAACATAGCAGCACACAACCAGACATGCTAGAGAATTAGCTTAGATCTTAGTATCTGGATCCTCAGGCAGCAAGAAAAGAGAGTGAGCCATTGAACCTGACTCGAGCTTTTGAAACCTCAAAACCCACCCCTCTGTGACGCACTTCCTCCTACAAGGCCACACCTCCAATAATGCCTCTCCCTAATCTTGGGGACCAGCTTCATTCAAACCACCACACCAACAAAAAATATATTTAGAAAAAAATACATCACATATTTTGTGAAGGAAAAAAAATAGGGGAAGAAAGAAGCAAACAGAGGGAAAAGGAGAGAAAAAGAAACAAATTAAGATTAAAGCAAGCGCAAGTGGGAAGGAACTCTTCAGGGAAGGGCTAGAAATGGGGCTAGGAAGGGAGTTAGCTAGAAATAGCTCCCCCGAGCTCATTCTCCAGAAGTGTGACTGGTCAGCATGTGGCAACTTTGTATATGCTAGTGACATAGTAGTCAACAAAACAGAAACACCACCAGTCCACTCCTGCGATGCCAGCACTGAGGAAAACGAGGCCAGAAGGTCATCACGGGTTTGAGGCCAACCTGGGCTATGAAGCAAGCAACTCTGCCGGGCAGGTGGAGTGGGAACTCGCCACACCATCATTTACCCACAGCGCCACTGAAGAAACAGTCTCCTCCTTTAACGTTTCACACCCTAAGATGTGTCCATCAAACTGTGAACCCCGAGTGCGCGTTTGTATCATAAATAAACTCAACCGTGGGTCAAGAGGCGGAGTCAGCAGCAAGTTGACAGAAAGTAATCACAGTCAGAGGGAGTCCAGAAGGTGGGGCGAGAGGGATGCACAGGAAGCAGTAGGGAGGGACTTTCAGTGTGGAGGCCATTTTTGGTTTGGTGGAGCAGAAGGAAACTCTTTGTGAGATACTGGCGTAGAGTCAAATTCAGTTAGTTGCTCCTCAACCTCTACCGAGTCTTATTGATGAATAGAACGATAGAGATTTGGTTAAAAACTACATTTGGTGGCGGCAGCAGGAGGCAGATCCGGCAGGATATAAAAGCCTTTAAAAAAAAAAAAAAGATTCTTCCCATTCCTAGGCTTTATTCATGAAATACCTACAGTGGACAAAGTCCGCCTCAGACCCCATTGCAGAGGTGGAGAGGCAGCGCAACAACCAGATCAGGACTTCTTGCGCATTCCCAAACAAAACCAAAGGCTTTCTGGGTGGAACCTTCTGCTACTGGTAGCCCAATGCCACCATCTTGTGGCTATTAGAAGAAAGACGACCAGAATTATTTTTTGTTTATTTTGCTTTGGCTTTCTCTGTGTAACCCTGGCTGTCCTAGAACTCACTTTGTAGACCAGGCTGGCCTCAAACTCACAGAGATCCACCTGCCTCTGCCTCCCGAGTGCTGGGCTTAAAGGCACGTCCCGGATTCTCCGATTTCTTGTTAAGCAGGTGTACTCCATGCCACTTCCCTTTCATCTTCTCTGAAACCAGCCATAAAAATTAACCCTCACCACGGCAAAGCACACTTTCTGATAAGCACACAGGTCTGCTTTGGATAAGTTGTCTTCAGTTTCATCTGGGCCTTGTACCAAACCTGTGATTGGTGCATAGCACAGAAGACAGAAGCCTTCATGCCAGAGGAGGGGAGGTGGGCCCCTCGGAGACCAGTGCCCAGAGCAGCTCCTGACAGAACCCAGAACTGAGTTAGAACAGATGCCACAGCTAACTGGCTTCTTGCCTAGCCCTCTGAGGGGGGATTTGTACCATGTTTGCACCAACTTAGCGTGACTGCATTGTTGTGGTGATGAGGCTGCTTTTGTTGAATACCTGCTATTCACAAGAACCAGGTGTTGTGGGAAGTTTTACTCTTTTGGGCTCCTTTTGGGAGGGGCCTGCCACCCAGTTCCCAAATAAATCACACAGAGGCTTATTCTTCGTTATGAAAGCCCGGCCTTAGCTTGGCTTGTTTCTTGCCAGCTTTTCTTAAATCAACCTGTCTACCTTTTCCCTCTGGGCTTTTATCTTTCTTAATTCTGTATAGCTTACTTTCCTTCTTTCTCCGTGGCTGGCTGGGTGGTGGCTGGCTGGGTAGCTGGTCCCTAATGTCCTCCTCTCCTCATTCTCTCCACCTATTTATCCTCTCTGCCTGCCAGCCCCGCCTATCCTTGCTCCTGCCTCGCTATGGGCCGTTCAGCTCTTTATTAAACCGTCAGGTGTTTTAGACAGGCTTCACGGTTAATCAAATGCAGCATAAACAAAAATAAGACACCTTAAGATATTCCCCAACAACCAGGTGTTCCGAAAGGGGATCCAAAGATGAACAAGACCGGCCCTCCCCTGAGGAGCTGGCATGCTTGCTATAGTGATGGACAAGATCATGCAATGCCCATCCTGGGGGGTACAGATTGATTCTAGGACCACCTGAGCCTGAAGCAAGGAAGGGTTCTGGGTAGAACCCAACCCCCTCACTCTACTATGAAAAAGTAAGTCCTTTGTATGGGAATAGCTTGCCCAAGCATCTCCCAGTTGACAGTTAGAACCAAACACCAGGTCTCCTGGCCCCCAGAGAAATAAACGATGGCTCAGAGGAGTGGAGCTTACAGAGGAATGCGAGAGGCACAGGAGGTTGTGCACATGTGTGAGTCGGCGTTTATACACTTACCTGTTTTTCGTAACCAGATCCTCCCCTCTTTCCTCTTCAACCCCAAGCTTTTGAGTTTTAGTCTGTGTTCTTCCTTGTGGTAGTTTGAATAAGGATGGCCTCCACGGGCTCGTATATTTGAAGGCTTAGTCATCAGGGAGTGGCACTTACTTAGAAGGATTAGGAGGTGTGGCCTTGCTGGAGAAGGTGTGGCCTTTTTGGAGTGTTGGGAGCTGTGAACCCCCAGATCCTGAATTTCTTATAAGCAACTTGTTTTCCTCTGCTCTGAGACAGCTTGCTGCTGCTCAGAGTTCCTGATGGCAGGGGAATGATTTCTGGTGGGTTTGGCTGGGACGTGGCTATCACTATATAAGCTGCTCCTGAACACAATAAAGGGAGCATTCCTGTTTCAAGGATGACCCTTGTCTCTGTCTGTGTGTCTTTGTGTGTTTCAATCTCCAGCCCCTTGTCCAGTTCACAAACTGTATGGCAGCGCATAGGTGCAGATGGGCGTAGTGCGCTACACTGGAGGACGTGTGTCACTTGGGGGTGGACCGAAGGCAGATTTTTCATCGGGACCACCAGCTCCCAAATAATGACATGGAGATTTACTATTAATTATGAAAGATGAGCTTTCATAATATAACTTAGCTTGTCCCACTAGCTCTTATAACTTAAATTAACCCATTTCTAGTTGGGCACATGTTACCATGTGACTGGTGGCTTTTACCTTTTCTCCTGCAGGTCTGTTCCCTCTGCATCCACTGGCAACTCCACCTTCTTCTTCCCATCATTCTCTCTGGCTTTGAAAATCCTTCCTAGCTATTGGTCGTTTAGCTTTTTATTAAACCATTCAGAGTGACAAATCTTCACAGTGTGAAGGCATATTCGACCGGTATTCGATTTTCAACATCCTTTTTTAATTTTTTTAACTTAGTATTATTGGTGTGTGTGTGTGTGTGTGTGTGTGTGTGTGTGTGTGTGTGTCAGAGAGGGAGGAGCTGGGAAGATGACTCTGTAAATAAGCGTGCTTGTTGCTCTTCTAGAAGACTGGGTTTGGTTCCCAGCACCCACAACCATCTGCAACTCCAGGTGTGAAGAATCCAATGTCTTCTCTGGCCTACGTGGACACACAAAAGTGTTGCACAAATGTACATGCAGGCAAAACAACTTTTTGAAAAAAAAAAAAACTCTGTGTGTGTGTGTGTGTGTGTGTGTGTGTGTGTGTGCATGCTGGCCTTTAATCCCGGTACTCTGGAGGCAGAGGCAAGCAGATCTCTAAGTTCACGGCAAGCATGGTCTACAGAGTGAGTTCCAGGACAGCCAGAGTTACATGGAGAAACCCTGTCTCGAAGGAGTTTGGGAGGTGGTTTGCGTGTTTAAGTTTGGAGGTTGTTTTGGTTTGGGGTTTAGTGTGATTTAAGGGATTTAACATAGGTGCTCTCGCGTGCTAAGCAGGTGTTCTCCCTCATTATTTTTAATGACAGAGTCTTACGAAATTGCTCAGCTGCTTTGGATTTTCTCTGTAACCCAGCAGGCCTTCATCCTTGTGACTCTTTTGCCTCAGCATCCAGAGTAGCTGGGAGGACAGACCTGTGCTGCTAAGCACTTTGGGAGGGTAAGGTGGGAGAACTGGATTTCACGGCCAGGCTAAACTATGATTATAGCTTATAGATGAATTTATGTATAGTGGTCCCAGGTCAGCCTGGCTACAGGGTTTGTGACCCTGTTTCAAAAGACAAGATAATAATCATAATTATTTTTAAACTAAAATAACCAGAGCTGGCCAAAGTTATCAGAACAGAACGACAAAGACACATGCTCTCCCTGTGATTTCTCTGTCCTTGCTAATTCTTTTCTTTGTAGTTTACACTCCCCAGTCCCCATGCCTAGTTTGGTTTCTGTTGCTGCCAGGAAATGCTGATCAGACGAACTTGGGGAAGGAAAGGGTTAGCTGGGCTTACACAGCCACGGCCATCACTGAAGTAAATTGGTGTAGGAACCTAGAGACTGGCATCCGAGCAGAGAGCACGGAAGAGCACGGAAGGGCACGGAAAGGCACAGAAGAGCTCGGCTTCCTGCCCCCCCCCCCATGGTGTGTTCAGCTACCCTCCTCCTGTAGCCAGGACCATCTGCCCAAGGATGGCACCGCCCACAGTAGTCTGGGCAGTCCTAATCAATTAGCCATTAAGAACAGCTCCAACCAACATGCCCACATGGCTATACCATGAGGCGCTTTCTCTCTTGAGTTCTTTCTTCCTATGTGGGTCAACCAATATTAAGCCATCACACTCGCCTACTATAAGCCAGGGCCTCAGTTGAGTTCTTACGGTCCCCAAAGAGGAGACTGTTTGGTTTTTTAAAACCCACTGACAGGTAGAAGAAGCCAGATCAGAGCTAAAGTAATTTGTCCTAAGCCCTACATTAGGTAACAGCCAGAAAAATATTCAGCTCTCTATAATCCTAAAGGATTATATAATCCTATGAGGAGAAATAAAAGAAACCACTGGAAGGAGAAAGGATGGGAAAAGCGGCCTGATACCAAGTGTCCCCACTTCTAGCAGAGAGACACGAAGCCCAGAAGCAATGGCGCAGGCCAGGCTCCCACAGAACCTGAAGTGGAAGGGGACTGGAATCTCCTTGCCCAGCGTTTCATCCTTTTCTCAATAACTTCGTCAGTTTATAATTCCTCCCATAGCGCTCCCAGAAATCCCTCCCATCACGCCCCCAGAAGCCCCTGCATCGCCTGTCTTCGAAGTGGGGGTGGGTGGGTAATGGATTTTGCCTTCCAGGAAATTAAAAGTCCCTCTCAATAACCGCATTAGTCGTCCACACTGGCTGTTGTGACCCATCTTGTAACCCCTAAGATCCTGGCAAGGAAAAGATATGAAAATTCATAAGCAAGAACGCAATCTCCTCTTTATCTCCCGCCACCCCCCCCCCCCCGTCTTTCGCTGTGTCTCTCTCTCACTGTGTCTCCCTCTGTGTCTGTCTCTCACTGTGTCTGTCTCTCATCCTTTTTTTTTTTTTTTTTTTTTTTTTTGCATTTCTAGTGTTCTCATCAAGGGGCTGTTTCTAGTAGCCGGGAATAAGTCCAAGGGGCTCCGGAAACTAAATGGTGGCGCACGCCCTTAATCCCAGCACTTGGGAGGCAGAGACAGGTGGATCTCTGTGAGTTCGAGACCAGCCTGGTCTACAGAGCTAGTTCCAGGACAGGCTCCAAAGCCACAGACAAACCCTGTCTCAAAATAAAAAAAAAAAAAAAAACTAAATGGCTTTAATAAGAAACAGCGAACGCTGCCTCGGTGTTCCGAAGTCGCTTCGTTGAGTCGCTCTTCCTTTAAAAAGAATGGAAGAACTCGCAATTACATTTCAACCTCAGGACACAGAAAACAAGGGACGACCACAGCATAGATGAGAAAGGCCCTGTTATCCCCTCTCTGTGGAAAGTGCCAGAAGAAATGTGTATTCTGGCTTTCCCGTTGCTTCATCTCTTGGGCACTGCTTCCCCTTAGGGGCGTGGTGGGAGATTGATTGCTAAACTGATTTGTCCACACAGCGCTCCTGATGCAACAAAGCCCTGGCTAGAGTAGAAAACCCTGAAGGCCAGAATCCGGGAGAGCAAACACTCTTTCCTGGTGTTTTTCAACCCCGTGGCCCTTATCTGTGAAAACCAGTCATCCTTGTTTACTGTTTCCTCAAAGAACGCAGTAACGAGCCTGGTGTGGCAGCATGCACCCTGATCCCAGTACCTAGGAGGCAGAGGTGGGCAAGATGTCTGTGAGTTTGAGGCTGAGGAGGATAGCTCTACCAAGTTCAGTTTCTAACACTCACTTGGAGTGACTCACAACTGCCCACAACGCTAGCTCCAGGGGGCTCCAGGGGGCTCCAGAGGGTGAGTCTGATGCTCTCTTCTGGCCTCTGCAGGTACTGACATAATTTTTTTATAGGATATAGTAACCGAATTCCAGCTCACACATTCTCATAGACACAAAAATTCCATAACCGGGTATTTATCCCACAGGTGTGCTTGACATACAAAAGTATTCATTACAGTGTTACTTGTGATTACAAAATTGAAAAAAGACAAGGAGTACCCAGGCCTGGTAGAACAAGCCTGTGATATCAGCACTGAGGAGAGACACGAAGACCATGAGGCCAAGGTCAGCTGTGCAATATGGTGAAACCCTGCCTCAAAAAAATAAAGAACGGCCGGGTGGTGGAGGCACATGCCTTTAATCTCCAGGACTTGGGAGTCAGAGGCAGCCTATGAGTTGGAGGCCAGCCTGGTCTACAAAGTGAGTTCCAGAACAGACTTCAAAGCTATACAGAGAAACTCCGTCTCGAAAAGCCAAAATAAATAAATAAATAGATGAAAGATAAACCGCCTGAACAGAAATCAATAAAGTACAAATGAAATAACTTAGGACTCAAACCGGACATAGTACAGCATGCTTGTAACCCCAAGAGGCAGAGGCAGGCGTGCTGAGTGAGGCCAGCCTGGCTGCTTAACAAAACCCTGTCCTTTACAACAAATAAATAACAGGTATAGTCACTTAGATGTGGAATTTTTTGTTTGTCAGTTCTTTTTTTTTTTAAGGTGGGGTTTCTCCATGTAACAGCTCTGTCTGTCCTGGAACTCGCTCTGTAGACCAGGCTGTCCTCCGATTCAGAGATCCGCCTGCCTCTGCTTCCCAAATGCTGGGATTAAAGGCGTGCGCCACCACCGCCTGGCAGACATGCCATCAGTTAAGAAGAATCAAATAGCGCCTGCTTTAGGAAACTTTCCAAGATGTGGCAAGTGAATGAATGGAGGCTTGGGTCTCTCCCGACTCGAGCGGTTAGACTCACTCTGCACTTTGAGTACGTGAGGACCCTGCAGCTGTGGATGTAGTGTGCTGTCCTTGACACAAGGAAAGGAACACCAGTGGTCATAACTGTATAGGACACAGACATGTTGGAGTACTATAGAAGGAGCTGCAGGCCGCTTCCCTCCGCCCGGCACCTGGCTCCCTGGCTAGCTTATGCCCCGAAATAACACGGAAACTGTATTCTTTTAAACACTGCCTGGCCCGTTATATCTAGCCTCTTCTCAGCTAACTCTCACATCTTAACTAACCCATATCTAATAATCTGTATAGCACCACGAGATGGTGGTTTACCAGGAAGATTCTAGCATATGTCCATCTTGGGCTGGAGCTTCATGGCGTCTGCCCTGGAGAGGAGAGGCATGGCATCTGGCTCACTTCCCTTCTTCCCAACATTCTGTTCTGTCTACTCCACCTACCTAATTTTCTGACCTATCAGGCCAAGCAGTTTTCTTTACTGATTAACCAATGAAACAACAGATTGACAAATGACCTTGCCACATCAGAGTACTCTGCATTTAAAGTTGTAATCCACCATGTCCAGATGCCAAAAGGGGGGGCTCCCTTTCCTGCCGGACTCCCTCCCTATCTGGATAGTGTCCCTAAACCCTGAGGCCTGACTATCTGGAAGCTGCCTCTAAGCCCGGATGCCTGGCCTATCTCAAGCCTGGCCTTTGACACAGAGCCCCGCAGACGCTCTCCACTTTGTAGACACAACTGGCCTTGAACTCCCGGGCTTCTGCTCCCACTCCAAGTTGCAGAGACGACAGGTGTGAGCCACTACATCTGGCAAGGAAACCTATTTTCTAAATTACATGTGTTTATCCATTTATTGTGGGTGTAGGTGTGTTTGTGCCGCGCTGCATGTGTGGAGGTCGGAGGATAACTTTCCAGAGTTGGTCCTTCCACCAAGCCGTCCTGAGGACAGAAATCAGGTTGTCAGTCTTGGTACCAAGTACCCCTACCTTCTGAACTATCCTGCCAGGTCATAGAAAACAAAGAAAGAGGCAGGAAGATTCGAGGATAACTAAATAGAGACTTCAGGGCCAGCCTGTGCTACATGGTGAGACTCCACCCAAAATTCCACATAAAAGAATGAACAAATGAATGAACAAATACAGTTGCATTATGCATTTATGAACTTTGTGAAAATTCTTTATTTTGGTCTACGAAATTCAGACAAGTGATTCTACATTTCATTTTAAGTCAAAATCCAGAAGACATTTTTGTGTGCCCAGCAGGGAATGATTTTTCAACAGATCTCTACAAATAACAATCACAGGAAAACACATGTGATACAAACTACGTGGCTCTAAGAGCCTTAGTTTACTGAAATATTGAAAGAAACTAGATTTAGAACAATATCCTCACTTAACATGTTGAGGGGCGGGAGGCAAGAGCTGATGACACAGAGTGTGCAGGAGGTCCTGGGTTCAATCCCAAGCCCAAAGTAAAACAAAGCGCGGCCGAGAATGACCATCCTGAGCCACTCACACACATTTTAAGACGGGAACAGAAACTGCACAGGGGGCAGCAAAGTCAGCTGCCTGGCCCCTCTCACAGAGCAGCAACACTTCAGATTTCGTAGTTTCTGAACTTCCGCAGGAGTTGCGAGGGAGCGTCGCCAGACCAGCGGAAAAGAAGGCGGCTGTAGTTCAAATCTGAGAGACCTTCAGAAGAGGGAAGAGAAACACACCAAATCAGAGGTAGAAGAGCCAAACCACTGCAGGAAAACAGCTTGGGGACAGATCCCGCCACAACCGGTGGAGGGAGCCTCCAGTGTGAATTGGTCTTTTTTTTTAAAGACAAGGTCTCACTATGTAGTTCTGACTAACCTGGGAACACACTATAAAAGCCAAGCTGGCCTGGAACTTACAAAGATCCTCCTGCCTCTGACTTCTGAGTACTGAGAATAAAGTCATGTGCCACCACACTCAGCAAATTATTCCTATTTTATAGAAACAGACTACCTAACTTTAACCATACTTGGGGATTCTTGTGAAAAGAAATTACAGTTTACATGTACTTTACATGTACAAGGACCTCACATGCTTAGTAGTCATCCTCTCCCAAGGCGGGAAGTTTTTAGAATATTTTTACTAATTCTTTGAGATTTCTTACAGAATATTTTGATCATCTGAACCCTTTTACTCCTCTCCCTGGCTCCTCCCAAGCCCACTCCTTACCTGCTTACTTCATGTCCTCCTTAAAATGTGACCCAGCTGGGTCATGGTGGCGCATGCCTTTAATCTCAGCACTCAGGAGGCAGAGACAGGTGGATCTCAGTGAGTTTGAAGCCAGCCTGGTCTACAGAGTGAGTTCAGAACAGATGGGGCTATAGGGAAAATCAGTCTTGAAAAAAAAAAAAAAGGAACTCGGTGTGGCAGAGGGCAATGGATCTGCATGAGTTCCAAGCCAGTCTAGCCTACCTAGCTAATGAGATGCTGTCTGAAATGATTGCAAATGCTAAACCAGTTCTTAGGCCGGCATTGCTGTGCACACCAGAACAGGCTGAGGATAGCTGTAATATAACCCATGCTCTCTGATTTCCAGTCTTCCCTTGTGAAAAGCTAGGTGACATAACTTACCTGGAGAGCCTGAGTTTTGTGGGGAGACGGCCTCCTCTGGGGACCCAGGTGCCTTTGGCCTCATTCCCTCTGGGGTTGAACCTGGCTCTCCTTTCTTTGTTTCTCTCTGTTCATCCCATTCCTTGTTTTGAACAGTGTTGGTAGAAGTCTGGTCAGCTCCTTCCAGCATCAAATCTTTCTTACTTCTGACAGCCCAGTGCATTGACTAGATTAAATAAGAACAGACACATAAATACCATTTGGGATTTGTTTCTTACATTCGGTTATTACTTGGTGGGGTGCACGCGGGGTGGGGCAGAAGACAACTTTCAGGAGCCTCTTCTCTCCTTCCCCCAGGAGCATTCTGAGGATCACACACAGGCCACCAGGCTTTTCTGGAAGCATCTTTGCACACTGAGACATCTCACCAGCCCTGGTCTTTTTTTTTTTCTTCATATGTAGTTGTCTTTCTTAGTTAGGGTTTTTATTGTTGTGAAGAGTCACTATGACCACGGCAACTCTTACAAAGAGAAAACATTTAATTGTGGTGCTTTACATTTTCAAAGGTTTAGCCCATTGTCATCATGGTACAACATGGGAGCACGTAGGCAGAAGTAGCTGGGTGTCCTATATCTTTTTTGCAGGCAACAGGAAGTAGTCTGAGACACCTCAAAGCCCGCCTCCCTGCATAGTGACAGACTTCCTCTGACAAAGCCACACCCATTCCAACAAGGCCACGCCTCCTGATAGTGCCACTCCCTTTAGGAGCCATTTTCTTTCAAACTACCCCAGTAGCCCAGGCTAGACTCCAGCCACTGAGCTTTCGTTTGCTCAGGGCCTCTTGTTATGATGCATTGTTATAATGTAGAGTACAGGATAGAAATGGCTGGACAGAGAAAGGGATAAAAGAGCATCTTCCTCCTGAAAGGCTGGGGATGGTTCGGTGGTAGAGTGCTTGCTCAGCCCCTGAAAGACCCTGGGTTCAATTGTCGACCACAAAAGTGGGGGATGAGGGCTACCAAAAAGGAAGGAACAAGAACTAAAGAAGAAAGAAAGGCTAGGCATGGTGGCACTCAGACACTCCGGAGAGGCAAAAGCAGGTGAATCTCTAAATATGAGGCTAGCCTGGTCTACACAGCTGATCCCAGGCCAGTCAGAGCTATATAATGAGATCTTGTCTCAAAACAAACAAGCAAAAATCTGAGCTCAGAAAATCAGAAATGTGCTTCTCTCTCAAAATCAAAGTGTCTGCAGTCTGCCTAGACAGGTACCAAGGATGAACGGCCCTGTGACACTCAGGTTCAGGCTTCCACGAAAGCCCTCAGAGAAAACATGCTCTGAGATAGGAGTGTTGATTAACCATCCCCCATATGAATAAATCAAAATCAAAGGTTTCATCATCAGACTCTTGTCTCCACTGATTCCAATTACAGAAAGAATCAGAAGAAAAATCCAAACTGTACATAACCTCATATGCAGGTACCTCCCTCTCATGCACTGCAGTCAGTCGATGCAGCACCTGCCTAGATCCCACAATACACATAATGGATCCCACACTACAGAACTGCAAATGACGGAGTGTGCCAGTGATCACAACACTCAGGAGGTGAAGGCAGGAGGAGTAGGAGTTCAAGGTCATCCATCCTTAACTACGTACTAAGTTTGAGGCCAGACTGGCATATATATGAGACCCTGACTCAAAAAAAATAAAAAATAAAAAAAATCAGGTGATGGTGCAGAGGCAGGGGGATCGCTGGGAATTTGAGGCCAGCCTGGTCTACAAAGAGAGTTCCAGAACAACTAAGGCTCAAAAAGAAAAGAAAAGAAAAGAAAAGAAAAGAAAAGAAAAGAAAGATCATCAGTAGAAATAGCCAATGATGGACCAGAGACTAAGGGGAGGAGAGGGAAACAGTGTCTGAGGTGCCCGAGGCAGAGTCAGCAAATGTCACCGAGCAAAGGCCATGGAACCTCGTGTGTGTGTGTGGTCAGGCTCCTGGTATTTTCCACTCACAATTAACTTGTTTACCAGCTTCCCTTCATGGACCTTTTTTTTTTTTTCCTTTTGGAAGTAATTATCACACATCTGGACTTTGGTCAATACTAGCAAATACTATCTGTTAATCTACATGCCATTTAATGTTGAAAAAAAGAAAAAAGAAACAATGGCTCCCATGAGTCACAGATCAACTGAATAACAAAGAAAGTTGGCGTGCCATTTTTTTTCAAATTATTATTTTATGTGTGGGAGTATTTTCTCTGCATGTATGTCTGTACACCACATGTATACCTGGTGCCTAAACAGACCAATAGAGGGGACATCAGATCCCCTGGAACTGGAATTACAGACAATTATAAACCAACATGTGTGTACTAGGAATTAAACCAAGATCCTCTAGAAGAGAAGCCTGTGCTTTTAACCACGGCGCCATCTCTCCAGCCCCCAGACCAGTTATTTTTGTCCTGGATCACCAGGAGTGAATTTTTAACTTGCCTGAGTGGTTGATCTCTGACCTGTTTGCTCTTGGATTCTATCCAAGTAAGACAGCCTGTCTCTTGAACAGAAGGAGTTGATCTGCTCACTGTTTCCCATCTGGCTACAGAAAGAGTGACCATCTGGGCACAGTAGGAAGCTTCCACAGGTAGCCTGTGGCCAGCTGGACTCCCCCCAAGATACCTCATCCAGCAAGGAACTCGGAAACAATCAATAGTTCTCTGCAGGATAACAGGATGGCCCCAAATCCCTTCTAGAAAGATAGATAGAGATAGATATATAAATATATAGATGTATAGATATATAGACATCCTTATAAAATTTATAGCAGTAAGCCTAGCAGTGGTAGGGCATGCCTTTTATTCTGGCAAATGATGTGCCCAGTCAGGTCTGAACTATAATTACTGCAAAGGCTCAAACAGTGCGTAGTTAAGCTAAACCCTGTGCTGTGAGTCAGGAAATTAAGAGTGAATAAAAAGACAAGGGCACTACAGATCAAAGTGGAAACTTGGAGAGGCACTGTAGAAAAATCTGTAGCTAACCTGGTACTAGTTGTTGAAAATTAAGTGACAGTTGAATAGATCATCAAAAGTAAAGAGCTGTAAACCAAAAGGTATTGGGCAAGCAAGGTAACTGATTCAGCCGTAGCCGTAGCTACAGTGTGTCCCATGTAGCAGGATGAAGATACACTTGTATTACTTTGTAAAGCAATGTTGACTAAGTCAGCATGGAGGAATGTTGGAAAGGCACAGTGGAAAGCAAAGGCCGGAGAAATGACTCAATGGGGAAAGAGCTTGCTCGAGGACTGGAGTTCAAATCCCCAACACTGTCATAGATGCCAGGGAGGGATGACGGCCTGTCTGTAGTCCCTGCACTCAGCAGGCAGAGAAAGGAAAACCACAGAAGAAACTGGTTACCTAGACTCCCCAAAGAGGCAATCTCTGGGTTCACATGAGAGATCCTGACTCAATACAAAAGACAGAGAACAATCAAGAGAGACACTTGGTGTCAACACACATGAGCTCACACACGGCTGCACACACACACACACATACATATACACACTTGTGCACCCATACAACTGTGCACATACATATCCATACCATATTCACATGCACAGGCAAAGATACATAAATACATAAAAAAAACAAATAAATAAAGGAAAAGAACCTATTTCTGACTATACAAAGCTAAGCACTACTATATTTTTTAAGATGTATTTTTATTTACATGTGTGTGCATGTGTGTATGGCTGTGTGAAGGAGGCCACATGTGTATGGGTACCCTCATCAGCCAGAAGAGGGCATTAGATATCCTGAACTGGGCTTACAGGCAGCTATTAGCCACCCAGCATGGGTCCTCAGAAAGCAGCAAGCAGCCATTGCCCACAGATGCCAGCAGAGGGCACGAGAGCCCCTGGAAATGGAGTTACGTGCGGCTGTGAGCCACCACCTGAGTACTGCAAATCCAACCTGGGTCCTCTGGAAGAGTAGCCGGTGCTCTTAACCAGGGAGCCCCTGTCTGTAAGTTTTTAATGGCATTTAGAAATAACACAATACAGGGCTGGAGAGGTGGCTCAGTGGTTGGGAGCACCAGGTTCAATTCCCAGCACCCCCATGGCAGCTCATAAGTATCTGTAACTACAGTTCCAGGGGGCTCAACACTCTTACACAGACACACACGCAGTCAGAACACTAATGCTTGCAAAATAAAAAGAAACAACACAATACTTCCTAAGAGCAGTAACTCTTTACCCCCATATATGGAATAATGGATTCTGTTTTGTTATAGATGCCCAACCCTTGTTAAATAAATAAGCTCAAACAACAACAAAAAAAAAAAAGAGAGAAAGAGACAGCTCTGAAGTAGAGCGCTCCCTGCTTTTGCAGAGAACGAAGTTTGGTTCCCAGAACCCACATAACTCCAGCTCCATGCATGCAGAGCCCTCTTCAGGGGAACACACACGTGGCATATACACAGAGATAAAAACACAGACCAAAAATATATCTTTTTTTTTTTTTTTTTTTTGGATTTTCGAGACAGGGTTTCTCCGTAGCTTTTTTTGGTTCCTGTCCTGGAACTAGCTCTTGTAGACCAGGGTGGCCTCGAACTCACAGAGCTCCGCCTGCCTCTGCCTCCTGAGTGCTGGGATTAAAGGCATGCGCCACCACCTCCCGGCCCAAAAATACATCTTAAGAAGACTTTTTTTTTTTTCAAGATTCAAGGGGAAAAATCTCAACGGCCCAAAATTCAGTTACAAAAGCAATGCGACAGGCGCAATTATGGAAGATCTTAGAATGAGGGGTATATGGTAACAGGGATTGAAATAAACAGCCGAAGAAACAATTACAGCCATGGGCCCTTGGACGGCTGATTCGAGGGGCCTCTCTGAATTTCTCCTCACAGAGTTTTGTAAGCAATGACTTAGCACCAATTCCTTGGTCCTTCCCCTCCTGTTCTTTAGGCTAAGTCATGAGGCTAACCCATGAGCAGCCTGACCTCGAAAGCTCCTAATCCCCAGAGGAAAACTCACGGTTTTCACGGAGTCGGCCAAAGCGTCCCACTGCTCGAACGGCATGGACATCTGGCTCCTCCGCCAATGGTCGTAGCGGGTGCGGGTCTCTGCATTGGTCAGAACCTCCTTGGCCCTCTGCAACTTCTGAAACGTTTCCACTGGAAAACAAGACAAGAGCTGAACACTGCTCCCTGGGAGAATTAAACTCCAAAACCATGCACCAGATCTCACTAGAATCTTGACTCGGCCTCGCACTGTGAGACTTTGGGCCAGTCTCCCTGGTCGGGCTGTCCACAGGGCTATGCAGTGGGTGAAGGTCCACGGGGCTATGCAGTGGGCAAAGAAAGAAGGATCCTGAACTCAATCCTAACATTTATATTCAGGGTTTTTTGTTTTGTTTTGTTGTTGTTGCTGTTTTGTTTTGGGTTTTTTTTTGGGGGGGGGGTTGTTTTTTGTTTTTGACAAGAGTGCCAAGACACTTCAACTGTGGAGAAAGACAGCCTTTTCAGCAAGGAGCTATATAACTAGATTTCCACATATAAGAGAATAAACTGGGGGCTGAGATAGAATAAAGCATGATCTCTCTCTCACACACACAAGAAAATACCACCAGGAAACTCACTATTTTATATGCTAACTTTCTACAAAATATAACACTGGGCATGGTGGCACACACCTGTAATTCCAGCATTAAGGAGACATACACAGGAAGATCTCTGAGTTCGAGGCCAACCTGGTCTACGTATAAGAGTTCCAGGTAAGGCAGGCCTCCATAAAGAAGCCCTGTTTCAAAATAAAAAATAAAAAAGTAGAGAATGAATGAATGAATTTGATGCCTTTTAAATCATATCTTAAAAACTGACCTAAATATAAGAGTCTTGTGTAGGGGGCTGTAGAGATGGCTCAGAGGTTAAGAGCATTGCCTGCTCTTTCAAAGGTCCTGAGTTCAGTTCCCGGCAACCACATGGTGGCTCACAACCATCTGTAATGAGGTCTGGTGCCCTCTTCTGGCCTGCAGGCATACACACAGACAGAATATTGTGTACATATTAAATAAATAAGTATTTTTTAAAAAAGAACAAAAAAAATAGAATTGTTTTTTTAAAAAAAAAGAGTCTTGTGTAAAGAAACATTTTTCTAAGATTTATTTTATTATTTATGCAAGCACCCATGGTGAGAAATATTTTTAAATGTTAAGAAAATCCACCAGGACCAGATGACCAAGTAACAGGCTTGTTTGTTTGCTTGTTTATGCAGGACCTCACTATGTAGCCCTGGCTGGCCTAGAACTCACTACATAACCAGGTTAGTCTCGAATTTACAGAGATCCACTAGAGTCTGTCCCATCTTTTCACTGAGGTAGGACCAAGGCCCTCTCCCCCCACCCCATGCCCTGTGCCTACGCTGAGCAAGGTGTCTCTCCGTAGGGAATGGGCTCCACAAAGTCAGATCATGCACAGAGGTTAGATCCTGGTCCCACTGCCCGTGGCCCCACAGACTGCCCAAGCCACACCACTGTCACCTGCATTCGGGGGGCGTGGTTCAGTCCTATGCCGGTTCCCCAGTTGTCAGTTCACAGTCAGTGAGCTCCCACTAGCTCGGGTCAGCAGACTCTGTGGGTTTTCCCTTCATGGTCTTGACCCCTTTGTTCATTTTATGGCTCCTCCCTCTCTTCGATTGTACTCCAGGAGCTTGGCCCAGTAGTCAGTTGTGGGTCTTTGGATCTGCTTCCATCACTTTCTGGATGAGTGTTCTATGATGTCAATTAAGGTAGCCCTTCATCCGATTACAGGGGAAGGCCAGCTAAGGCATCCTCTCTACTATCGCTTAGGGTCTTAGCTGGGGTCATCCTTGTGGAGTCATGAGAATTTCCCTAGTACCAGGTTTCTCATTCACCCCATAACAGCTCCTCCAATCAAGATATCTCTTTCCTAGATCTTCCTCTCATCCTTTTAAGAAACAACCAAGCTGGGCGGTGGTGGCGCATGCCTTTAATCCCAGCACTCGGGAGGCAGAGGTAGGTGAATCTCTGTGAGTTCGAGGCCAGCCTGGTCTACAAGAGCTAGTTCCAGGACAACCTCTAAAGCTACAGAGAAACCCTGTCTCAAAAAACCAAAAAAAAAAAAAATCATTAGTAAATTCTTACCAGCTTTGGAGTTTTCTGGATGCTTGTCAGGGTGGCATTCCAGAGCTCTGACCTTAAATTCTGCCAGGATTTGCTCAACCTAAAACAAAAATCAATGTTTCAAATAACAGGGATAGACCAAGGAAATTGGTCCTCAACCTTTCCTGACGCTGCGATCCTTTAGGACACCTCCTCACCGTTGTGGTAAACCCAACCACAACATTATTTTCACTGCTACTTCAGAACTGTAATTTTGCTACTGTAAATGTATATAATATAAATATCTGATATGTGATCCAAGAGGTCATGACCTACAGGTTGAGAACCGCTGGCTTTGTCATGCAAAACCAGGAGATGGACTTGAATTCAATGCCTAGCACCCAAGTAAAAATCAAGCCTGCGGGCTGGAGAGATGGCTCAGTGGTTAAGAGCAGTGTCTGCTCTTCCAGAGGTCCTGAGTTCAATTCCCAGCAACCACATGGTGGCTCACAACCATCTGTAATGAGGTCTGGTGCCCTCTTCTGGCCTGCAGACGTACACACAGACAGAATATTGTATGCATAATAAATAAATATTAAAAAAAAAAGGTGCATTGTCTTAAAAAAAAAAAAAAATCAAGCCTGCAGACCCACCCCTGAAATCCCAGTGGAGGAGTGCCGATGGGAGAATCTGGGGCTCAGTAGCCAGCTAGTGAGCTGAATTTGGCGCATGCCTTTAATCCCAGCACTCGGGAGGCAGAGTCATGTGGATCTCTGTGAGTTCGAGGCCAAGCCTGGTCTACAAGAACTAGTTCCAGGAAAGCAAGAAAGGCTCCATAGTTATTGAGAAACCCTGTCTCAAAAAAAAAAATAAAAAATAAAAAAAAATAAAGTGGAAAGCGATTGGAAGACACCAACATCAACCTATGGCCTTAATACACGCATGTGCACACATGTACATTATAAGAGAATCAAAGGTCTCCAAGTGTCTGAGAGCCACGCCTACAATTCCAGCGCTCTGAGGAAGCAGAGAGTAAGGGGACTGAATGTTCAAGGTCAGCCTTGCCTAAATAGGGAGTGTAACAGTAAACTTGTGTGTGCAACAAGGTTACACTACGTAGCCCTGGCTGGCCTGGAATTCATTATGTAGGCCAGGCTAGTTTCAGACTCAAAGAGATCCGCCTGCCTCTGCCTCCTGAGTGCTGGGATTAAAAGCATGTACCATGATGCCCAGCCAGTAAACATTTTTTTTTTTTTTTGGTTTTTCGAGACAGGGTTTCTCTGTGGCTTTGGAGCCTGTCCTAGAACTAGCTCTGTAAGACAGGCTGGTCTCGAACTCACAGAGATCCGCCTGCCTCTGCCTCCTGAGTGCTGGGATTAAAGGTGTGTGCCACCATCGCCTGGCAGTAAACATTTTTTAAGATGCATTTGTTTATCTTACATGTATGAATGTTTTGCCTGTGTGTGTCTGTGCACAATGTTTCAGAAGAAGGTACCACATTCCAGAAGGTGGAGTTACAGATGGCGAGCCACTCTCTCCACTCTACCAGGGCAGCCAGGGCTCTTAACCACTGAGCCAACTCTCCTGCCTCCACCTAGTAAACATTTTTAAATTAACAGTTTATAAAACCCCCAAGCCCTCCTTGAATAAGATTTCTATCAGTACAGAACAGAAAGCAAAGGGCCTTTTTTTCTTTTTACCCTGTCAAAATACATTTTACCCATATTTATGTCTATATTCTTGAAATTTTAAATAATACAAATAGATAAAATTATACTTGTCTGGCAAAGATGGTTGGGGGTTTATTGTTGTGGCTGTTCTGTTTTTTGTTTTTGTTTTTAATTTATATCACATTAGAAAGCATCCTGGGGGTGGCAGGGGCTGGAGAGATGGCTCAGCTGTTAAGAGCACTGGCTGCTCTTCTAAAGGACCCAGGTTCAATTCCCAGCAGCCACATAGCAGCTCACAACTGTTTATATCTAAGGTTCCAAGGGACCTGAAAACCTCACACAGACACACATGCAAGCAAAACATCAATGCACATAAAATAAAAATTAAAAAGAAGAAAGCATTCTGGTGGTGTAGGAGTTCCTTCTGTTTATGTGTTGCTTTCATTGGTTAATGAATAAAGAAACTGCCTTAGCCTAGTTGATAGGGCAGAACTTAGGTAGGTGGGGGAAACAGAACTGAATGCTGGGAGGAAGAAAGCAGATTAGAAGAGAGACACCACGGAGCCACCAGAGACAGACGCTGGGAATTTTACCCGGTAAGCCACTCCCATGTGGCGATATACATATTAAGAGAAATGAGTTAATCTGAAATGTAAGAGTTAGCCAATAAGAAGTTAGAGCTAATGGGACAAGCAATGTTTTAATTAATACAATTCTGTGTGGTTATTTTGGGTGTAAGCTAGCCGGGCGGCTGGGATGAACAAGCAGGCCCTCACCCATGCAAGTTGTGGTGCATGCCTTTAATCCTAGTACTTGAGAGGCAGAGGCAAGCAGATCTCTGTAAATTTGGGACAAGCCTGGGCTACAGAGTGAGTTCCAAGACAGCCAAGGTTATGTGGAGAGACCGTGTTTCAGAAGGAAAGAAGAGAAAAAGTGAGAGAGAGAAAAAACAGAAAGTATCTGGGGACAATGAGATGGCTCGGTATATTAAAGCAAATGCCACCAAGCCTGATGACCTGATTTCCAGACCCATATGGTATAAAGAGCCAACTCCCACAACTTGCCCTCTGACCTCTGCATGATGTGGCATACAAGCGTCCATACATACATATATACAAACACACATGTAGAAATACATTTTAAATATTATGGTACCAGTCTATGGAAACAATTGTAACTTCCCAACAGTGCTAATACGTCATTGTTACTTCCTTCTTCATATTATTTTTAGCTTTGCCAATTTAATTTAAGGAAATAGCTCATCTCTCTCTCTCTTTTATTACTTCAGAGTTAAACACACACCTGCTGGGGGGCTGATTCTGAGTCAACCAGTAAAGCAGGCTGGTTTGTTTCCAGCACGTCCCTCTCTCTCTCCTGCTGTCCCCATCCCACATGCCCAGCGTCAAATGCAGCTGTAGACAGACAAAGCCCTTTACGTCAGGGTCCACTCGGCCCTGCCTTCCTCCCACGATATCTGTCATCTGTCTGCATAGCTGCCTATCCTGCTGGCAGTAAACAGAAGCCATGTTTAACTTTGCTCACCATCAAATAAACCGAGACATCGAGAGGGTGAAGGACCGCCGCCAGTGTCCCTGGAGGTTCAAAGACATGGGCACCACGGCTCTCCTGATCCTTAAGAAAGTGCACATCTCTAAAACTGAACTAAAGTACATATACAATGTGTATATGCAATGAATATATTATGTACGTGTTATATGTGTGTGTATTAGATGTGCATATATATGTATGCATGTATATGTGTGTATATATATTCTTCCTCTTTGATCCAACAATTCTAGTTCTAAAAATTCATCTAGAGAGAAAGTCTGAAATGGGACAAGAATTTAGTTTTACAATGTGTGGCTTAGTGAGAGAAACAAACCATGAGAGCCGCGACGCAGCCAAATGGTAAGGCTTTCTTCAGAGTATGAACTGCTGTCTCCAAGAGACATACACAGGTTCAGTGAAAACAAAATGAAATAAAATGTATGTATCTATAATAGTATATTTATTTAAACTAGTTATAACTGCCGGGCATTGGTGACGCAGGCCTTTAATCCCAGCACTTGGGAGGCAGAGGCAGGCAGATCTTTACGAGTTTGAGGCCAGCCTGGTCTACAAGAGCTAGATCCAGGACAGGCTCCAAAGCTACAGAGAAACCCTGTCTCGAAAAACAAAAAAAAAAAATAGTTATAACTATAGATATTAAAAAATGTGTCGTATGGGGCTAGAGAGATGGCTCAGAGATTAAGGGCACTGGTTACTCTTCCAGAGTTCGATTCCCAACAACCATGTGGTAGCTCACAGTCATCTGTAATGAGATCGGGTGCCTCCTTCTGGTTTGCAGGCATAAATGAAGGCAGAATGTTGTATACATAATAAACAAGTAAATAAATCGCCATATGACTAGGCATGGTGGCACATGCCTTTAATCCCATCACGTGAAGAAGAGGCAAGGTGATGTCTGTGAGTTCGAGACCAGCCTGATCTACATAGTTCCAGAACTACATAGTGACACTCTGTCTAAAAATACATAGATAGATAGATAGATAGATAGATAGATAAATAAATACTAGATGAATTTTTTGTTTGTTTGTTTTTTCGAGACAGGGTTTCTCTGTAGCTTTTGGAGCCTGTCCTGGAACTAGCTCTTGTAGACCAGGCTGGCCTCGAACTCTCAGAGATCCGCCTGCCTCTGCCTCCCGAGTGCTGGGATTAAAGGCATGTGCCACCACCGCCCGGCTAGATGAATATTTTTAAATGTAATGCAGGCTATAAGAATAAGTTTACAAAATTCCAAGTACGGCGTATCCCTATGCAGTCAAACAGAATCCAAACATGCATACACACATACGTACATACATACATACATGTATGCACTCACATATGCACCTAAAACAGAAATAATAAATAAATCTTTAAAAAATAATCATTTGTCACAATTAACTTCTTTAAAAGAAAAAGTCTCCTGTCAGATATTACATATAACTTGATTTAAGTGAAGTTATAAAAGTACTTGGATTCCTCATCCGTCATGCTAGTATATCTTATACAGCACATATATACATTTTAATATTGTCTATAATAACGTTTTCCATAACAGCTATCAGAACCCCAATGTGCTTTGAGCAAAACACCTTGTGATCGTAAACGAACGTGTAGCTGGTATCAGCTCTACTGCGTTCTTCAGAATTCACTTCGGTACGTGTAGGCACTCTGATGGTGAGAAATATTATTCCCCAAAGTCCATGAGACTTTCGCTGAACAAGGCAACTCCAGGCAGATGACTCCGCCTCCTGAGTTCTAAATCATAGCCTTTATTGTTTCTCTAAACCAGTGATTCTCAACCTTCCTAACGCTGAGACCCTTTCATACAATTCCCCGTGTTGTGATGACCCACAACCACAAAATTATTTAGTTGCTACTTCAGAACTGTAATTTTGCTACTTTTTGGAATCGTAACGTAAATATCTGATATGCGTCCCTTAAGAGGTCGTGACCCATAGGTTGAGACTCGCTGCTCTAAAGTAAATAAAACGGTCTGTATATGATCCCTCTCCCGCCTAACACTTTGAAGTTCACAGTACTGTCCTCAAATTTGCCAGCCAGCATTTAAATCCTTCATTGTCTCTACACCGAAACTCCTTTAAAATGGTTCGGGGCTGGAGTTCCAGGAGATGCGACTAGAATCTCAAAGCCGACCTGGTGAGCACGTGCAATCCTGCTTACCGAGGAGAGCTCATCGCATCCGAGTAGGGCGTAGTAATCCTCGCTGCCCTCCGGCCTGTAATTCAGTATCGCATCCATTTACAGACACTGAGCCGGTCCTCTCCAGCGCCACAGACCAGACACAGTGACCACAAAGCTCTTGACATTTCAGCAGCACTTCCCAGCCCAGCCTTTTGCAAACACAGCTTCTCATTGGCTGTTTGCCCAGGAGAGCACCTTCCCGGCAGGGTTGCTGGGATCTGTAGTTTGGGGGAGGGGGAGATTGTTGCGTTGTGTTGTTTTGCTTTGCTTACATTGAAAATCAATTGTTCATACAATATATTCTGATTACAGCTTTCCCTCTCCCAACTCTTTCCAGATGCTTCCAATGTCCCCACCCACCCGACTCCATACCCAATTTTTTCTTCTCTCTTTAGAAAACAAGCAAACAAATAAAAAACAATAATAAAAGCCCCAACTGAGTTGAACCTTGGCAGACCTGTTAACGCTGCCACGGTCTCTGTGAGTTCATATGTATATCGGTGTAGTTTGAGTTCTGACGTGGTGATTTTTTTCCCATGATATAATGTGTATTTTTAAAAACTCTCCACTTTATCATTGCTCCCTTATCGAGATATTTCATATTTTTCTAAGAGACAAAAGAAACTGTGAACTAAGTTTTTTTTTTTTTTTTTTTTTTTTGATTTTTCGAGACAGGGTTTCTCCGTAGCTTTTTTTTTTTTTTTTTTTTTTTTTGGTTCCTGTCCTGGAACTAGCTCTTGTAGACCAGGCTGGCCTCGAACTCACAGAGATCCGCCTGCCTCTGCCTCCCGAGTGCTGGGATTAAAGGCGTGCGCCACCACCGCCCGGCCTGTGAACTAAGTTTTAAGATTTGTTCAATCGGAATAGTGGGTACTTTTTCAAGTGTTTAAAATAACTTGTAATTTTCGGCGGTGTAGACATAGCTAGCCCTGTGGCCAGAGCTTGACGGCCACCAGCCAGGCCCAAGGAGAGAGAAGAGAGAGGGAGAAGTTGAAGGGAGGAGATTAAGAAGAGAGCATACATTTTGGGTTTTTTGTTTTGTCCTGTTCTGCTTTGTTGTTGTTTTCGGTTTCTTTGTGTAGCCTTGGCTGTCCTGAAACTCACTCTGTAGACCAGGCTGGTCTTGAACTCACAGATCTGCCTGCCCCTGTCTCCCAAGTGCTGGGATTAAAGGCGTGCGCCACCACCGCCAGGCCTGAGATCATCCATTTTGGAAGCAGCTGCTGGAGAGACAGCTGGCAGGTAAGAACATTTGCTGCACTTCCAGAGAGCCTGAATTCAGTGCCCAGTGCCCAGCACCATGTTAACCCCAGATCCCAAAGATCCGCATCTTACTTCCAAGGATATCTGCGCTTACATGCACACACCCACATGCAGACATACACAGCTACATGTAAATAAAAATAATAAAAATTAAACAGATTAAGCAGTCAAGTAGAATGGTACTTGAGATAGCTGGAATCCTATCTCAGCACATCAGATGGTCAGGATATAAGGAGTTCAAAGGTCAGCCTTGCCAACATAGCCAGTCTAAGGTTTGAGAAAAGTCTGGGATACAGGCACAGTGTTTCAGACCTTTAATCCCAGCACTTGGAGGCAGAGACAGTAAGGTCTCTGAATTCAAGGCCAGCCTGGTCTACAGGTTGGGTTCCAGGATAGCCAGGGCTACACAGAAAAAACCCTATCTTGAAAAAACAAGAAAGAAGAAAATCAATGTGACTCTATGTTGTGGACACAGGTTCTGGGACAAATGTCAGAGCGGTACCTCTGAACATGGCTGCTTTTGTCCCAACGTAAGCTGGTCTCAGAGCAAGGTCGTGGCTGACTCAGGAGGACCCTTACAAATCCCAACAAGACCTACAAAATGTGGATGCCAGTTAAGGAGGGATGGTCCTGTCGAGCCGTTTCTAATTCAGAGAAAGAGGATGACCGTGACAAGCCATGGCAAGCCATGACAAGCCATGACAAGCCCCAACAGCAATTATCCCAGGCCATGTGACTCTGAAAACAGCTTCTAGAATGCCTGTCTGCAGACAGTTTCTTCTCCTGTCCCGCCCACTGCATCAGTACCTCTAACAGACTACTTCTGCCTTGTGTCTTTGGGAAATTCATGAACAACCCATGTGTCACTGGGCACAGTCCATCACAGCAGGGAAGCCACGGTGTCGGCAGCAGACTAAGCAGCTGGTCCTGTTGATTCACAATCAGAAGGAAGAGGGAAAAGCACACGTGTGGTGCTTCTTAGCTGGTGCTCTCCATTTGTTCAGTCCACAGCAAGTGGGCTGGTCAGTTTCCCCACCTAGGTTAGCATAATCAAGATAACCGCAGTCATGGGCATGGTAGAGACCCATCTCTCAGATGATTCTGGATTCCAGAGTCTGTGATCACGTTGCCCGTGGCCGTAGCTGTCTATATCCTCAGCACTGGGGTGTGCAGACACGTAAATCCCTGGACTAGCCAGGGGTCAGCTCTACGTTCAGCAAGAGACTATGTAAAAATAGGAGAAGGGGGGCTGGAGAGGTGGCTCAGCGGTTAAGGGCATTGTCTGCTCTTCCAAAGGTCCTGAGTTCAATTCCCAGCAACCACATGGTGGCTCACAGCCATCTGAAATGAGATCTGGTGCCCTCTTCTGGCCTGCAGGCAGACACACAAACAGAACATTGTATACATAATAAATAAATATTAAAAAAATTAAAAAAATAAAAAAATAAAAATAGGAGAAGCTGGGTGGCCCGTGCTTTAACACCAGCAACAGGGAGGCAGAGGACACCGAGATCTCTGAATCTGAGGCCAGCCTGGTCTAGATAAGGAGTACCAGGCCAGCGAGGGCTACATAGTGAGATTCTACCTCAAAAATAAAGTAATGATGGAGCCCTATAGAGGAAGACACCAAATCTCCCGGGCTTTCCTGAGCACACACCTGTGCACACACGAGGACGTGAGCACATGCACACAAATTTCTAATTAAATACAAAGGGGGGAGTTGCCAGTGCTTTCTGAGCAAGTGTAAAACCCTTTATAAACTAAATGTCCAAATGAAATGGGGGGGGGGGACGAAAAACATGATCTCGTTTGCATAGCTATGTGCAACTGCAAGTACTTTTTTCTAGCTGTGTAGACCATATATATGTTTTGGTTTTGGAGACAGGGTTTCTCTGTGTATCAGTCCCCGCTGTCCTGGCACTCCCTTTGTGGATGAGCCTGGCCTCGAACTCACTGAGATCCACCTCCCTCTGCCTCCCAAGTGCTGGAACTAAAGGCATGCACTACCATGGCCCAGCTGACCCTTTTTATTATATTTTATTATTTACGTGGGTGGGTGCACAAATGTTCGGGTCAGAGAATCATCTGAAGTTCCTCTTTGTGGGTACTGGAGATCAAACTCAGGTATGACAGTAAGCACCTGAAGCTGAGCTATCTTGCTGGCCCTTTAGGGACAAACCTTTTTAAAAGCAGATAATAAAACCTAACGAAGTTGCTCATACCTGTAACACCTACTTTTTGTGAAGCTGAGGCAAGAGGACTGTTGCAAGTTCCAGGTCGGACTGGGGCTAGAAGAACCTGCCTCAAAACAACAACAAGACACTTAACACAGTATCTCAAAGTAGAACTGAAACTGACAGAAAAAAAGTTGAAAGCGCTTTGATCTCAAGATACAGAAAGTCTCACAAGGGACCGCACATGTGGTACTCATACACACATGTAAGGCAAAACATTCATGCACATAATGTGAAAATAAAAGTAAATTTTTTAAAAAAAATGTCTCAGCCATCCTCCGGACTGGGTGGCGTCCAAAATCGCGCAGACTCCTCCCATCCAGAAGCGCGGCTCACTGTGGGACTTCGACTCCCACAAGGCATAGCGCTGCTACGCAAAAGAGACGTCAGGGAATGTGTCAGAACGTCCGGCCTCCGAGAGAACACAAGTGCCGCCAGGTTTTGCGTCTGTGTCCCAAGGCCAGTGTAACTCTGCTAGCCCAGACTGTTCCCTAGCTTCAGGCAATCCTCTGTCTCAGCTTCCCAAGTGCTGTGATTGTAGGCGTGGGCCACAACACGCGGCTGTGAGTTATGTCTTTACGTGAGATTCGTATTTGAGCCTAGAAACAAGAGGCTACAATCCCCAGAAGCTCTGAGCACCATAGGTGGGCCTCACAGCCAGGGCTGTTACACAGAGAAACCCTGTCTCGGAAATATACAAACGAAACGAAACAAAACAAAATTATGTAATTCTTCAGAGCTGTTTTGTTGGGTTTTTTTCTTTGTTTGATTTGGGTTGGTTTTGGAGACCATGTCTTTCTTCCACAATCGAGGCTGGCCTAGAGTTCACTGTAGGAGGAGTATGTAGTACAGAATGGTTTTGATCCTCCTTCCCACAATATTTTTAAGACTTATTTAGTTTTATTTTATTTGTATGGATGTGTTGCCTGTATGCCGCTGCACCATCTGCATGCAGTGCCCTCAGAGGCCAGAAGATAAAGGAACCCCTGGAACTGGAGTTGATGCTTGTGAGTCATGATGTGGATGCTTAGAAATTAAACCTGGGTCCTCTGTAAGAGGAGCCAATGCTTTTAACCTCTGAGCTATCTCTCCATCTTGCCCCTCCCTTTTCAGGCAGCATTGGATGTGTCCTAGGCTAGCTTCAAACTCACCACATAGTCAAGAAGGACCTTGAGTTTCTAATCTTGCCTCTACCTCCTAAATGCTGGGATTACAGGGCTAATCCCACCATGTAATCCCTAGTATCTGGTTTATGTGATACTAGGGATCAAACCCAGGGCTTCAAGCATTACAGGTAAGCACTGTGAATTGAACTACATCCCCAGTCTCCTATAAGTTTCATCTAATACACCATTACTGTAGCCCTACTGTGTGCCTCGGGCAAAGCTACAATGTCAGCCCTGCTATGTCTGACTCCCAAACTCAGAGTGGAGAAAATGCATAGGACATTTCTACATCAAACTCTCTGGCCTGAATTGTTGTAGAATATTATCTTAACTAGGCAAAGATGTGTGACATTTGTTTCTGCTACAGAATATTACATTAACTATGTAAAGATGTGTTACTTTTGTTCATGCTGCGTCTGTTTAATTATGTAAAGATGTGTTACATTTGTTTCACCTTGCCTGCCTAAGGCACCTGATTGGTCTAATAAAGAGATGAACAGCTAACAGGCAGAGAAAGGATAGGCGGGCCTAGCAGGAAGAGGGAATACATAGGAAGAAAATAACTAGGAATGAGAAGGAAGAACAAGAGAGAGAAGGAGGAGAGATTGAGGGACACACCTGGAGCCAGAAGCCAGGGGCCATCAGCTAAGCAGACACAGAGACAGCAGGAAAGCACAAAAGGATAAAAAGACCTGAGGCACAAGGCAGTGGTGGCGCACACCTTTAATCCCAGCACTCGGGAGATAGAGGCAGGTGGATCTCTGTGAGTTCGAGACCAGCGCCTGTAGACCCTGGTCTACAGGGTGAGTTCCAGTGCAGCTGAGCAGTGCTTCCTTGATTCATGAAGAGGGGTATTGGGCCAGGATAGTGATTCTCAGATTCAAAAGTGCACTTGGTCACCTAGAAGTCTGGCTTGCCCTGAAACTGGGTTTCAGTTAAATTTATAACACTTGCACTGGGTGGTGGCAGCACATGTCTTTAATTTCAGCACTCAGGAGGCAGAGGCAGGCGAATCTCTGAGTCTGAGGCCAGTCTGGTCTGCAAAGCAAGTTCCTGAACAGCCTGGGCTGTTACACAGAGAAACCCTGTCTTGGAAGAAAAAAAAATGTACTTGCATAGCATGTCCAAGTCTATAGATTGCATGTGTGTGTAAATGAATATGTGTGCTCACCACGTGCATGCAGACCAGAAAAGTACGTTCAGTTCCCCGGAACTGGAGCTAAAGGTGTTTGTAAACCACCCGATGCAGTTGCTAGAACACAAGTTGGTAGTTGAGACTTAACACATGGTCTGACAAGGGGTGACTAATCTCCACGAAGACGGCGTGTGCGCGGGGAGAACATACCCTGTCCTTCTTACCGCAGCAGACCATGTGAGTGCGTAAGCATTTGTTGGTTTGTTTCCTTTCTCCCCGAGGATGGGAATTAAGCCCCGTGCCTGGCTAAGCCAGCGCCTCACCCTGACCTACACGCCCGGCCCTTTGTCAGCACTTGGAATGACTTCAAAGCTTTGTGATTGTTGGCAAACTTCACTACGATGGGCTCTCCTCCAGATGAATTAAGGCAAGCATCTCGGGGCGGGGCCCAGCGTGATTAAAGCTCCCCTCAGTGGTTCTGCCTGCAGTGGGTGTCTCCTAATCGGGGATACCCGTCTGCGTAGGAAAGGTTAATGAATACTTCCAAGGTTGGGGCCTCCAACTCCCACTCCAACGGGCATCACAGAATTGCTTTCGAGACAGGAGTTAAGATGCCCATAGGTGGTCACGGTGGGTTCACAGAAGGGCAGAGCTAGTCACAAAACACACGCGGCCCCTCCCCCAAATGAACTCTCCGGGTGACCCACAGGAGCACGAATAGGGTGTGTGGACTCCTCATCAGCTGGACCAACTGCGTGCTCAGAAATGACCAGTCTCAATAAGTTTACCTCAGACTCTAGCTGGGCAGTGGTGGTGCACACCTTTAATCCCAGCACTCAAGGAGTCAGAGGCAGGGGGATCTCTGTGAATTTGAGGTCAGCCAGAACTCAAAAGTGAGTTCTAGGACAGCTGGAGCTGTTACAGAGAAACCTGGTCTCAAAAGAAAAAAAGAAAAAAGAAAAAAAAGACTGTCTCAGTCTCTATCTAATTCCACCATATGTATCACACACACACACTCAGTAGCTGGAGAGATGGCTCAATGGTTAAAAGCACTGGCTGCTGCCTTTCCAGAGGACCCCAACGTGGAGGCTTACAGCCATCTGTAACTCCAGGTCCGGGAGATCTGACACCCTCTTCTAGCCTCTAAGGGCATGCACAGTGGTATACATGCATTCAGGCAAAACACCCATACATTTTTACACTGTAGAGAATGTGACAGCCCACCAGGCAGGGCAACATGGTGTCATTCTTCCTCGGAGTCCTCCCCACCCTTGGGAGTTCTTCCTCACTTTTCTTACATTAACCCTGCTCCTCCCTTGTCTAGGTTTCCCTGTTCGGAAGCCCCTGTCTTCAAGTGGCTCAGGTGACTGTTGATGGGCCAGGTCAAGCTCACCAGACCTAGGGAAAGCCTCCATTGCACTCATAAATCCTGTTATCAGATTCGGGGATAGAGAATTTAGGTGTTGCATGAGTCTGTGTGGGCTCACGCTTGCCAGGTAAGAGTCAAACTGAAATAGAGAACAGTATTCACGAGCTCATTCCTGGTTCTGCAGAAATTGCTCAATAATGTGGAGGTATAAAAGAAATGGACAGGGCTGGAGAGATGGCTCAGAGGTTAAGAGCACTGACTGCTCTTCCAGAGGTCCTGAGTTCAATTCCCAGCAACCACATGGTGGCTCACAGCCATCTATAATGAGATCTGGTGCCCTTTTCTGGCATGCACACATACATAGAAGGAATGTTGTATACATAATAAATAATTTAAAAAAAAAAAGAAATGGACACCCAAATGGCTCACGCCTTTAATCCCAGTACTCTGAGGCAGAGGTGGGTGGATCTCTGAGTTTGAAGCTGGCTAGAGCTACATCAGGAGGCTGTCACAAAAACAAGGAGTGTATAAACCAGCAGACCGAATCCGTTACTCGCCAGTCAAATGAGGCCTACCAAACCGTGAGTCTAAGCAATTGTGGATTTGTTGGCAACATTTTTAAACTGGGAGATTTTTTTCATAAAATCCTGAGCTTCTGGTGCGGTGATACACTGTGTAGCATGCAGGAGGCCCTTGGTCCTGTCCTAAATACCAACAAAGTGGGGAAGGAAGCGTGTGGTCTTCGGACCCCAGATAACTCACCAGCTGTGCGACCTCGAGCCTCAGTTTACCATTTATCTACACAAGGTGTCAAATGGCAGTGCTAGCTGGGAAAGGATGGTTTGAGGGTTGGTTTTTGTTGTTTGTTTGTTTGGGGGTTGTGGAAAGTGTCATTGCCTTGAGACAGACTTTGCCCAGGCTGGCCTGGAGCTCACTATGTAATCAGGGATGACTTTGAAGATCTAATCCTCTTGCCACCCCCTCCCAAGTGCTGGCCTTAGAGGCACGTGGCACCACGCTATTACTGATTTGAGAACTGGAAAATCAGGTCCTTGTACATATTACCCTCTGCCACTGAGCTACAACTCCTGCTCCGGATTATTTTAGCTGTTGGAGGATTTCTGTGCTTTGCTGTCATCAACAGTACCTCAGAATTACCACTAGAGGGACTAAAACCAAGGAATTCGGCAAACTCTGAGGCACAGGTCTGTACCAAGGCCTGCTCTTCTCTTTAACCCCGCCCCCTTTTCTTTTCTTTCATTTATTTTATATATACTTTTGAGACAGGGTCTCACCATGTACCTGAGAGTCTGACTCTTTCTCAAAAACAAACAGAAAGTAAGATTTGTTAACAGGGCATCGCTGCTCCTGTTCGTAAGCCTGGCATGCAGGCGCGGAAGCAAGAGGCGGAGAGTGTGGTCCTGTGGTCAAAGCACGCTTGAGCGACATTGCAAGACATTGTCTATGAACTAAGAAAAAGGCTGATGAGATGGTCCAGCCAGAAAAGGTGCCTGCAGCCTACCTTGGTAACAAATCTTGGGGGCGGGGGTATGACTTGCTTCTCTCGAGGTGCATGAGTCCTGGGATAACGTGCAGCAGCTGGTTCCCGCCTTCCGCTGTGTGGGCCCCAGGCTTAGAACTCGGGTCTCAGGCTTGTCAGCCCACACTCAGATATTTTTGCTTTTGTTTTATTTTGGGGGGTGGTTTTTGTTTGTTTGGTTGGTTGGTTGATTGATCGATTGACTTTTACTGTGTTTGGGTGCTTTGCCTGCATGTATGCTACGTACCATGTGAACGCCTACTATCTGCAGAGACCAGGAGAGGGCAATCAGATCCTCTGGAACTGGATTTCCAGATGCTTGTGAACCGCTAAGTAGGTGCTGGGGATTGAACCCTTGCACCTGAGGCCTCTGAAAGAGCAGGAGGTGCTCCTAACTGTTGAGACACCTCTTCAAGACAGAGCCTCACACTATAAGCCAGTGTAGTTAAGGACTCTGAGTAATTTAAATGTTTTTCCTTTTTTTTTTTTGAACTCACTGCGCACGTGTGTGCGTGCGTGTATGTGAGATCTGTGTGTGAGTGTGCGTGCATGTGTGAGTGTGTGTGAGATCTGTGTGAGTGTGCATGTGTGTGAGATCTGTGTGAGTGTGCATGTGTGTGAGATCTGTGTGAGTGTGCATGTGTGTGAGATCTGTATGAGTGTGCATGTGAGATCTGTGTGAGTGTGCATGTGAGATCTGTGTGAGTGTGCATGTGTGTGAGATCTGTGTGAGTGTGCATGTGAGATCTGTGTGAGTGTGCATGTGAGATCTGTGTGAGTGTACATGTGTGAGAGATCTGTGTGAGTGTGCATGTGTGTGAGATCTGTGTGAGTGTGCGTGTGTGTGAGATCTGTGTGAGTGTGCGTGTGTGAGAGATCTGTGTGAGTGTGCGTGTGTGTGAGATCTGTGTGAGTGTGCATGTGAGATCTGTGTGAGTGTGCATGTGTGTGAGATCTGTGTGAGTGTGCGTGTGTGTGAGATCTGTGTGAGTGTGCGTGTGTGTGAGATCTGTGTGAGTGTGCGTGTGTGAGAGATCTGTGTGAGTGTGCGTGTGTGTGAGATCTGTGTGAGTGTGCATGTGAGATCTGTGTGAGTGTGCATGTGTGTGAGATCTGTGTGAGTGTGCATGTGTGTGAGATCTGTGTGAGTGTGCATGTGAGATCTGTGTGAGTGTGCTTGTGTGTGAGATCTGTGTGAGTGTGCGTGTGTGTGAGATCTGTGTGAGTGTGCGTGTGTGTGAGATCTGTGTGAGTGTACATGTGTGTGAGATCTGTGTGAGTGTGCGTGTGTGTGAGATCTGTGTGAGTGTGCGTGTGTATGAGATCTGTGTGAGTGTGCATGTGTGTGAGATCTGTGTGAGTGTGCATGTGTGTGAGATCTGTGTGAGTGTGCATGTGTGTGAGATCTGTGTGAGTGTACATGTGAGATCTGTGTGAGTGTGCGTGTGTGCCTGCATGTGTGTGTGAGATTTGTGTGTGAGTGTGCATGTGTGTGAGTATGCATGTGTGTATGATCTGTGTGAGTGTGCGTGTATGCCTGCACGTGTGTATGAGATTTGTGTGTGAGTGTACCACATTGCCCATGTGGAGATCAGAAGACTGTAAACAGAGACTGCTTGTTCATTTCCGGATGCCCAGACCCAAATAATCACACAGAAACTATATTAATTACAACACTGTTTGGCTTATTAGCTCAAGCTTCTTGTTAACTAACTCTTATATCTTTTGTTTTTTGGTTTTTTGGGTTTTTTTGTTTTGTTTTTTTGGATTTTTCGAGACAGGGTTTCTCCGTAGCTTTTGGTTCCTGTCCTGGAACTAGCTCTTGAAGACCAGGCTGTCCTCGAACTCACAGAGATCTGCCTGCCTCTGCCTCCCGAGTGCTGGGATTAAAGGCATGCGCCACCACTGCCAGGCCTAACTCTTATATCTTAAATTAACCCATTTCTATTATTTTATATTTTGCAAGGCTCATGATTTGTTATCTCTTGCTTCTTGGGCAGCTCCTTGACTCTTCCTACTGTATCTCTATATCCCTCTCAGCCTGGCCATATTCTACCCTGCCATAGGTCAAAGCAGCTTTATTCATTAACCAATAAAAGCAACACATATATAGAAGGACATCCCAAATCAGAAGACAATTTGCAGAAATCAGTTCTTTCCTTTAACTATGTCAGACCCTTATTAGGTTTTTGTCCAGGGTAGTTTTTTTTTTTTTTTTTTTTTTTTTTGGTTTTCGAGACAGGGTTCTGTGGCTTTGGAGCCTGTCCTGGAACTAGCTCTGTAGACCAGGCTGGTCTCTAACTCACAGAGATCCGCCTGCCTCTGCCTCCCGAGTGCTGGGATTAAAGGCGTGCGCCACCACCGCCCGGCTTTGTCCAGGGTAGTTTTACGTCAGCTTGACACAAGCTAGAGTCTTTAGAGGGCGGTACCCCTATTGAGAAAATGCCTCCGTAAAACTGGGCTATAGGCAAACCTGTGGGGCGTTATCCTAATTAGTGGTTGATGTGGCTGGGCTCAGCCCATTGTGGGGGGCCACTATTGAGCAGATTGTGGGTTCTGTAACAAAGCAGGCTGAGCAAGTCATGGGGAGCAAGCCAGTAAGCACTTGCCCTCCATGGCCTCTGCACCAGCTCCTGCCCCCATGTTCCTGCCCTGCATGAGTTCCTGTCCTGGCTTCCTTAGTGATGGACTACAGTGTGGAGGTGTGAGCCAAATAAACCCTTCCCTCCCCAACCTGCGCTTTGGTCATGGTGTTTCCTTTGCCACAGCAATAGAAACCCTAACTAAGGCAGCCTTCATAGCGAGTGTTTTACACACCGAGTCCTCTCACTCAGCCCTCTTTTCATGCTGTTGTCTCGGTTGAGAATCTGGGGGATCTGTAATCACAGCATTGTCAAGGCTGGAGGCTGAGGCTGGAAGATCTCAGTGGGGCTGGAGAGGTGGCTCAGCCCTTAAGAGCATGCACTGCTCTTAGCATGCCTGTTCTTACAAAGGACCTGAGTTTGGCCCCTAGCACCTACATCATGCTACTCACAACCTTCTGTAAAACCGGGTCAAAGCTTCTACCAACACCCACAACACACACACACATATCACACGACTTTTTTTTTTTTAATTGAGATGGTCTCACTATGTATCCCTGAATGGTGTGGATTTTTGTTTGTTTCTTTTTGTTTGTTTTTCAAGGTAGGGTTTTTTTTGTGTAA
The DNA here is from genome assembly GCF_018167655.1 of Microtus oregoni. NCBI lineage: Eukaryota > Metazoa > Chordata > Mammalia > Rodentia > Cricetidae > Microtus > Microtus oregoni. The sequence continues at coordinate 9,516,428 of NW_024543066.1, forward strand.
CAACTCTGACTGTCCTGAAACTCAGTTTGAAGATCAGGCTGGCCTCGAACTCAGAGATCTGCCTGCCTCTGCCACCCAAGTGCTGCACACTAACAGTCCATTTTTTCCTTTTCTTATGTGCATTGGTGTTTCCCCCGCATGTATGTCTGTGTGAGGGTGTTGGATCCCCTGGAACTGGAGTTACAGACAGTTGTGAGCTGTCATGTGGGAGTTGGGAATTGAACCTGGGTCCTTTGGAAGAACAGCTAGTATTCTTTCTTCACCACTGAGCCATCTCTCCAGCCCCCAGTCTCATTTCTTGCCTTCCTCTTGTTGTGGGGTTTCCGCCAGAGAAGACTGCACATACACGGGGTTAAGTCAATAGAAAGTCTTGGTAGCCGGCTGGTGACTGTATTGGGTGTTCAGGGAGTTCTCAGGGTAAACTTCCAAACACAATAAAACATATTCAATTAACAAGAGCAGTTAGCCAGAATCAGAACTACAGAAGTTAAAAAGCAAGGTTGAAGCACAATTAATAAAAATCAGAGACAGATATTGGGGATCAACCTAAAGATCAGAAAAGCAAAGTGGCCAGCCACTGGCTGTTACTGTGACCTCAGTTCGAAAATTGTGATCCTGCCTCCAGGAAGCCTCAGAATGAGACTGAGAGCTGTCTCCTCCCTTTTTATAATCCTCTCTAGATCTGGGATTAAGGGCGTGCACCACCACTGCCTAATTTCTATGGCAAACTAGTGTAGCTACTGGGATTAAAGGTGTGTGTCATTGTAGCTACTGGGATTAAAGGTGTGTGTCATTGTAGCTACTGGGATTAAAGGTGTGTGTCATTGTGGCTACTGGGATTAAAGGTGTGTGTCATTGCTGCCTGGCCTGTAAGGCTGGCCAGTGTTGCTGTTTTACTTTTCTGATCCTCAGGCAAGCTTTATTTCTTAAAATCCAAATGAAATGCCACTCCGCAAGGTTAATACATTAGAGATTTTCCCAGAACTATGGACTTTGATGGATTAGATCTTCATTTTTTCATTTTGGCAGGTAATACTGTCATCTATGTGCTGCGGTGGTTTTTATTTGTTTGTTTTTGTTTTGTTTGATTGTTTTTATTGAGCTATGCATTTTCCCACTCCCCTTCCTTCCTCCCCTCTCCCCACTAACCATTCCCCTTACCCCCCACACTTCTAGTTTACTCAGGAGATCTGGTCTTTTTCTCCTTCCTAGGTGGATCCATTTCTGTCTGTCTTAGGGTCCTCTTTGTTGTCTAGGTTCTCTGGGGTTGTGGACTGTAGACTTGTTATCCTTTGCTCTATGTCTAATATCCACTTATGAGTAAGTACATATGATATTTGTCTTTCTGGGTCTGTGTTACCTTACTCAGTATGTTTTTTTTCTAGTTCCATTCATTTGCCTGCAAATTTCAACATGTTATTATTTTTTACCATTGAGTAATACTCCGTTGTGTAACTATATCACATTTTCTTTATCCATTTTTCAGTTGAGGGGCATCTAGGTTGTTTCCAGGTTCTGGCTATTATGAATAATGCTACTATGAACATAGTTGAGCAAATGTCCTTGATGTCCTTGTGGTACGGTTGAGCATCTTTGGGTATATGCCCAAAAATGGTATTGTAGAGTCTTGTAGATTGACTCCTAATTTTCTGAGAAACTACCATACTGATTTCCAAAGTGGTTGTACAAGTTTGCATTCCCACCAGCAATGGAGCAGTGTTCTCCTTATCCCACATCCTCTTCAGCATAAACTGTCATCAGTGGGGTTTTTTTTTGTTTTTTTTTTTTGTGTGTGTGTGTGTCTTTTTGTTTTGTTTGTGTGTGTGTGTGTGTGTGTGTGTGTGTGTTTTGGTTTATTAGAGACAGGGTTTCTCTGTATAGCTTTGGTGCCTGTCCTGGAACTCACCCTTGTAGACCAGGCTGGTCTCAGACTCACAGAGATCTGCCTGCCTCTGCCTCCCAACTGCTGGGATTAAAGGTGTGCGCCACCACCAACCTATCTTGCCCATTCTTACAGGTGTAAGATGGAATCTCAGAGTTGTTTTGGTTTGCATTTCTCTGATGGCTAAGGATGTTGAACATTTCCTTAAGTATCTTTCAGCCATTTTAGATTCCTCTGTTGAGAGTCCTTCTGTTTAGGTCTGTACCCCACTTTTTATTAGGTTATTTGTTCTTTTGCTTACAAGAATCACAGGTTTAACCAAGCGGTGGTGGTGCACACCTTTAATCCTAGCACTCAAAAGGCAGAGGCAGGTGGATCTATGAGCTTGAGGCCACCCTAGTCTACAGAATGAGTTCTAGGACAGCCAGCGATCCACAGAGAAAACCTGTCTCAAAACCTGCACTCCCCCGCAATGAAAAAGAACCATGGGTTTCCCTAGCAGCTGGGCCTGCTACTATGTTATCCTAGGGCTGTTGTATCATCCAGGTCCCCTTGTGTTTGCAGGTTTGGCCCTCCCCACTGAGTAGCTGGGGCTAAATTGGCAGGTTGCTTTCTGTTCTTCTACTTCTCCATGGCATTTGGTTTTCTGTCATCACCTTCAAGATTCCTGGATAACTCTTCTCCCTTTCTCTGCTCAAAATAAAGTTTCTCTGCTGTCTTCCTGGCTCATCTGCAAAGGACTGGAAAGGAAATGACCATTCTGCCACCTTGTCCCAGAAGTCACCTGTGTAGAGATCAGAGGAAAATGCTATGGAATCAGTCCTCTCCTTCCACCTTTACATGGGCTCTGGATATTGAACTCAGGTCATCAGGCTTTTGTGGAAATGCCTTTACCCTCTGAGAAGTCTTGCCAGTCCCAAAGCCTATTATTTTTAAATGGAACCACAATAGATTCCCAGAACCTAACTGAATACACATACATGCATACACCGATATATATATTTCCTTGGACTACCAGCTCACAAACAATATGGAGACTCCTTATTAATTATGAAAGTTCAAGCCAGGTGGTGGTGGCACACGCCTTTAATCCCAGCCCTCGGGAGGCAGAGGCAGGCGGAGCTCTATGAGTTCGAGGCCAGCCTGGTCTATAAGAACTAGTTCCAGGACAGGCTTCAAAGATACAGAGAGCCGGGCGGTGGTGGAGCACGCCTTTAATCCCAGCAGTTGGGAGGCAGAGGCCCGCGGATCTCTGGGAGTTTGAGGCCTGCCTGGTCTACAAGAGCTAGTTCCGGGACAGGCACCAAAGCTACAGAGAAACCCTGTCTTGAAAAACCAAAAAAAAAAAAAAAAAAAAAAAAAAAAAATACAGAGAAAACCCGGTCTTGAAAAACCAAAAAAAAAAAAAAAAAAAAAGAAAAAAAAAAGTTCAGCCTATAGCTTAGGCTAATTTCTAACTAACTCTTATAACTTAACCCATTTCTAGTCATAGCTCGTGACTTTTATTTCCTCTGTTGGTCTCTCTGTGTCTAGCTGGCGACTCCACCCTTCTTCTTTCCGGAGTTCTCTCTGTCCAGAAGTCCTGACTATGTCTTCTGCCCAGCTATTGGCCTCTTAGCTTTTGATTAAACCAATCACAGTGACACATCTTCACACAGTGTAAAGGAATATTCCACACCACGTGACCACCACTCCAACAGAAGTGTCTGGACCAGGCAAACTTTACTGCTGACCAAGATGGCATGCTTGTGAGAAGCAACACAGAAAGAGGAAGTGCCTTTGGTTTTTATTCTAACTCAGGTGGTGACTGTGTCTTTTCCCCAGTGGCTGGGATCCCACCACAATCTCACCCATTCCTCACACCCCCAAAAGTTAATGGCCATTCTTGGCTATATAGCAAGTTTGATGCTAGCCTTACATACACAAGAGCCTGTCTCTAATAAAAAAGAAGGGAGGGAGGAATTAATTAGTTAAGGATTTGGGCAGAGATAGGTGTGGTGGCACACACCTTTAATCCCAGGACTCAGGAAGCAGAGGCAGGTGGATCTTTGTGAGTTCAAAGCCAGCCTGGTCTACACAGTGAGCTCTAGGATAACCAGAGCTACACAGAGAAACCATGAAAAACAAAACAAGGCAACTGAGATACCTAACCCCCCTGAAAGCTGCCTTTTCCCAGTATAATTCTATTTAGGGTATATCAGTGTTTGTAGATGGAACATTCTTGAACCAGCATGAACAGCAATGGTGCTACCACCTTTTTTTTTTAATCCATAGATACCTTAATGTGTTTATCACCTATGAAGGAAAGTCTGAAGAAAGCTAAGAAAGATTTAACAAGAAATATTGAATGTGGTGTGTTGGTTTATGCTTACAACCCCAGCTCTCAGGAGGTTGAGAACAAACCCAGTTACATGGAAAATGATCCAATTATTCAGAGCAACATGGAAACACTCTATTTAGATAAATCAAACAAACAACAAGGATTATTCAAAAACTAAGTGTTGCTTTACAATACGGGAGCTGCACCTTAAGCAACTGCTATCCCAACCAACAATTGCAACCCAGCAGTTACCAGAAGCAGTTCAGCCTCCTGACCATAGTGAGGCGGGAAACCCTGCTAGAGAAACCCTGACTCAAATAAACAAACAACAATCCTCAGAACTCTAAGATTGAAGTGAAATCCTGCCAGTAGCTAACTTTCTTTGCTCTGGTCTCCCCAAAAAGGGGCCGTCCTTCTTCTCAGCCCCGACTAAAGAAACCTCACTACGCAGAATCCACCCTACCCACTTCCTGTCAGCTAGTTGCTGACTCAGCCTCCTGACTTCAGGTTAATTTTATTCAATCAAACAAATGTAACCCATCTTTGCATTGGTAACAAAGGCAGCAGACACAGCTTTACACAGATAATATTCCACAACAGCTAAGCGTAGCCTTCATTATGAATTTTTTTTTAAATATTTATTTATTTATTATGTATACAATGTTCTGTCTGTGTGTATGTCTGCAGGCCAGAAGAGGGCACCAGACCTCATTACAGATGGTTGTGAGCCACCATGTGGTTGCTGGGAATTGAACTCAGGACCTTTGGAAGAGCAGGCAATGCTCTTAACCACTGAGCCATCTCTCCAGCCCCCGAATTTTTTTTTTTTTTTTTTTTTTTTTTTTGGTTTTTCAAGACAGGGTTTCTCTGTAGCTTTGGTGCCTATCCCGGAACTAGTTCTTGTAGACCAGGCTGGCCTCGAACTCCCAGAGATCCGCCTGCCTCTGCCTCTGCCTCCCGAGTGTTGGGATTAAAGGCATGCTCCACCACCGCCCGGCCTTCATTATGAATTTAAGCTACAAGATCCTCTTTGGTGAGGGCTGGGATCATGGCTCAGTCAATAAAGTGTTTGACCTCTGAGCATGAGGACCTGAGTTCAGATCTCCAGAACCCATTTATCTGTAGGGAACGAGTAAAGTTCTGAGTAAACATGTGTCGTTGACCCTGGAATAGCCATGTCAGGGACTTCAATGTCTCAACCTCATGAAAGAAACCATGCCTGGGAGAGATGGCAAAGTCTTCCTCTCGGTGAGTGTAGGAATGTTGGTGATTTCTGCAGGAAATGACCACTGTGTTTTTCTCAGATGTTTACCACCCGAAGACTGGTCTCTTACAACTACTGCTTCTACTAAGATGACCTCGCCGGGCGATGGTGGCGCACGCCTTTAATCCCAGCACTCAGGAGGCAGAGGCAGGCAGATCTCTGGGAGTTCGAGGCCAGCCTGGTCTACAAAGGGAGTTCCAGGACAGGCTCCAAAGCTACAGAGAAACCCTGTCTCAAAAAACCAAAGGAAAAAAAAAAAGATGACCTCAGCCTGCCTCCTTGTTCAACTGGGTACAGTAACCCCACCTTCCTGTTCAGATGTATATAATAAGCACACTGAGTATCTTAGGGTTTCTATTGCTGTGAAGAGATACCATGACCATAGCAACTCTCATAAAGGAAAATATTTCGTTGTGGTGGCTCACTTACAGTCTCAGAGGTTTAATCCATTATCATCATGGTGTAACGTGGTGGCATACAGGCAGACATGGTACTGGGGAAGGAATTGATAATTCTACATCTTGAGCCAAAGGCCACAGGAAGTAAACTAAGTGCCACACTGAGCATAGCTTGAGCAAAGGAGACCTCAAAGGCCACTCTCAACAGTGACACTTCCTCCAACAAGGCTACACCCCCCGATAGTACCACGCTCTTTGGGGATCATTTTCTTTCAAACCAGCAGACTGAGCATCCAGGGTGCTGAGGCTTCTTCACCAAAGAGCCCAGACCTCAGCTTTTCTGTATGTGTGTCTGTCCTTCCTTCATTCCCTTGTCAGCCACAGTTATGACTCCAGAACTCAAGCTGTGTCAGGACCAGGTTCAGTTGTCATAGCAGCACTGGGGAGATGGAGACAGGACAATTCAGGCTTGGTGTCCAGCTAGTCAAGGACATTTTTACGTCTGGATTCAGTGAGACATCTGTCGCCGAAAAGAAGTGAAAAGTGTGGAAGACACCGACCTCTGGCCTCCACATGTCCTGGTGTCCATGTACACACGTGTGTACACGGCATACATCCCACTTACTGCACACACACACCTAAACAATAAAGAAATTCTCTTAGGTGACAATACTAATCTAAAAAAATGTGTCATTCGCTAACAGAGCCCAACTGAATGTCTGACACAGTATACAAATATTGTGAGACCCTGAGATTTAACTGAAATATGACTTCATTGACTCCATCTTAAAAGATGAGACTTCTTTTAGGACAACTGGTGTGATAGAGAAATTTAAAGTGGACAGCCAATTAAGGAGTGAGGCATTAAGAGTCAGAGAGGTCCAGACGTCTCTGAAGACAGCCTTCACAGATACCTTGTAATTTATGGTTGTTAGGGTTTCACGCCCAAAAACTGACCAATTGTTTCAGAAATCCTCGTACTCTGTACCCTTTTTACCCAGTCCCCAAATGCCAAAACCAAGACATATACCCCCTTACTTGCAGCAATTTCCCCTTTAAGAGCTCCTCTTTTTTCGACCTCAGGGCCGCATTCCCTTCTCACCTGCCGCATAGTTGTGCTGGAGATTTGTGGTTTGAGCTAAAGCTTGCTAAATAAAGACCCTCTTGAATTTATATCGAAAACCAGCTCCTTGGCTTCACTAGGGATTCCAAGACACACGCATAACATAAAGCTCATTTCTTTAAATAAAACTAGTTTGGGAGGCCAGCTTGGTCTACAGAATGAGTTTCAAAACAGAACTACATAGTGAGACCCTGTCTCAAGAAACAATTTGAAACTGGTTTAAAAAAAAAGTAGGGCCGGGCGGTGGTGGCGCACGCCTGTAATCCCAGCACTCGGGAGGCAGAGGCAGGCGGATCTCTGTGAGTTCAAGACCAGCCTGGTCTACAGAGCTAGTTCCAGGACAGGCTCCAAAACCACAGAGAAACCCTGTCTCGAAAAAACCAAAAAAAAAAAAAAAAAAAAAAAAGTAGGTAAACATTGAGGCTAATTTCTTTTAAAACATGTGTGGGTTCAATATAGCAGCTGGAACATGTTTTATTAAGTCCTATCAAAACCATTTATTCCCTTACTACAGGACATTTGTATTCATTTCCTATTTTGCTTAGCAAATTACCAGGAACACAAAGAAAAAAGAAAGCATGGTTGGAAGGTGGTGGCACAAGCCTTTAATCTTACTACTCTGGAGGAGTCAGAGGTGGATCTCTGAGTTCAAGGCCAGCCTGGTCTACACAGCAAGCTCTAGGAAAACCAGGGCTATAGGCAGAAACCTTGTCTCACACCCCCCCATCCCAAACAGATGTCAAACTGCTAAGGCTGCCTCCGGGAAACCAAGGGAAAGAGCCAGGGAAAGAGTTCCAGGTTAACGGGAGACCTGAGGTGGGGTTTGTGGGCAGGGTTGAGAAAATAGCGAGGCTAGCTTTGACTTTCGACTAGTTAGCAGGCAATAGCCACTTGGTGATTGAGTTCTTCAGAGATAAGGAGGATGTCTGCATTTTTAGCAAGGAGGAACTTTTGTCAAACCCTGAGGCAAGGGTGGCTTTGGTCTAAAAGCTAGGCCTTGGGAAAAGGAATTTACTTGGGGGGAGGGAGGGTACAGAAAATCCACTATAGTGAAAAACGTTTTGGTTTCATTTATGACTCAAACTCTTTATTTTATATTTATTGAGCTCTACATTTTTCTCTACTCCCCTGCCTCTCCACTCCCTCCTTCAGCCCTCCCCTAAGGTCCCCATGCTCCTAATTTACTCAGGAGATCTTGTCTTTTACTACTTTCTACTTCCCATGTAGATTAGATCTATGTAAGTCTCTCTTAGTGTCCTCATTGTTGTCTAAATTCTCCGGGATTGTGGTTTGTAGGCTGGCTTTCTTTGCTTTATGTTTAAAAACCATCTATGACTGAGTACATGTGATAATTGTCTTTCTGTGTCAGGGTTACCTCACTCAAAATAATGTTTTCTAGCTCTATCCATTTTCCTGCAAAATTCAAAATGTTATTTTTTTCTGCTGTGTTGTACTCCATTGTGTAAATGTACCACATTTTCCTTATCCATTCTTCGATCAAGGGGGCATTTAGGTTGTTTCCAGGTTCTGGCTATGACAAACAAAGCTGCTATGAACATAGATGAGCACATGTCCTTGTGGCACGATTGAGCATCCTTTGGATATATACCCAAAGGTGGTATTCCTGGGTCTTGAGGAAGGTTGTTTCCTAATTTTCTGAGAAATCGCCACACTGACATCCAGAGGGGTTGTACCAGCTTGCATTCCCACCAGCAATGCAGAAGTGTTCCCTTTTCCCCACAGCCTCTCCAGCACAAGTTGTCATCAGTGTTTTTGATCTTGGTTATCCTTACAGGTGTTAAGATGGAATCTCAGAGTTGTTTTGATTTGCATTTCTCTGATGACTAAGGATGTTGAACATTTCCTTTATAGTGTCTTTCAGCGATTTTAGATTCCTCTGTTGAGAGTTCTCTGTTTAGGTCTGTACTCCATTTTTTTTTATTGGATTATGTATTCTTTTGATGTCTTGAGTTCTTTGTATATTTTGGAGATCAGACCACTGTCTAATGTGGGCTTAGTGAAGATCTTTTCCCATTCTGTAGGCTGTCGTTTCGTCTTGTTGACCATGTTCTTTGCTTTACAGAAGCTTTTCAGTTTCAGGAGGTCCCATTTATTAATTGTTTCTCTCAGTGTCTGTGCTGCTGGGGTTATATTTAGGAAGTGGTTCCCTGTGCCAATGCATTCAAGTGTACTTCCCACTATCTCTTCTATAAGGTTCAGTGTGACTGGCTTTATGTTGAGTTCTTTGATCCATTTGAACTTGAGATTTGTGCATGGTGATAAATATGGGTCTATTTTCATTCTTCTGCGTGTTGATATCCAGTTATACCAGCACCACTTGTTAAATATGCTTTCTTTTTTCCACTTGATATTTTTTCTTCTTTATCAAAGATCGGGTTTTCGAAGATGTGTGGATTAATATCTGGGTCTTCTATTTGGTTCCATTTACTCTCCTGTCTGTTTTTATGCCAATACCAGTACTATAGCTCTGTAGTAGAGTTTGAAGTCAGGGATTGTGATGCCTTCAGAAGTTCTTTTATTGTACAGAATTGTTTTGGCTATCCTGGGTTTTTTGCTTTTCCATATGAAGTTGAGTACTGTTCTTTCAAGGTCTTTGAAGAATTTTGCTGGGCATTACGTTGAAATGGCACAAACTCTTGTTCTTAGTTTACAAGCTCTTGCCAGGATCCATCTGCTGTGGTTGGAAAACTCAGGTTCCAGATACCTGCCCTGGGCTGCCATGGAGCCCCCTGCAGTTCCGTATAATTTGGGCCACTCAGAAGCGCTGTAACATTGCTTCAGAGTCAGCCTAGTGGGCTAGGGATGTGGCTGAGTTGGCAGGGTGCTTGCCTAGCATGACCTGGGCTCATCCCCAGCACTGCCTACAACTCAGGTTGGTGGTTCATACCAATAACCCTAGACTGGAAGTTAAGAGAAGAGGATCAGAAGTTCAAAGTCATCCCTGATTACATAGTTTGAGGCTAACCTGTGAAAAGCAAGGTCCTGTGACTAAACAAGAACAAATGTAAACCAGGAACCTCTCCAGTCTACAGAAACAGCCCTACAAAATTCAGTCATCCCCTGATGCCCACAGGGGATTGGGTCCGATCCCAGAGCCACCAAGATCTTCTCATGCTCAAGCCCCTTGTCTAAAACGGAATTAGTATTCATTTATGTATATTTGGGTGACCGCGTGTACATGCGTGTGCAAAGGGCAGGTGTCAGGTGTCCTTGTTTTCAGGCTGACTTCGGCTAGCATTTCTAGCCAATCTCTTGTCCCTCCTCCCCAGAGTTGGGGTTACAGGCATGCCCAGGATAGCTAGCTTATCTGTGGGTACTAGGATCTGAACTCTTAATCATCACGATTCTCCAGTAAATGCTCTCACCCACTAACGCCATCCTTCTGCCTCACCCCCATGCTTTTGGTTTGCAGTTGGTTGAGCCACAGTTGCAAGTGGCTCATCTGCATCACCTAACAGAGAAGCAGCCATCCCACCACGGTGACAGGTCACAACAGCACTCATGAGAAGAGTTTTTTCTGTCACTTTGCTTGTCACTGTGACGAAAATATCTGACAGAAGCAGCTGCAGGGAGGAAGGATTTGTTTTAACGTGGGTTTCTGGCAAGTTCAGTGCACCACAGGTGGGGAAAGTGGGGAACAGTGGCTCCAGGGTCAGGTCAGAGAGCAGCGTGAGGCCGGGAGCAAGGCCAGGGTCCAACCTTCAACAGTTCAGTCCCTAGGAAAACTGAGGTTCCCTCTTAGGTTTGTTTGGTTGCTTGGTTTGGTTTTGTTTTTGATACAGGGTTTCTCTGTGTAGCCTTGGCTGTCCTGGAACTCACTCTGTAGACCAGGTTGCCCTTGGAGAGATCAACCTGCCTCTGCCTCCCTAAGTACTGGCATTAAGGGCGTGCGTCATCACTGTCAGGCTCTAAGTTTCATTATTAAAAGAATTTTAACATACTCAGAGGGAAGCTTGAGAACAATTTTATTAGTTTAAAAGAAAAAAAAAGCCTTGGGAAGAGAAAGGAAGGAAGGGAGGGAGGGAGGGAGGGAGGGAGGAAGGAGAAAGGAAAAGAAAAAAGTCAGGCATTGGTGGTACATATGGAGAAATGCAGTTTTGAAAGAAAAGAAAAAGCACTTGGAAGGTGAGCTGTATCTCAGCTGCCTTGAAGGAGAAAGCCACTGCTTTCTGGGTCACACATGGCAAACCCGAGGTCATCTCACTGAAAGTGAAAAACAATCTCAAATTATCAGGGAAAGCACACTCACCCTCTGGTCAGCATCTGAGAGAAACCTGAAGAGGAACTGCTGGGAGAGAAGGCTCAGCCATTGCAAACACTCGATGCTCTTCAGAGGAGAGTCCAGTTCTCAGGACCCACCTCGGGCAGCTCGCAATGGCCTGTAGTGTCAGGCGAGGGAGAGCTGAAGCCCTCCTCTGGCCTCCAGGGGCTTCCATACATGCGGCACAGACACACAGACATACACAAAGAAAAAGGGAACATTCTGTCTTCCCTAGGCTGGATCTAATGGAGCCTCATAGCCACTTGTGGAGACTACATCACGGGTGGGGGCTCTGGAAAGGAAAAGTACATTATTCCATTAAAGAGATAATTATTCCTCCCATTTCTTTAGCATGACACAAGGTGAGTCAGCTGTAGTACGAATTCTAATTGGTCTTAATAATAAAGACCCTGAGTCATATACAGGGATAAATGCTGAAAGATCAGAGAAGCAGAGCAGTCAGCCACTAGTTCTTACCTCTGCCGAATCCTCAGACCAAAAGGGCAAACTGTTCCTATGACTCTTCAGACTGAATGTTCTGAGCGCCTGTCTCCTCCCCGCCTTATATTCCTTTCTGCCAGCCGTATCACTTCCTGTCTCCACCTCCCTGGTGCTGGGATTAAAGTTGTGAGTCACCACCACTTGACTATTTCTCCACTGAGCTACCTCTCTAGGCCCTTTGTGTGGTTTTTTGTTTGTTTGTTTGTTTGTTTTTTAAAAAGGAAGGAAATAAAGAAAATTGGCCAAGACATGGTGGCCCATGCCTTTAAGCCTGGCACTCAAGAGATGAGGCAGGAGGATCTCTATGAGTTCCAGATCTCAGTGAGTTCCGGATCTCAGTGAGTTCTAGGCCAGCCAGGGATACATAGTAAAACCTTGTTTCAAAAGGGAAAGGAGGAGGAGGAGGAGGAGGAGGAGGAAGAAGAAGAAGAAGAAGAAGAAGAAGAAGAAGAAGAAGAAGAAGGAGAAGAAAAGAAAAAAAAATGAAAATTGCACACCTAAATCTACACAGGGAGGCACACACCTACAATCCTAACACCTGGAAGGCTGGGAGGGGAGAATGGTGAGCCAGCTTGGGTTGCTTTGAGAAACCTCAGCTCCAAGCAAAGAACCTGTATTGAATTTCATCGTTGTATACACTGAATGGACTAAAACTTCCACATTCTAGAGAAAAGCATATTCAAGATTCTCCGTAGGCTCTGAGGCACTCAGTATTCCCCCAACTTTTCTAAAAGGCGCCTCTAGCAGAAGGAAAGGGAGTGTAGTTTATGATTAGTTTGTGAATCTAAGCAAACATCTGACAAGATTAGACCCCGAAGGACTTAGGTGACAAATCTTTCTGAAAGTCAGGTAGTTTCCAGTCTTTTGCCTTCTCTAAGCCACCGAAGAAGCTAATCGATTTCTCAGCGATTAGGTCATTAAATGATATTTGTGCCGGGCACAAACCTGAAAGCCCAGCTCTCAGATCTGAGCCTGGACTATGTTTCAATTCCATGCCAACTGGGCTCCGCAGTGAGGTGGGGGGGGGGGGAGATATTTTTGAAAACAGAAAATTGGGTGATTTATTTTTCAGTATAACACGGGGCAGAACTTGAAATAATTTGATACTATAACAAAACTCCTTAAATGCATGTCTGTTTATATATGTATATGTGTACACATATCTAATGGATATGGAAATCAAACAATAATTAATATTTGGGAAAAGATGATTTTTTTCTTTCTTTTTTTGTAGTCCTACTGGCTGGCATACACTAAGCAGGTTCTTTGCTATTGAAGCTGCATCTCCAACAGTCTCCAGTGATTTCAGAGTGAAGTGTGGGGTGATGGTGTGTCCACTCAGGAAGCTGAGGCAGAAGGATTTCTTGAGCCCACAAGTAGAAGACCCTGTCTAAACAATGGGGAACTGGAGAGATGGCTCAGCAGTACAGAGCATTTGCTGCTCTTCCAGAGGACCAGAGAGTTTGGTTCTCTGCACCCTCTAGCTGGTAGTCTATCAGGTGTTCACAATGGCCTTCAGGTGATCTGCACACCAACCACACAGAAACAAACTCATCATTTGCCTCCGCTCGGCTGTTATAACCACCAGCTGGGCACTCAATCAGAATTCATTTCTCAGGCTCTGAAGTTGGATGTCTGAGACTATAGCACCTGGAAGCCCTAGGACTCCCAGTGCTGGCCAAGGTGACCTTGCTCTCCTGGAGAGCTGCCTGTCTCTGTCTCCTAAGTGCTTACATTAAAGGAGGGCATTGCATGGGAATCTCTTTTTATAGGGGCCCTGGTTCCATTCTGAAGACGCCACCTTCATATCCCTTTCCGAAAGGCTTACATTGCAGTGTTATCATTCTGGGGGTTGGAGCATATCACAAAAAGCACTCTGTCCTTGATATTATTAAAGAGGTGGCTGCTAAGTTAATGGCTGACAGTGGCTGACAGGGAATGGCGTGTAAAGTTATAATGGGGGACTAGAGATGTACCTCGGTGGCAGTGTGTTTTCTTTCTTTCTTTCTCTCTTCTTTTTCCCCTTTGTTTTTTTTTTTTTTTTTTTTTTTTTTTTTTTTTTTTTTTTGAGACAAGGTTTTTCTGTGTAGCCCTCACTGCCCTGGAACTCACTCTGTAGATCATGCTTGCCTCGAAGTCACAGAGATCAGCGTGCCTCTGGGATTAAAAGCCTGCGCGACCACCTCCAGGCAGTGTGTTTCCTTAAACTTCACAATACTCAGTAACAGCCGCCTCTACCACCATGACAGTGGGCAATCCAGTGGCCAACACAAGCACAATACATATGGCTACAATACCTGTTTCGTTTTCTTTCTGTGGTGGGGCTCAAACCCAGGGCATACTAAGTAATCCTGTAGTAGGGAATGTTGTAGAGTCATCGTGTCCAGGGTGAACACTAGCAAGAAATAATTGCTTTCTACCCAGCTACCACCCAGGCCCAGTACCAGCAGTGAGTTGACCCATCCCAACATCCACCCCATCTGTGAACTGCCGAAGTATGTGAAGGGGCTGGTCCTGCAGATCCAAATCTATAGGATCTTCACGACACAAGGTAACAATGGGATGTCCAGGAGGAGTCCCAGTATTGATAGCGTAGCAGAAGCCAGAGGCATAGAACCAGACCAATGACTCATTGCAGTGAACACAGTAAAGATATAAGGACCTGAAGGTACACTGTGTGATTCACTGTGACATACTACAGTTTCCATGGTGAATTTTTTTTTTTGTTTTAAATTTTATTTTGTCAGGGAGGTTGCAAGGGCAGAGGGCAGATTCAAAGGGATGGGGAAATGAATAGGATCGGGTGCATGATGTGAAACCCACAAAGAATGAATAAAAAGTTTATTTTATTAAAAAAGAAATAGTTTTCTGGAAGTATTTAGACCTTGAAGAAATCACTGTAGGGGCTGGAGAAATGGCTCAGTGGTTAAGAGCATTGGTTGCTCTTCCAGAGGACCTGGGTTCAATCCCTAGTACCCACAGCTCAAAACTGTAACTCCAGTTCCAGGATATTCAACACCCTCACACAGACATGCAGGAAAAACACCAATGCATATAAATTAAAAATAAATAAATCATTAAAAAGTTTTAAAAAACGGTGTGAAAAAAACTGATTGTCCTCTTTGATTTAGTGAGGTGTTTTCCTGAAGGGGCTTCATGGCCTTTGCCTGACTTTAGTCACGAGATGGACCTGGCACACCTGAAACGTCTTCCATTATTGAGTACTGCAAACAGTGCCCAACAACAAGGACTAAACATGCAGGGGCGTGACGTTTCCCTTCATGAAATAGATCAGGCGCTTTGGTATGAGGAACTTGCTTTACCCAAGAAAACAATCTGTGTGTCACAAACAGTAAATAAACCTCCGCAGGTCTGTCTGAGGTTCAGGCCATCAGAGACTCAGAGACTGTTCCTCCCTGCTGCCCCACAGCCGGCTTACATCCTAAAGTGATCCTCTTTCTCTGATCGTCCCCAGTAACTCAGAACCCCGACATAATCGACCACCCCAATCCCCAGCAACCTCCCAGGCATTGCCTCTGCTCTTCCTCCTGCTCCTTCTGCCTCCCCCTTTCCCACCCTCTTTACCCTACCTCCACCCAAGATGGAATCTCAAGTTGCTCAGTCCGACCTTAAACTTGCTGCCTGGACAAGTGTCTTACTCCGGGTTTCTATTTTTGTGGTAAAACACTGTGACTGTAAACAACTGGGGGAGGAAAGGAGTTATTTTCAGCTTCCAACTCTCAGGTCACACTCCATCACTGAGAGACTCCAGGACAGGAACCTGGAGGCAGGAACCTGATGCAGAGGCTATGAGGAGTGCCGATTACTGGCTTACTCCTTAGCTTGCTCAGCCTGCTTTCTTATAGCACCCGGGGAACAGGGATGGCACCTGGAACCAGGGATGGCACCACCATCCCCAGTGAGTTGGACCCTAACACATCTATCAGCAATCAAGAAAATACAAGCCGGGCGGTGGTGGTGCACGCCTTTAATCCCAGCACTTGGGAGGCAGAGGCAGGCGGATCTCTGTGAGTTCGAGACCAGCGTGGTCTACAAGAGCTAGTTTCAGGACAGGCTCCAAAACTACAGAGAAACCCTGTCTCGAAAAACCAAAAAAAAAAAAAAAAAAAAAAAAGAAATACAAAATGTACCACTGATTTGTTGACAGGGCAACATTAGTGGGAACATTTTCTCAATTTAGGGTCCCTCTAACAAAATGACTCTAGTTTGTGTCAAGTTGGCACAAACCTAGCCAGCATAAAAAGGTTGATTTGTAACTATTGGAGGGGGGGGGGGTGAGACAGGCTTTCTCTGTGTAACAGTCCTGGCTGTCCTGGAATTTGGTTGGTGGACCATGCTGGCCTTGAACTCACTGAGATCTGCACGCCTCTGCCTCCATCTGGTAATTTGTAACTTCTGATCCTCCTGCTTCCACTTCCCAAGTCTGTTTTGTTCTGTTTTTGGTTTTTTGTATTTTCGAGACAGGGTTTCTCTGTAGCTTTTGGTTCCTGTCCTGGAACTAGCTCTTCTAGACTAGGCTGGCCTTGAACTCATGGAGATCCACCTTCCTCTGCCTCCCAAGTGCTGGGATTAAAGGCATGTGCCACCACCACCCGGCACTTCCCAAGTCTGGATGAAAGATAAGGACCTCAGGCTGGAGAGATGGCTCAGAGGTTAAGAACACTGACTGTTCTTCCAGAGGTCGTGAGTTCAATTCCCAGCAACCGCAACCACATGGTGGCTCACAGCCATCTATAATGTGATCTGACCGGGCGGTGGTGGCGCACGCCTTTAATCCCAGCACTCGGGAGGCAGAGGCAGGCGGATCTCTGTGAGTTCGAGACCAGCCTGGTCTACAAGAGCTAGTTCCAGGACAGGCTCCAAAACCACAGAGAAACCCTGTCTCGAAAAACCAAAAAAAATAAATAAAATAAATAAATAAAAATAAATGAATAAATAAATAAATAAATATAATGAGATCTGGTGCCCTTTTCTGGCTTGTAGGCAGACGTGGAAACTAACACTGTATACATAATAAATAAATATTTTAAAATTAAAAAAAAAACAAGATAAGGATCTCCACGCCTGGCTTAGGCAGTGCTAGGATTGAACTCAGAACTTTGTGCATGCTATGCAAGCTCTCTACCAACATCCCCAGGCCCTTGATCCTTGCTTCTGATTCCTGAAATACTCCATTCTGCCAACCTGGATGATACAGCCTGTCAGTCTTCTTTGAGTATGGGCACATGACTAACTTCTAGAAAGCTGGATATAAGAAATAGTGCCACTTCCCTGCTTAGTTTATAAAAACCCTTCAATGTGCTTGGTGGTGGTGGCACATTCCTTTAATTCCAGTACTTGGAAGTCAGAGGCAGGGGGATCTCTGTGACTTCAAGGTAAGCCTGGTCTACAGAGCTAGTTCCAGGATAGCCAAGGCTACACAGAGAAACCCTGTCTTGAAAACAAAGCAAGCAGACAAACAATCATGCAACATGTGCACAGATAGCCCGATGCCACACATCTCCTCCCTCCCGTGCTGTGCGCCACAGAGATCTTCCTTTCTGAGAAGTTAAGAGTTTTTGTGTTGGAAAGATGGGCTCTGCGATGTGAAAAGCTCAGTTTAGAGTGCATAAATGCTGAGAACAACAGGAAGGCCAGTTCTGGGAACTGTAAATCCGAATGTGAACTTGAAGGGCCAGAGAACGACAAAATTCAGGTCAATGATTCAGGTCAATGTTTTTCAAGTGTTGGTAGAACAAAAACATAGCGGTGAGGTTCTTTCCCCCCCTTTGGGTCTCTCCTTGTTTGTTGTTATAACTCAAAGTCACAATGTAGCAGAGGATGATCGTGAATTTCTGGTCTTCCTAGCTCCCCCTTACCAGGGCTGGTACTATCACACGTGGCTTAGGCAGCGCTGGGGATAGAACCTGGGTCTAACTGATGTGCATTCCTGGGTCCTGCTCTGTGTGTGTGTGTGTGTGTGTGTGTGTGTACAAGTGCACTGGAGTGCTATGGTGTCACTTGTGGAAACTGAAAGACAACTTGCAGGAATCAGTGTGTTTTTGTTTTTTGTTTTGTTTTGTTTATCGAGATAGGAGATAGCTTTGGAGCCTGTCCTGGAACTCACTCTGTAGACCAGGCTGGCCTGGAACTCACAGAGATCCACCTATCTCTAGCCTCTGCCTCCCAAGTGCTGGAATTAAAGGAGTGTGTTTACCACTGCCCAGCATGCTATTTGTGTTTTTGAGATTGGGTCTCACTGTGTAGCTCTGGCTAGCCTGGAACTTGCTGTGTGTAAACCAGGCTGACCTCAAATTCCCTTTCTGCCTCTTCCTCCTGAGTGCTAAGGTTGAAAGTGTGTGCCACTGCAACCCTTGGGCCTAAAGATTTTTATTTTTTAAAATATGTTTATGTATATATGTGCACACGAGGGTAGTGCCTGTGGAGGTCAGTATTACCTGGAGCTGGGGTTACACATTTTTGAACCACCTGAAATGGGTGCTGGGAACCGAACTCAGATCCTCCCGAAGAGCAGTGCATGTGCCTAACCACGGAGCTATTCCTTCAGCTCCCAGGCTTAATTTTTAATTTTGAAGATATTTTTTTTGTTTTTGTTTTTTGTTTTTTGAGACAGGGTTTCTCTGTGGCTTTGGAGCCTATCCTGGAACGAGCTCTTGTAAACCAGGCTGGTCTTGAACTCACAGTGATCCGCCTGCCTCTGCCTCCCAAGTGCTGGGATTAAAGGCGTGCGCCACCACCGCCCGGTGGGGTTAGCTTTTTAAAGGTAAAAACTACAAGCCCTTCAGGGCCCTCAGGAGGAGTTGGCACGGGTACAAGGTCTTTACTCTTTTCCATCCTGTTTCGTTTCGTCAGCTTGTTTTTATTTATTTATTTATTTATTTATTTTTGTCTTCAGAGCAAGGTCACCCTGTCCCTGAGTCAGGACAACTTTATCAGTCTCCACCTGGTGACTGGGGGGCGGGCACTATCTTTTCTGGGAACGTGAAGCTAGTCTGGGATTTTTTTTGTTTGTTTGTTTTTCGAGACAGGGTTTCTCTGTGGTTTTGGAGCCTGTCCTGGAACTAGCTCTTGTAGACCAGGCTGGCCTCGAACTCACAGAGATCTACCTGCCTCTGCCTCCCAAGTGCTGGGTAATCTGGGATTTTTGATTTTAAAAGACTCTGCTGGGAAATTCCTGCTTGTTCTTTTGAGAATAAGGGATAAGGGTCTTGCATTCCCCTCTTCTCTTGGTCCTAAAGGGGGCTCAATCATGAGCCTGCTTGCTATAGCTCGTATATTTCGTCGGCCCTACTGATGATACTATCATAATTTCAGCTGTATAAGGCCTGAGTGGAGTATACCCCTGTTGCACCATAAGTTGTATACTTCCCAACCTTTGTTTCATATATTCGAGTATTGTATTAATAATGTAGGGCCCAAAGGTGAGTATTAGGAGGAAGAGTAACAGAGACCCTATTAGGGACGAAACAAGCGTGGTGAACCAAGAGGATTTAGAATACCAGGCCTCAAACCAACTCTGGTTGGCTTCGTGTTCTCTTTTCCTTCCTTTGCTGTGGAATCTTTTACAATTCCTGAGTGGTCTGTATAGAAGCAGCATTCTTCTCCCAGAGTTGCATATAGCCCTTTTCTTTTAGGAATAGTAAATCCAGGCCCCTTCTGTTCTGTAACACCACTTCTGCCGGTGAAGACAGAGACTCTTGCAGGTGGGAGATGGAGGTTTCTATTCTCTGAATGTCCTCATCTATTGACATGCGGAGATCCGCATAATAATGCTGTTGGAGGACGGGAGGCTGCTCCTGTCCCCAATCCTGCTAAGCTGGTTCCCAGCAGGATGGCAAGGGTAAGGGCTGTGACCCGCTCTCTCTAAGAGCATACTGGGTAGCCTCACTAAGACTTAATTCCTCAGCGGCATGATAGGTTACCCTGGGAACCAGGTGTACAAGGACACAAAACCCCTTCGTTCGGTTCAGCACAGTCATGTGGGCGCAAGGTGTTAGGCCAGAGGAACATGCCCATCAGGTATCATTTGCTGGGACCAAATATCCTGATTGGTTTGTGAGGGGCATAGTGTGATTGCAGAGGGGTAAGTGGTGGTCAGGTATTGTCCCTACACACAGTCCCTGACCTGAGACTAGTTCGAGGGTCAAGGAGGTATTTGACTGCCATCGGCAAGAACCTGAGGCCCCATTTTGTTCCTCTTACTGCTGTTTTTTAAATTATAACAACCCATGCAAATAAAAATAAATCTTCAGGCTGGGCGGTGGAACTACAGAGCTAGTTCCAGGATAGGCTCCAAAGCCACAGAGAAACCCTGTCTCGAAAAAACCAAAAAAAAAAAAAAAAAAATCCATTGAAAAGCTAACCCCACAGAGGGACTCTAACTTCTCCCTACCTTGCTACGAGGGCAAGTGCTGGGGACGAGTTCAGTGCTAGCTAGCTTGTATTACGCTTACAATAATAGACCTTGCTTGTTGCAGTCTGGGGAAAAAAAGGCAGAAGTCATGCCATACAACATGGCTCACATAGGAGGTTCATTGGAAGAGGAGAGAGAAGGGGCAGAAAAGAGGATGGAGAAGGGGGCAATGAGGGGTGTGGGGAAGGTGGGCAGAGACATGGCCCTGGGGACGAAAGTGGCAGAAGAGAGAGAAGGGAGGTGGGTAAGGAGCACCTTTTAAAAGGTGATGTAGCAAATAATGTGCAGGGGGGGGAGGGGGGGAGGGGTTGCTTTATTTTGTTGGTATTTTGGTTTCTCTGTAGCTTTGGATCCTGTCCTAGAACTTGCTCTGTAGACCAGCCGGCCTCTGCCTCCCGAGAACTGGGATTAAAGGCGTGTGCCACCACTGCCTCTGCCTCCGGAAAACTGGGATTAAAGGCATGTACCACCACTGCCCTGCTCACAGGGGGTGCTCTTAAGAGTTTGCAGCTGAGGGGCTGGAGAGATGGCTCAGCGGTTAAGAGCACTGACTGCTCTTCCAGAGGACCCGGGTTCGATTCCCAGCACCCACATGGCAGCTCACAACTGTCTGAAAATGCAGTTCCATGAGATCTGACACCTTCACACCAACGAACATAATAAAGTTAAATAAATAAAAAGTTTAAAAAAAAAAAAGAGTTTGCAGCTGAGGACTATCCTATCAGGACCCTAAGGGCAGGTCTGTACAGATGCCGGAATACTAATATTGGTGTTTTGCCTGCATTTATTATGTCTGGGTGAGGATGCCAGATCCCCTGGAATTGGAGTTACAGTTGTTAGCTACCATGTGGGTGCTGGGAATTGAACTCAGGTCCTCTGGAAAAGAAGCCAGTGTTCCTAACCGCTAAGCCATCTCTCTGGCCCCTTAATTTTTAATCATTTTTCATAGACTTTAAGACAGGGTCTGAATAGCCCTGGCTAGCCTGAACTCCATATGTAGGCCAGGCTAGCCTAGATTCTCCTGCCTCTGTCCCCTTTCCCTGCAGCCCCTGTACTGGTATTAAAGATGTGTGCCACCACACCTGGCGATTGTTTTGTTTTTGAGACAGTGTGGGCTCAAATTCACTACATAGTGAAATGCCTTAAATTCCTGATCCTCTTGCCACTAACTCCCGAGTTATCGGATTAGGAGATTACATACCAGTCTCACTGTAATTGAGCCGTGTGTAATTGAGTTCTAATGACCCAAATGGATAGAGGGGCCCAGAATTTCAGGGTAACTGAAAGTGAAGGAGCTTCGAGTTGGGGAGGAAATAAGGATTTAGAAACATTAAAGATTTATTTAAATTCCAGGTGATGGTGGCTCAAGCCTTTAATCCCAGCACTTGAGAGGCAGAGGCAGGCGGATCTCTGTGAGTTCGAGATCCTGCACCCTGATCTACAAGAGGGAGTTCCAGGACAGCCAGGGCTACACAGAGAAGCCCCGTCTCGAAAAGCAAACATACAAAGTGTCTTTTTATGTGTCTGGGTGTTTTGGCTGCATGCATGTCTGTGTTTGCCAAAAGAGGGTGTCAGATCTGCAGGTGAGTCCCCCTGTGGATGGTGGGAGGCAAACACAGGGCCTTTGCAAGGGCAACAAGTGCTCTTAGTCACTGAGAGCCACTTCTCCGATTCTAGAACTAAGATTTTTACATTTAGTTTTCAGCCATTTATTTTACACCTGGCCATCTGATTTCTCACCAGAGCACTGCAAAAAACATGGCCTGTTACTTTTAAATTTCATTTTCGAGACAAGTTTTGGGTATTTCAGGCCTTTTCTGAACTTCCTATGTAGTTGGAAGATGACCTCCGGGCCCCTCTCCCTAGAGCCTCATGCATGTCTGGGAGTGTGACTTGACTTTACACCTGAGCTGAATCCTCAGTCCTGGTCTTGCCACTTTAGAAATGATTAAAGATTAGATTTAGATGGTTTGCGATGGTGGTGCACACCTTTAATCCCAGCACTCGAGAGGCAGAAGCAGGTGGATTTCTAAATTGGAGACCAGCCTGCTCTACCGATCAAGTTCCAGGACAGCCAGGGCTGCACAGAGAAAACTGTCTCGAAAAACAAAACATAAAACCCAAAACAAAAAAACCCAAATAATAATAAATTTAAAAAGGGTTCAGAAAAGACTCAACTGCTGAAGTCACAGGAGCCAGGCCCCAAATTTGACTCCTTCACAGAAGTGCGTAAGAACCAAATGCTCTCCCTCCTATCCTCGCTCTTGCCGCCCCACCTGAGCCAAGGGATTAAATTTTACAAATGACAAAAGCGAGGTCCAGAGACCGGAGCTGGGGGCCTTAGAGCAGAGGGGCCCAGGTCCCCCGGGCTCTGGGATTAACATTCCATTGCACTAGATAAGGGAAGGTGGGAGACGGCGCAAGCTCCGGGAGAGACTACAGCGGTAAACTGAGGAAGAGCTGTCACAAAGCGCCAGGCAGGTGGGGGAACTCTTCTCAGGGAGGCCGGCCTTGACCAGTTCGGGCCGCTCGCCGCTCCAGGGCTTTTAAAAACCCCTGAGGGAGAAGCCGACAGAGGCGAAGCCAAGCAAGGGGCACGCGGGAGGCCCAGGTGGGAACTCGCGGCCCCGCCGCCAACTTGAGCCGCAGCCGAGCAAGCCGAGTCGAGCCGAGCGAGCGGGCGGGTGGCGAGCAGAGGCCGCCGAGGGGAGCCGGGCCCTTGGGTGGGGCCGGGGAGGGCCGAGGCCGCGGGCGGCGCCCGGACACGTGACCCGGCGTGTTGTGGTCCGGCCCGCGTGGGTGGCGGGAGCGGCACGGGGGCGGAGGCGGCGAGGGGCCGGGTCACGTGACGGGGTTTAAATCTCCCGCAGCCGAGCCGCGGGGGCGCCAGTGCCGCGCGTCGAGCGGAGCAGAGGAGGCGAGGGCGGAGGGCCAGAGAGGCAGTTGGAAGATGGCGGACGAGGCGGCGCTCGCCCTTCAGGCCGGCGGCTCCCCTTCCGCGGCGGCCGCCATGGAGGCCGCGTCGCAGCCCGCCGCCGAGGAGCCGCTCCGCAAGAGGCCGCGCCGAGACGGGCCTGGCCTCGGGCGCAGCCCGGGCGAGCCGAGCGCGGCGGCGGCGGTAGCGGCGGCGGCGGGGTGTGAGGCGGAGAGCGCCGCGGCCCCGGCGGCGCTGTGGCGGGAGGCAGTAGGGGCGGCGGCGGCGGGCGCGGAGCCGGAGGCCCCGGCGACCGCCGCGGCCGGGGACGGAGACAATGGGTCGGGCCTGCGGCGGGAGCCGAGGGCTGCCGACGACTTCGACGACGACGAGGGCGAGGAGGACGACGAGGCGGCGGCGGCAGCGATCGGCTACCGAGGTGAGTGGCGCGCGCGGGGTCGGGACCGCGCAGTCGCGTCCCTCCGCGTCCCCGCCTGTGACCCGGTCCCGGGCTGGCTGGGGCCCCGAGGGTTCTTCGGGCTCGGCGGCGGCGGCGGTGGCGGTGGCGGCGCAGCTCGGCCCCGGCTCGGCCGCGCGCCGCCGAGCTCGCCGGCCCTGCAGCGGAGCCGCGCGCGGACTCGCCGCTCGCCCGGGCCGCTTTGCGCTGCGCGCAGTCACCCGGGCTCTTGTAGTTGTCGTTGAAGTTTTCCCTCCCTCGGATGCTTTTGACCCTAGCGCCTTTATTAAAGTTGCATTTTCCTGGCAGCTCGCTTTGGGCTGTCCCGTGGCTCGACCTCTGCGATTGCGTTTGCAAGCTGACACCTGTATGGTGGTGTTTTTTTCTTTTTGGACCGATATCTTTTTTTGAAGTTAGAAATTTTTAATAGACCAAAGCTGTTTGATGAGGCACCGTCTTAAAAATGTAAGGAAATGACTGTTCTAAAAACAATAATTTCCTGAGATTGCATTTAAGCACCTAGGTATAGAAGAGTAATAGTTTTACAGTACTTATTTTTCTTCTGAAACCATGTGCTCATAACATTTTTTTTTAGTTTCCTAACATCTGATATTCTGAAACAAACCGACTTCTGTATGCCATTGACACCAAAGGTGTTGTATATGTAATAATGTCATCTGAACTTCTTTTGCTCAGCATTTATCGGAGTCTGTCAGTATTTGTGGACCATCATGTATTTAAAAGAAAAGAACGGCGTGCTAGGGACTGGAATAGTAAATAGCCCTGGATTTCAGCTATTAAATGGGGGAACGGATAGTGTAGTGTGAAGCATGTTTTATGTTCTTTAAAGCGTAAATTTGCTGAGGCAGGAAGTTTTCTACTTTGAGGGCTACAGAAAGACTGGCTGGGGCAGGGAGGACACTGCTAAGGATTAAGGTTTTTTTTCTTTCTTTTTCTGAGACAGGGTTTCACTGTAACATTCGTGGCTGTCCTGGAACTCATTGTAGAACCAGGCTGCCTCCCCTAGTGCTGGGATTAGAGGCATGCGCCACCTACCACCGTCCTGTTTGTGATAATTTCTGTTTGATGCATTTCATGAAGCTGTAGGTTTTAGCCCTTGACGTGAAGCTCAGATCCTATTTTTGAAGGTATGTTTCACCTTAAGCTTTTTTTTTTTTTTTTTTTTTAAAAACAACTTTTTTTTTCTTTTGAGACAGGGTTTCTCTGTGTAACAGCTCTGGGCATCCATTGTAATTAGGCTGGCCTTGAACTTACAGAGATCGACCTGAGTGCTGAGGTTAAAGGTGTGCACCACCACTGCCCAGCCCCGTTTTTGATTTTTGAGCTAGGGTTCCACTTTAGCCCAGGCTGGTCCGGATTTCACTGTTCTGTGTAGGTTGGGTGTTCTCAGCTTCTGTGCCTCCCATGTGCTGGAATCATAGATGTAAGCTGGTTTTTGATTTTTGTCTCAATAACCTGAGTCTTGTCATGTAGCTCAGACTAGCCTGAAAGTGCCAGTGACTGCAGGTGTGCACCCCTAGCCCCAGATGAAGATGGTTTTGTCAGTAGTCTTTGTTTTCTTTCACAGACAACTTGCTGTTCACTGATGAAATCATCACTAATGGCTTCCATTCCTGCGAGAGTGATGAGGACGATAGAACTTCGCATGCGAGCTCTAGTGACTGGACTCCACGGCCGAGGATAGGTATGCTTGGAACCTGTAAGCTTTGAATAAATGCCCTTTCTTTCCTTCCTTCTTTTTGAGACAAGGTGTTTTGTAGCCCAGGCTAGCAAAATTGCTCTGCAGTCTTTTGCCTCTGGAGTATACCATAACCAGTGCAGTCTTTCTCTTTCTTCCTTACACCTTTTCTTTTCCCTTTCTTGATTTCTTTGACAGTTCCATGTACCCAAGCTGGCTTTAAACTCATGGAGTCTAGGGTGTAAGGATGATGTTGAACTTCCTCCCAAGTGCTAGGATTATAGGTGTGCCACACCATGTCCCTATGTCTGAGGATGTTCCTCATCCCTGTTCTTTTTCTTTCATACTGTTGACCTTTTTTTTCCCTCTTTTGCTCCAAATGTATCAGTATTTTTAAAAATGTGTCTGCTTTCTTGTTGGGACAGGATCACTTTCTTGTAGCCTAGAACTGGCTTGAACTCACTGTATAGCCCCCATTGGCCTTCAGTTCCCGTCTCCCTTGTGTTTAAATGCTGGAGATTATAGTTATGTGCCACCAACGTCTGCAGTGACTTCCCCGAAGCTATTCTTGTACCATCTTTAAATTTTCTCACCTTTATCATTTAGATTTAGTTTCTCAGGTATTGGTAAGGTTTTTTCTTGGCTTCCTGCATGCTAATTCCTGAGTTGCTTCCATCTTCTACCCATTTGACCCTTAAAATATAATCAAAATACTTAGACCTCCCAGGCAGTGGTGGCATGCACCTTTAATCCCAGCACTCAGAAGGCAGAGGCAGGCGAATCTCTGAGTTTGAGGCCAGCCTGGTCTACAAAGCAAATTCAGGACAACCAGGGCTACACAGAGAAACCCTATCTTGCAAAACAAAACCTCAGACCTAAGCAAGCTCTTGTTCAATCAGATTTTGTTTGGGATATGACATGAAATACCTTTAAATTGCACCTTTTTTCTGTTTCTATTTTATTGGGTGGGGGGGCGCTTTTGGAGACAGTTTCTCTGTAGCCCTGGTTATCCTGGAACTGTCTCAGACCAAGCTGACCTTCTAATTCACAGAGATCCACCTACCTCTGCCTCTGTCCACTACCTGGCTCTAAATTGTATTTTTAAAATAATACTAAATTAAACTTTGCATAAAAGTTTTATATATTGCTAACTTATTTACTTGACAAAATAAATGAGGTTTTAATTAGAATTAGAACTGACTGAAGCCTTTCTTCCCTTAATATAGGTCCGTATACTTTTGTTCAGCAGCATCTCATGATTGGTACTGATCCTCGAACAATTCTTAAAGATTTACTGCCAGAAACAATTCCTCCACCTGATTTGGATGATATGACACTGTGGCAGATTGTTATTAATATTCTTTCAGAACCACCAAAACGGAAAAAAAGAAAAGATGTTAATACGATTGAAGATGCTGTGAAGTTACTACAAGAATGCAAAAAGATAATAGTTTTAACTGGAGCTGGGGTATGTACTGATTTCCAAAGGGGCCATAGCACACAAACTGCCACACACCAAACACAAGCAAACAAAGCAGCTGGTGGGGGTGTAGGCCTTTAATTCCAGCACTCGGGAGGCAGAGGCAGGCAGATCTGAGGCTAGCCTGATCTACAGGGCCACTTCAGGATAAACAAGGCTGATGTTACACAGTAAAACCCCATTGAACAAAGAAAAAAAAAAGAAAAAGGAAAAAAAAACCCAACCTTTGTCTAAATTACACCCACAGGGAAAACTAATTGTATTCTGGTGTTGAGGGGCTAGTGCACACGGAATGCTTTGGCAGGCTCACCTTCTGTCTTCCAGAACTGAGATTCTTAATGGTCATTTAATACCTTTTCACTTTGCTTGAAGTGCTTCTTGCTGCTAACATAATGTCTAATATACTACACAATACAGAATTATGAGTTGGTCTTAGACCAAGTCAAATGAAAAAGGCCAAGTCTCTACAGTCTTAAACCAAGTTAAAAAAAAAAAAAAAAAAAAAAAAAAAGGTAAGCATGTTACCTTCCCAACCGTATTTTAACCATGAATTAAGTTTCTGCTTTCTCAATGAAAACTGATTCCACTAGAGCCTTGCTATCATGCTTTCCAAAAGAATCTAATTTCTCCAAATTCCCAGGAGCTGGAGAGATAGCTTGATGCTCTTGCAGAGGACCTGGAGGCTCACAACATCTGTCACTCCAATATCAGGGGATCTGCTGATGCCTTCTTGTCCTCCTTGGGCACTTCACACAGTAGAACAAAACATTCATGCAGGTAAACTACCCATACACATAGAATTAAAAATAAACTTGACTACAGAAAGTGGAGAGATGGCCTAGCCATTAAAAACAACTTGCTGCCCCTTGAAGAGAAGCTAGATTTGGTTACTAGTGACCAGATGGGAGCCCACAACTGTTCCAATTCCTGGGAACCCAACATCCATTTCTGGCCTCTGCTGGCACCAGGCACACACATAGTACACATACATTCATGCAGGCAAACACACATACAAAAATAAGATCTTTAAAAAGGGGGGGATGATCCCACCTACCAATTGAGCTACAAATAAACATTTAAAAAAATTGTCAGACTTTCCAAAGAACCCATAAGTAAATATGTTATATTCCTGAACTGGAGAGATGATTCGGAACTGAGCTCTTGCTGCTGCTAGGCGGGGACCCAGGTTCAGTTCCAGCACCCACATGACCGTTGACAACTGCATGATGTGATTCCTTCTGACCTCAGGACACAAGGTGCCCATGTGGAGCACAGATATACATGCAAGTTTCCTTACAGACATAGAAAACAAAAAGAGTAAAGCCTGATAGCTTTTTTGGGGAGAGGGGGACTTTTTTTTTTCCTGTTTTTTTTTGAGACAGGGTTTCTCTATGTAGCTTTGGAGCCTGTCCTAGAATTTGCTTTGTAGACCAGGGCTGCCTTCAAACTCACAGAGATCTCCTTCCTCTGTCTCCTGAGTGCTGAATTAAAGGCATGTGCTACCACTGCTTGGCAAATTACTTTCTTATGGTATGTGGGAGACAATTGTACTATTGAACGTTGTGAATACCCAGGACCCACAGCCCCTTTATTGTAATGGTTTTTCTGTTGTGGTTGTTCCAGCTAGTCTTAAATCTGAACCTAAACAGCCCCTCAGTCTCAGCCTCCTAAATATCTGAGACTACAGTCATGAACTTGTGTGCCCAGCTTTACAGTACAGGGTTGAAATTTTGGAATTCTAGTGTTCTTGAGGTATTAAAAGCTGGCCATATGAAAGCAGTTTCTTTGGTATTATCTGCAAGGAAGTCTTACCTACTTTTAGGTTAAAAAAAAATGAGGTTGATTTACTCTAATTATATTTGCTTTAATTTGTTTAAATGCTTAAAGGTTTTTAAGGTTGGCCCGACTTAGCACCACTAAAAGCAGTATGTGGCAGATTAATTATTCTCATTAGTTTACTTGTCTCTTCTGTATTTGAGAGAAATTAGAAGGGTGGTGTTTCTGTTCCTCAAACTTAACTTTTCTTTGCATTCTTACCACCTAATTGTGTGTACTAGAGGCCCTAATTATGAAGGTAGATAATTGAATGTTGAGAATTACGTCTTGAATATTTCAGGTTTCAGTTTCCTGTGGAATACCTGACTTCAGATCAAGAGATGGTATTTATGCTCGTCTTGCTGTGGACTTCCCAGATCTCCCAGATCCTCAAGCCATGTTTGATATTGAGTATTTTAGAAAAGATCCAAGACCATTCTTCAAGTTTGCAAAGGTATCACAGTTTTTTGTTTGTCGTTCATGAGAAAGTGTTGTTCTCATGTATAGATGTCTTAAATTGACATTGGTTGCCCAGTGAAGTGAACGCTACAGTGTGGTAGGTAGAACTTTTGTTGTTTTTTAGGACTGATTGTAAATAATTTTTGGTCTTTTGTCTGTCTCCCCCACCACTCCTTTAGTGGTTTGTAGATCATAAAAAAAATGACCTGTTTTGACTTTGAATCTATTTTCTGAGTCATAAAGTTTATAGGACCTACTGTAGTATGGTTTGTAGTAGACAAGTTTTAACGTGTGCCTCTGTCTGAAAAACGATTTTTAGTTACCAAAGATTGAGATTTTTGAACAGATGACAGGACCCTTGTAGAGTCTTCTAGTCTTTCTAGTTCATAAGTCAGTCAGTCACTAGCTGCATATGGCTATTGAATACTTGAAATGTGTTGCTATAAGTGAGGGACATACTTAGGGATATTAGAGATTTTGCTAAAGAAAAATGAACTACTAATTGCATTTATTAAATATTAAAAAAACAAATATTCAGGGATATTTGGTAAAATGTTCAGGAGTCAGGCATAGTGGTGTAATCCTGCATTCCCAGGATTCAAGAGGAGACTCTTGACTTAATGATCAGCCATGGCTACATTGTGAGACTCAGCTTCAAAAACAAAACAGCAACAAAAATTTTTATTAGGTATTTGAAATTTTCACTTGAATGTGAATTAGAAAATTGAAAATTGTATCCCTGGCTCCATATATCTGCTGTGCAGCTGTACTGCTATAGAGTA
Source organism: Microtus oregoni (assembly GCF_018167655.1). NCBI lineage: Eukaryota > Metazoa > Chordata > Mammalia > Rodentia > Cricetidae > Microtus > Microtus oregoni. Next base: position 9,546,238 of record NW_024543066.1, read on the forward strand.
TATATATCGTCCCAAGATTTTCATCTGTCACTAGAAAATTTTGCAGTTTTTTCTGCAGCTCATCTCAAATTTTCTTTATTTTTGAGGCAGTCTGTAGGCCAGGCTAGTCTTGAACTTTGCATAGCCATGGATGGTTTTTGAGCTTCCTGATCTTCCTGCCACCACCTACCACCATGCATGCCTCTTGTTAGTTCATTTTTATGGGACTTGTAAATAAATCCCAAAGGCTCTTCTGTATTAGGTAGACTTTTTTAGAGAACCCAGAAATTAAATAGGATCTTGAAAGTTTTATTTCAGAAGGGTGGAGTGGTGAGTGGGTGATGCGCATGCCAAAGTGCAATGTGGAGAACTCACATACATGCGTGTGTGTTCTTGGAATTAAGTGAACTTGGTTGACAGGATTGGCAGCAAAGCCCCTTTACTCACTGATCCATCTCACATCTTGCGGGCCCTAAGCTGAATTGTAAAAACTGTCTTTATATGGTATATTTATAGAACTGTGAGGGAATACTCTCAGCATCCTAGGTGCTGGAATTATAGGGGTAACCACAGTTTGCAGCTAGGATGTGCTATTAGAATCTCTGATACTTAGCGATGCTGCCTTGTCTCAACAATGAGAGATGTCTGATGTCCTATGAACTCAGTCAGTAGACATAGGTTCAGAAAGGTCAGCAGGTACCTAAGTTACTTTCATGTCTTACATAAGCAGAGTTGGTTAGTGTATCTCTGTTTTTCCCAAGGTTTTTCATGTAAATTCTGTTGTGAGTGGAGCACTGCATTGCCAGTAGCCACTTTTGTCACTGTCTTACAGGGTATCAAGTACAGATACATCTCTAAAATTAAGGGTTCTGAACATTTTTAAAATTACGTTTAGTTATTTTGTGTATGTGTGTGTATGGGTAAACATTATTTTGCTCTTCTTCGGGGGATTATAAAGGCTGGAATTCCAGTAGGCATAGCATGAAAATGCTCTCCAATAATGTGTAACAAACCAGGGTTTAGGAGGTGGAGGCAGGAGGATCTCAAGAGGTAAAAGGCCAGTCTCTGCTTAACACTTGAGTTCCAGGCCAGCCTGGGTTGCAAGTTGTAGAGCTTTAGGCCCTGGATTCATGTCCTACAAAGGACATAAATGCTAGACTGTTTTTGTTCTTAAGGTTTAATTGGGTTTATGATGCAAGTGAGGAACATAAAAGTTAGCCTTCATAGAAAGATATACACGGGGGAATCAAAGATCCTCAGTTTATGGATGATATTATATACATAGACTCTTAAAGGCTCCAAACATGGCTAGGAAGGAAATCTGAGGAAAAGCCGTTCACAGTCAAAAATTGAAGAGATGAGACAGTGCTTGAGTGCATTCTACTTAGAAAGTTTGGAGATCAGTTTCCAGCAACTTGTCTCTACAGCTGCTGGCGATCACCAGTCCCAGTATAAGCCTGGGCTGCTGGCCTCCACCTCCATGGCACCTGCACTCACTCACCCCCACCCTAGACATACATATAATTAAAAGTTTTAAGATAGGGGTTGGAGAGATGGCTTAGAAGTTAAGAACACTCAAGAGTTCAGACCTGTTAAGAGGGACCTGGGTTTGGTTCCTATCACTCATGTGGTGGCTCACAACCATTCATAACTCCAGCTCTCTGAGAGGGTCCAATGTCTTTCTGACATTCTTGGGGACTAGGCAAGCAATACATATACATATTACCTATAGGCACAACACTCATAAAATTTCTTTTTAGTATATAAAAAAAATAAGGGTTAGATGTGGTAGTACATACAGGTCTTTAATCTCAGTACTCTGGAGTGAGAGGCAGGTGTATCTCTGTGTTCCAGACCAGTTAGGGCTACATGAAATGCTGTCTTTAATTCAGCCTTATCCATGTAAGCTATATAACATGTATAACATGTGAAGTATGTATAATGCTCTACAGCATTATAATGTGAAATACAAGTATAGGTTTTGCATGTTCAAGTTCAGTAGGGATTAGTTTTTAGCTTCACTAATTGAAATTCTTTCATTAGATTAGACATATCGGTGTACTCTGAAAAAATCTTGTTAGAAACATGTATAATTTTAAGTATTAGCTGACTGAGCTGTGAATTTATTTAAATGGACATATAAGTGAATATATTTATAGGATATACATTATGTTGCTCTATATACATTATGGGATGGTTATAGCTGACTAGTGACATCCAGTACTTTTTTTTTGTTTTTTTGGTTTTTCGAGACAGGGTTTTTCTGTGGTTTTGGAGCCTGTCCTGGAACTAGCTCCTGTAGACCATGCTGGTCTCGAACTCACAGAGATCCACCTGCCTCTGCCTCCCAAGTGCTGGGATACATCCAGTACTTAATATACTTTCTACTCTTACACTCAGACATTGAGTGTTAATTGTAATCTCTGTGTTGTACAATATATCATCTAAACATCATTCTGTCATATTGTGTCTGCTCACCAGCTTCTTCCACATCCCATTAGCTGAGAGTTAATTGGTAATAATGACTAGGAGTTCTCAGGTTGTTTTTACAACACATGACACTGAAATTCTACTGTATTGTCCCTAAGTCGTTTCAGTGACAGCCAAGTCCACTTAATAAATCATCTCTTTGTTATATGAGACCATATGGCAAAATGTGTAGCCCATACAGCCTAAAATATGCACTGTCACGATCTTGTCTAGAAAATCTGTTTTCTTTTCTTTTTTTTTTTTTTGGTTTTTCGAGACAGGGTTTCTCTGTGGTTTTGGAGCCTGTCCTGGAACTAGCTCTTGTAGACCAGGCTGGTCTCGAACTCACAGAGATCCGCCTGCCTCTGCCTCCCGAGTGCTGGGATTAAAGGCGTGCGCCACCACCGCCCGGCGAAAATCTGTTTTCTTAAAGTTAAATATCCCCCAAGAGGAAGCCAGCAAAAGGTTTTTATTGAGTAAACTCTACTGAGGTTTTCTGAATGAGTATGAGGAAGAGTCCTTACTGGAATCTTTGGTTTCTCTATGGGCATGTGTGTGATGTTTATGCAATGCCCAGATGTAAGTGTGCATGTCACAAGTGGTGGCCAGAGTTGACTTTGGGTATCTTTCTCTATTACTCTCCCCACATTGTGTATGGAGGCAGGGTCTCCTGTTTCTGCCTTCTGCATGCAGAGTTATATAGCAAAGACTTACCCACTGACCCCTTCCTCCCCAGCCCTTCACTTTTTTGTGTGGTGCTAGGGATTGAGCTCTTAGCCTCCCACATGCTGAGAAAGAGCTGGGTTTTTCCCTGTAGCCCTGGGTGTCCTGCAAAATTTGTACATCAGGCTGGCCTCAAATTGGGAGGTCTTCCTGCTTCCTGCCTCTGCCTCCCGAGTGCTGGGATTAAAGGTGTACACCCCAAGTGCCCTGCAGAATGTTAGCTTTTAAAATTACGTATTTTAAATTTGAACTCAGTAGAACGGTCTAACACTTATGATTGGTTTTTTTCTTTTATTGGAGGGCTAGGGGGTTCTCTGTAAAAGCTTTGGCTGTCCTGGAACTTGCTTTGTAGATAGACCAGGCCTGCCTCCTGCCTCCCAAGTGCTGATTAGAGGCATGTGCCACCATGCCTGACTTGAATGGTTTCCTTTTTGGGTTTTTTGAGATAGATTTCTGTATGTAACAGCTCTGGTTGTCCTGGAACTTGCTCTGTAGACCAGGCTGGCCTTGAATTTCCGGATATCCCCTGCCTCTGCCTCCCAAGTGCTAGGATTAGCAGATTAACAGCTGCATCCCTGCCATTGGTTTCTTAAAAGGCTTTAGGATGTTCAGACCTGAGATAACCTATCTGATGTAAAGTTCTTTTAGAATGCTATAATTTCTAGCTATCCTTTAGTTTGACCTCTGTGTGCTGGGCTTTTAGGATGTGCCGCATAATCCAGACTCAAGTTTTTTCCTGTATACGTTGGAATGGAAATCAAAAATCTTGGATTTTTGTGTAGTGGACCACAATATACATGACTTCATAGAACCTAGGTTATTGTTGAGTGTGGTGATGTACATCTTTTTAATTCCAGCACTGAGGAGGCAGAGGCAGGAGGGTCTTTGAGCTTGAGGCCAGCCTGGTCTACATAGTGAGTTCCAGGAGAGCCAGGGCTATGTAGAGACAGACCCTGTCTCCTTAAAAAAAAAAAAACCAACCAAACAAAAAAAAAACAACCAAAAACCAAACCAAAAAAAAAAAAAAAAAACCCCAAAAATTTGCTTACTAAGTTTAACTTGTGAGTTACTAAATAGGTGAAAAGTTAAGTCCTCTAATCCTACAGAAATCTCAGCCTTGTTTACAGTTGCTGTGTGTTCTCCTCATGTGTTTATACAGACAGAACCATCCATATGTGCATACAATTTCAGGGTTTTTTTTTGTGTGTGTGTTTTTTGTTTTTTTGCTTAATAAACCGGTGGTGGCGCACGCCTTTAATCCCAGCACTTGGGAGGCAGAGGCAGGCGGATCTCTGTGAGTTTGAGACCAGCCTGGTCTACAAGAGCTAGTTCCAGGACAGGCTCCAAAACCACAGAGAAACCCTGTCTCGAAAAACCAAAAAAAAAAAAAAAAAAAAAAAAAAAAAAAAAAAAAAACCAAAAAGATTTACTCCCTGGTGACTAACTTGCTTTTTTCCTGTGTCATGAACTATTTTTCAGTTTAGTGCATGAGAGCCCTCTCATTCTCTCAGTGGCTAAATAATCCACTGTATGGGTATACGTTACTATACAACCAGTTTCTCTATTGATGGACATATGGTTGTATTTAATTTTTGCTAACATTGTGATGAATTAGATAGAGCCTATAGTGTAAGGAAGTAGAAAGTATTGCTACTTTAAAGAAAAAAGAAACTTCCTTTGCCATAGTCACTTACTAAATAAAATTGAATAAAAACACTGTCAAGGTAGGAGGACCAAAATTGATACTTTTTCTCTGATCTTTTTGCCATGTGTATATCTGAAATCTTTGTTTTTAAAGAAGAAACAGCATTGAAGCATTATTTGGGGGTAAAAACACACACACAAAATCCAGCAAGTCAGCACTCATGAGCAGCTCTGTTCTATCCCAGTATGCCTGTGCAGTGGAAGGAAAGCAATGTTGGTAAGGAATTAACACTTCAGCTTTAAACCTCCAGCAGGTTGATAATTATGAATGATAATCCAATAGCTTTAAATAATACATTGAGAGCCTTTTTTAGTTGTCAAGTCACCATACCCTTTGATATCTGTAATTTCAGTGTAAAGTTTACCCTTTTTTTCCTTTAAAAAAATCTGAATTTACAGCCAACAAAATTCTGATGTACCTAAGGTATGTATTTCTTCTGACTTACATTATCCATTAAGATGTGTTTATGGGCTGGGCGGTGGTGGCGCACGCCTTTAATCCCAGCACTCGGGAGGCAGAGGCAGGCGGATCTCTGTGAGTTCGAGACCAGCCTGGTCTACAAGAGCTAGTTCCAGGACAGGCTCCAAAACCACAGAGAAACCCTGTCTCGAAAAACCAAAAAAAAAAAAAAAAAAAAAAAAAAAAGATGTGTTTATGGGTCACCTTACCTTGTTCTTCAAGGGACCACGTTCACCAATGCTGTTTTGTATAGCAACAGCCCTTTCCTAGGTGTGCCATCCATCTAAGTGCTTTAAAATGCTCACTGTGTTTATTAAAGTATTATATACATGGGGGTTATGATTAGTACATTTGACTAAACAGAAGCAGGATATCTGTTATGTTTATTTAATTAATGGAAACCTTTCTGCCCTTTGCATTATGTAGGAAATATATCCTGGACAATTCCAGCCATCTCTGTGTCACAAATTCATAGCTTTGTCAGATAAGGAAGGAAAACTACTTCGAAACTATACTCAAAACATAGATACCTTGGAGCAGGTTGCAGGAATTCAAAGGATCATCCAGTGTCATGGTTAGTAAATGTCAACAGTGGTTTCTGTGGTGTGCTTAGATAGAAATACTGGGCACGGGAAGAAGCTGCGTAACGAGATTAAGCATTATTTGATAATCTTGAATGTACATAACTGTAAAACATACACAATAATGCAGAAATAAGGCCTGTGGTGTATGCCTAATGATAGGCAATTCAAGACCAGCTGTGACTATATAAGACAACTGGTACCTTCTAGTTGCAGATTTATTTAGCCCTTGCAGAGTTGTTTTTCACAATACCTTTAGAGGATAAAGAATATATACGTGCTTTATTTATTTATTTATTTATTTATTATGTATACAATATTCTGTCTGTGTACATGCCTGAAGGCCAGAAGAGGGCACCAGACCCCATTACATACAGATAGTTGTGAGCCACCATGTGGTTGCTGGGAATTGAACTCGGGACTTTTGGAAGAGCAGGCAATGCTCTTAACCTCTGAGCCATCTCTCCAGCCCTATACGTGTATTCTTAAATAACCCATATTATATTCCTTGTAAGACTTCAGGAAAACTCAGGCTAAAGTTTATTGTGTAAGCCACAAATATTTCTTAAAGCAGGTATATTTTGTTTTAGGTTCTTTTGCAACAGCATCTTGCCTGATTTGTAAATACAAAGTTGATTGTGAAGCTGTTCGTGGAGATATTTTTAATCAGGTAATTTAATTCATCTGCTCATTTTAGGAATTTTGTAAACTTGATGTTTCTACCTTCATCTTTTCTCCCCTTCTGTAAAAAGCATGTATTATACAGAAGGAACGCTGGAAATTCTGATAAATTATGTTTTCTACCTTAAGTAGCAAATCCTTGTATGGTGAAGGTGTTAGAGCACACTAAGGAGAAGGGGGGTGGTGCGCGCACACGCGTGCATGCTTGCAAGTTAACCTGAGTGTGTGTGTGCATATGTGCACACTTGCCAAGTTAACCTGAGCTAAGAGTCATTTAAAAAAAGAAAAAATTGAGCCAGTTGGTGGCACATTCCTTTAATCCCAGCACTTGGGAGGCAGAGTCTCTGTGAATTCAAGGCCAGCCTAGTGTAAAGAGGGTTTCAGGACAGCCAGTACTATTACACAGAGAAATCCTGTTTCAGAGAAACAGAAGTTGGAATGTTGCTTGGTTGGTAGAATGCCTGTTTAACATTCAGAGTCCTGAGTTTGCTCTCCAGCACCAGTAATCTGGTTAATCCCAGCACATTGGTGGCTGGAGAATAAGAAGCTGAGGGTCATGCTCAGCTACAAATAAGTGATAGTGAAGTATTTACTACACGAAAGCAAGCCGGGTGGTGGTGGTGCAGACCTTTAATCCCAGCACTTGGGAGGCAGAGGCAGTCGGATCTCAGAGTTTGAGGCCAGCCTGGTCTACAAGAGCTAGTTCCAGGACAGGCTCCAAAGCTACAGAGAAACCCTGTCTCAAAAAAAAAAAAAAAGACAAACATATAAACAGAAAATATAGCAACATACATCCAGAAATAGCCGCACAATTAATTATGTATATTGGAATGGAGTCACTTTCACAAACATTTTTAAAGGTCAAGTTTTTTTGTTTCCATTCTTTTTTTCTTGTGCTCGCTTTTTGCATGCTTAATATTTTGTGTGCACACAGGTGGGCATGAGGAAATGACAACACTTGTGTGGAGGTGAATAGTGAAAGAAATCACGGTGTTGGGGGTCAGAAGATCAATGGGGAAGGGGAGGTGTCAGTCCTCAATCTACCATGTGGACTCTGGGAGTTGAACTCAGATTGGTGGCTTGGCAGGAATTGTCTCCACCTGCTGAGCTGTCACCTAGCTTCACAATAGGCTCTGTCAAATTTATTTCTGCTCAGCTTTTATGTTTCCTGGGAATATAATATTGACTGCTTCTAACTTGGGCTCCCTTCACTTTCTCAATTTGTGCAGGTAGTTCCTCGGTGTCCCAGGTGCCCAGCCGATGAGCCACTTGCTATTATGAAGCCAGAGATTGTCTTCTTTGGTGAAAATTTACCAGAACAGTTTCATAGAGCCATGAAGTATGACAAAGATGAAGTTGACCTCCTCATTGTTATTGGGTCTTCTCTGAAAGTAAGACCAGTAGCATTAATTCCAAGTAAGTTGGTTTAGGGGAACAGTTCTGCATGCCGTGTGTTGTGGATCTGTGTAAGAGGTGATTTTACTGTTTCTATTTAGAGAATAGTTGAAGGTCTAAGCTTTACTTTAAAAAAAAAAAACTTATTTGTGTATATGAATTTTACATGCATGTATGTGCACCATTTGGATTCTCTAGAACTGGGGTCACAGATGGTTGTAAGCTATCTTGTGGGGGAATCTGACAACCCCATTTGACCAAAGTGGTCACAAGTACTCAGATTAGGCACTTACATGCTGGTAGATACCACCCCCTTCTTTGAGACAAGATCTCACTATAGCCTGACTATATTCACTATATTCAGACCAGGCTGGCCTCATACTTAAAGAGATATGTCTGCCCAGTCTTCTGAGTGCTGGGATCAAAGGCATGTGCTACCATTCCCAGCTAGTAAATCTTTGGTAGTTAGGAATGACACATACTTGTAAGCCATGCTGTGGTGGAGTCAGGAGTTCAAAGAATAGCGTCTGCCACATAGCAAATTTGAGGCTACCTGGGTTAGATGAAAAGATAAAAGTTCATTTGCTTATGCCCAGGAGCTAGGCATAGCAGCTAACACCTTTAACCCCAAGAGGCAGATCTCCGAGTTTAATTAAGATTATCCTGGTCTATATACAGTGTTCCAGGACAGCCAGGGTGACACAAGGAGACCGGCTTAATGCGCCTTCCCTGCCCCCCCCCCCCCAAAAGCTTATGTCCAGTTTAAGTTTGCCATTCTTGAATTACTCTTTCATGTTTCTGTTGCCACCTCCACTGTGTGAAGCAGCTATGTGCCCTTTCATAGCAAGGGGATATGAGATTCTCTGAGCCTTCCAAACACCTAAAGCCACATGTTGTGATAGATTGTCATCTTTATAATTCAAAGAAGTTTTGTTATTTAAAAGTTTAAGCTTTCTGAGCTGAGCTCTCTGAGGCTGGGACACAGGATTGCCATGTGTTTAAGGTCAGAGAATATGGGAGAAATTTATGTCGCTTCCCTCATCCCCTCCATTTTTTATGGCTGAGACAGAGTCTCATGGGGTTTTTGGCTGCTGTCTTGGTGGGATTAAAGGGTAGCACAATTGCTTTTTCTTCCTTTTTCTAACCTCCTTTTTCCATCCTGTTTTTAGGTTCCATACCCCATGAAGTGCCTCAAATATTAATAAATAGGGAACCTTTGCCTCATCTGCATTTTGATGTAGAGCTTCTTGGAGACTGTGATGTCATAATTAATGAGTTGTGTCATAGGTTAGGTGGTGAATATGCCAAACTTTGTTGTAACCCTGTAAAGCTTTTAGAAATTACTGAAAAACCTCCACGAACACACAAGGAATTGGTTCATTTATCAGAGTTGCCACCAACACCTCTTCATATTTCTGAAGCCTCAAGTTCACCTGAAAGAACTATACCACAGGATTCTCCTGTGATTACTACACTTGTAGACCAAGCAACAAAGAACAAAGTTGACGATTTAGAAGTATCTGAATCAAAAAGTTGTATGGAAGAAAAGTCACAAGAAGTACAAGCTTGTAGGAATGTTGAGAGCATTAATGTAGAAAACCCAGATTTCAAGGCTGTTGGTTCCAGTACCGAAGAGAAAAATGAAAGAACTTCAGTTGCAGAAGCTGTGAGAAAGTTTTGGCCCAATAGACTTGCAAAGGAGCAGATTAGTAAGCGTCTTGATGGTAAGGAATGCTGTTTGTTGAACCATTTCAAGTATTGTGATCCAAGAAAGAGGATTCCCAATGTCAAGAGAAAAATTTAGTGCTGTGTGTGTTGAGTTAGAGAAAGGCAATACTGTGATACAGGGCTTCAGATGGCTAGGCAAGTGATCTCCTAAGTGAGCTATAACCTCAGCTCTAGGAGTGGGTTTTAAAATATATTGCTGTGCTGTTTTAAGTGCTAGAAATGACTTAACAAGATGGATGGCTCACCAGGTAAAGACATGCTGTGTTTCCCTACCTCCCCAGTAGGGGATAGGCTCTCATACTGGGAGAGCAAGCTGGCCTTTAAATGTATCCAAACCATAGCTGTCTAGACAACAGCAGAGCACTATAATATAAAATCTGTTTTCCATCCCCTATAGAAATAAAACATCATCAGACTTTTTATATATAGCCCTGGCTGTATCCAGAGATACAGAGATCCGCTTTTCTGCTGGGATTAAAGGTGTTGTGATGCCCAGCTTTGACATTAAAAGAAAAAAAAGTTTATAGTTCCTCTAAAGTTCCCTAGAATTGTGGCTATAAGCTGTCACAGCCCAGGGTAAGAAATTTTAGATATTAATGGTGAACTTGCTTCATCTCTCTAGTACTAGGATCATAAATATGTGCCACCATACCTGTAATGTTGTTAACTCAGATTTTAGTGGAATAGAATAAATCTTTAAATTCTGGGGCACTCTATTGTCTACTGTCTGTATACTTGTAAAAACAGGTGGTAAGATGTTTTAATATTTCTGAAGCAGAAGACCCTGATAACAGAGCCCAACTTTTAAGCAGTAATTCATCCTCGTTTCAGGTAAACATGAACACTTATGTAGCATACCTAAACCACCTTTCATACCAACATTTCCAAACATAACTCTCCCCCTCCCCTGAAGTCTGGACATACACAATGGGAGACTTAGCTCTGGGAAGTGTAACTTGCCTGTATCATATATACATCTTTGCCTCTGGAGCAGTCTTTTATCATACTGTATTTTACAGGTTTTGTAGTCTGCAAGGTAAAAGCTATTTTTGTTTCTGATTACCTTGACTAATTAACATGGACTTAACAAAACCACAACCTAGAAAGTTTGTGAGCCTTCCAAGATATACCGAATGGACACTGTTCTGCCTAGAATCAAACAACTGAAAGGTAACATTTCTTACCACTCTATTTCAGGTAATCAGTACCTTTTTGTACCACCAAATCGTTACATATTCCATGGTGCAGAGGTGTACTCAGACTCTGAAGATGATGTCTTATCCTCTAGTTCCTGTGGCAGTAACAGTGACAGTGGCACGTGCCAGAGCCCTAGTTTAGAAGAACCCATGGAAGATGAAAGTGAGATTGAAGAGTTCTACAATGGTTTGGAAGATGATCCTGATAGACCTGACGGTGCTGATGGAGGGGACCAGGAGGGAGTTAATGAAGCTGAAGCCATGCGACAGGAAGTGGCAGGTGTGGACTATCCATCAGACAAATCATAACGTTATCACAGCTGTCCAGGTACAGGAACTGCTCCACCAGCATTGGGAACTTCAGCATGTCAAAATGAATGTTTACTTGTGAACTTAAACAAGGAAATCAGAAAGATGTAATATTTATAGACTGGAAAATAGATTGTCTTCTAATTTTTAAAGTTCCATCATATTTCTGTACTTGTACATTCAACACTAACCTTTTTTAAAGGTACCTAGGTATCTTTAATCAGCTGTTAGTTGACTTCAATTTCCTTTAAAGGTTTCATTTGTATGATACATCCATATGTATATATAATTTTGTTTTTGCCTAATGATTTTCAACATTTTAAAGTTTTCAAAAAGCCATTGGAATGTTAATTAATGTAAAGGGAACAGCTTATCTAGACCAAAGAATGGTATTTCACACTTTTTGTTTGTAACATTGATTAGTTTTGAAATCCTCAATTTTTGTTCTGCTGAATTTTATTTTTAGCAGTTACCTTTTGAAACACTGGCATTTTCAAAAACTTGTGGCAGCTAACTTTTTTAAATCACTGATGACTTTACAATGTGAGAAGGAAGTCAGCATGTGTGGGGAGCACTCAAAACCTGCTCAGTTTGAAGTGTATTTACTGCTTAAGATGGCATGTACTTGCTGCAGTCAGCAGACTAACCTGATTTGAAAATGTTTCAGTTGCTCTAGAAACAATAGTCCTGTCTATAGGTCCCCTTAGCTTAACCTATCACTGTGGTAGAGCCTGCATCTATTGTCACCACAAGTACTAAACTGCCAAGATGTGCATATGCAAAGCCTTTCTGAACCTAATAATGGTACTTCTACTGGGGAAGAGTGTAATATTTTGGACTGCTGTTTTTCCACTAATGAGGAAAGCTACAGGTCTCTTAATTAAAGTTCCAAAGTAATAAATTGTAACTTAGCCAGAAAGTACATTGTTTCCTATTGAGGATTTGGTGTAATGTACCCCAAAGTGTGAGCCTTGTATTATGAATAGTCAATGAAACTAGTTCTTATTTATTTAAAAGCTTAGCTTGCCTTAAAACTAGGATCAGTTTTCTGAACTGCAGAAGCTTTTAGCCTTTCAAACAGTTCACACCTCCAATTACAGTCAGTATTTATTTTACAGACTTCTTTGGAACATTACCCACAAATTTAAATATTCAATGTTGGTTTAGTATTTATTACCAAAAAAAAAAAGGTTTTGAAATATAGCTGTTCTTTATGCGTAAAATACCCAGCGAGGACCGTTACTGCCAGAGAAGACTAATTAATAAAAGTGGCTCATTTCCCTACCCAAAAGAGATTTCAATCTGAATTTGGCTTACACTAAAGAATGCAGTATATTTAGTTTCCATTTGCATGATGTGTTTGTGCTATAGACAATATTTTAAATTGAAAAATTTGTTTTAAATTATTTTTACAGTGAAGACTGTTTTCAGCTCTTTTTATATTGTACATAGACTTTTATGTAATCTGGCATATGTTTTGTAGACTGTTTAATGACTGGATTATCTTCCTCAAACTTTTGAAATACAAAAGCAGTGTTTTATACTTGTATCTTGTTTTAAAGTCTTATATTAAAATGGTCATTTGGCTCCACCCCCCCATTAACTTGCCAGCCCAATAAGGTTCACTCGTGTTGGGGTCTTCTGGTGTCTGATCCCAGAATGCCTTCTATCTCTAACACCAACTTACTGTTGAGAACGAATCTCAATGACATGAATGTGGAATGAAAGCACTAAAGGGCACTGTGTATCACCAAGTGTATCACCAAGTGATAAATAACATGGTTTTCCCTCCTGCCTTAATCTGGAAATCAAATTAGATGATCATAGAAATAGCCAGAGCCTCACCTTGTGGCACAGAGCCAAAAATGTGAGCAAGAAATGAACTCTGCCAGGTGTGTGGTGGGCATGCCTGAGACAATGGGGTCACGGAACGACCGCTGAGACTACAGTAGGTGAGAAAGGCAACAAGAGTGCCACCATGCTGGGCTTCAGTATACTATAGGAGTGTTTACCTGTAAGATGTCCTTATTACAGGAAAGAATGAACCTTAAATACGAAAAGACATCCAGGGCCCATCTAAGCATTTTAAAGTCCCATTTAGTGAATAGCTTGAACAGCCTTGACAATTCAGAATACTTACATCAGCAGCTGAGTGCGTTTACATATTCCTTAGCACCAACCAACATTGGGGCTTGTGACTTCAATGCCTGCTTCTAGCCTCTCGTTCATAGTGCACAGAAATGATACAAACCTCCCTGAGTTTGAATCCGATGAGAACCACTGGAAGTTGAAATAGTAAGCTTTTTAAGTTGAAAAGAATATTTGCATTGTAGCTAACAGAGTTACATATTTAACTCTTCCACAGTTTATTAACAAGCTCACCCTTAATTAAGACTTTCTAAAGCACCAAGAATTTAACAAATACTACAGCATCAGTTCCAAAGTGGCCACTGGTTCTGTTTCTGGCAACTTTGATTGTCATGTTAACAGGCTGTATATCTCAGGACTCAGGAAGGAGGAAAGAACTTCAATTTATGTCTGCACAGACATTTAATGTAGTAAAGATGTTTCCACCATGCTTTTATGGAGGCAGATCATTTTTAACCCTTAAAAATTGAGCTCAGTTCAATTACAGCCACAGAAACTACTGGTATCTGAATGTCACCATTTTATTACAAAACTTTTATTTACAAAATGGAAAAATAATCAAATAACTAAAGGCAGGCCATAGTTAGGTTTTTACCCAGTGATTGAAGAAACATTAAGCAACAGTTCCATGCACTCACACATCAGGTCATTTCTGAAATATGCAAACTCTTAAAATTCCTGTTAGTAAAACTTTAATGTATTCACAATACTGTATGAGGACAGGGACAATTCATGGTTATGTACAGTTTAGTATTAAGAGTTGCTCAATTTTTCTTTAATATTTGGCTTTCATCAATACAGTAGTGAACAATTTGCAAGTGAGAATTACAAGTACTTCTCACTTTGCTGAAATTCACAAGAAAAACACAAGTGGTTTGCCTTTGCACTAAACAGAACAAAACTCCAAGGTTATATTAAACTGAAGCCTTCATTGTGATCAATAGCTTGGATCAATTTAGATCGTAGAGTTTCTTTTTCTGTATATTTTGGTAGATCTAAAAGATTAAAACAGGTATGGGAAACCGGAAGATAGCTCTCACCACCTCCTGTTGACTGGATGACTAGTTTCAGACTCTTCATGCCAAGAATGGGAATGCGATCACTACCTGTCAAAAATACTGCCAAGAAAGATGATTTAGACAACAGTCCAGTGACCACAGCCTAGCTTTGCATGAACATCACCCACTGTCTTAAAAGTGCTCAATAAATACTTGGTGAAGAATGTTGGTATTGACAAGCATTTAGAAGTCATTTAGAGAACTGGTTAAACTAGTTTTTTGTGTGTGTGTAAGTCAAAACTTTTAGAAGTTCTCTCCTGCCACACGGGTGCTGGGTTCTGGAGTCAGGTGTTAATGCTAAGCTGTGTTTACTGTTGCTTTTTACTTTGAAACAGGATCTTGGCAACTGCCCAGACTTCAACCCTATTTTCCAGCAGACCTTGGAACTTGAGCTCCTGCCCATGTCTTCTGAATAGCCAGGGACTTTGCAAAAGCAGTGCACACTCTTAACTGATAAGTGAACACTCCTGAGAGTGGGGAGACCTTCAACAGAGGAATGCCCTAGAACATTTTATACAAGGTAACAAATAGGAAAAGAAATTAAGCCATGCCCTACAGCACAGAATTCAAGTTAGGTTTCCGAATCTCAACCACCTGTAACAACAGTTCCAGGGGATCAGACACAATTCTTGCCTCTGAGGACAACATACATAACACAGATTCAACATACATATAAATAAAAATCTTAAAAAATAGCAAAAACTAATTTTTAAAAACTGGGCTAATATTTACAATTTTTAAGGATTTATTAATTATGTATACAGTGAATTCAGAACTTCTGGAAGAACAGTCAGTGCTCTTTAGCCTCTGAGCCATCTCTGCAGCCCATATTTTACAATTTTAACAATTATATTCTTGTCTAATAGACTATACAGCTGGTCAGAAATACTTACATAGAAATTGCTTCTTCTTTTCCAGTGGTAATTCATGAAACACTTCCCAAAAAATTTTTATTGTGGGATGTTCTGCCCAATACTCCCCTTTGTATTCTGTATTCTAAAAAAAGTACAGACAACTTTTTTTAGCATTAAAACTTATCACGGGTGAAGTGAACTATTGCAATCCTACTGGTTCCCAGGAAGAGGGAAGAACAGATCTAAAATCACCAGAAATGCTTATGCAACACTATCAATAAGGATTTATTAAAATAGCACAAAAGGTTTATTAAAATGCTAACATGAAATTTTATAAAATTTTACTGTTTTTTTTTTAAACAAAAATGCTAAGAGGAATACAACAATATTCTGTGGTATAAATTTCTGAGCCAGCCAGCCCTCAAAAGTTTTTCCTTTGTAGTCCCCTCCCTGTAGGAGTTACCAATTTAACACTAGATTTGCCAGAAAAGCACTGGGTAGAGAGCCATTTAGTCGGGTCACTCCTATGGCATTGTCTCAAGCACCTCCCCAGTGCTATCAAACAGTGCACTGTGGGTAGGAGGGGCTGGGGTGTCTACCAGTGACACCAATGAGTTGTACATACGAAGGGCAACAGCATACAGATGGGCTAGTTTTTCAACAGCAAGCCATACCCTTCCCTTTCTACACTGACAGGTAAAGGCTGGTATTTTCCTTACCTTCTCCAGTTCTTTCCAGTCGTAATTTGTATTCCCAATAACCATAGCTTGTAATTCATTAGGCTGAAAGAGCAGAAGAACTTTTCCTCCACAGACTTTATGAAAGCCTGCATGGAAAGCATCAAATAAAGATGCCACCGATTTATTGAATATGTAATCCACATAGGCATCAACAAACTCTTGCCTAGAAACGAAAGCAAAGCATAGTTACATGGGTCACACACACCATTTATGGAGAATACTCAACACTGTCCAAGTCGCTTTTTCACTTCTTGCCACTTTTCAACTAAACTCAGAAAAGAGGACTTCAATGAAAAGGACACCATCATTATGGGGAAAACAAAGCCAAGCCAAAACCACACCAAACCCAGAATATGCTATGTACAGAGACCCTATCTTAAAGGAGAAAAAAAAAAGTCTACTTCTAATGAAAAAACAACAAAAGTATTTCAAAATAGACCCAACCCATGGAGAAATAAGACACTTTGTGATAAGAGATCTCCCTGGAAGCAGGAGGTTTATGCTAGAGAGAACAGATTTTCCATCCCTTTGGTTTCAATGAACCTATATAACATTCATACCCAAGGAATAGGTATTAAGCATTCTTTCTTTCGAGATCATTTTTTAAAAGTTACATATTCTTTGTTTGTTGTTTTCAATTTTCAAAAGAGGTTTTCTCTGTGTAGCCCTGGCTGTCCTGGAACTCACTCTGTAGATCAGGCTGACCTTAAGCTCAGATCTATCTGCCTCTACCTCCAGAGTGCTGGGACTAACAGGCACTGCCAGGCTAATAACAGTTTCTTTTCAAATGTGTGGAGGAGACACAAGTGGTTCTTTCCTGCCTCTCATGATATTATGGAAACTATAAAGAAAAATGCAAAGCTGGTCAGATGGCTTATTGGCTAAATGCACTTGCTACCCAGCTGGATGAAGGAGAGAAGTAACCTTCATGGGTTGTCTTCTGACCACCATACAGGCACTATGGCATAGTTGTTTGTAGTTACTGGCAGCCATGTGCCCTGGGGACAATGCTGGGTGACAAGACATAAAGGTTTCTATTTGATTCTTTACCAATCTTCCTGCTGAACTTCAGGAACTCCTCAAACCCTTAGCACTCTCTAAAAGTGGGTCAGACTCAGTGTCTTAAGCTGCTAGTCTGTAAAACGAACTGGTGGCTTCTGGGTGCTCCAGTCCATCTTACACCTCTTCCTCTGATCAGCTAATTAGCTGCCACCATTTCCGTTTAAACCGTATTTGCTGTTTTTCTTTTCATTTCTCTTTGTGCCGCTATTCATCATGATCTTTTCACTCTTTTACTTATACCTTAAAGGGGATTTCAGACTTTCCCATTAAACATTCAATTATGGGTTGTTTTTAAACTGTTTTGAGACGTGGTCTCATCATGTAGTCCTGGCAGGATCAGAGAGATCCTCCTCCCTTTGCCTCCTGAAGTGCTGTGTGCCACAACCTATAGCTATGACATGTTTCTAGTAACATTAGAGAATGCCTACTAACCCTTATCACTCCCACTGAGGTCACCGCAATCCCTTACCGATTTTGTTTGTTAACAGCTGTGTCTGCACCATTCAGAACCAGCTCTTTCACTTCTGTTGCACCAAAGTTTTCAACTGTGATCTATTAATTAAAAAAAAAAAAAAAGGTCAATGCCAGATTCGACACCTGGAATACTTTTAAATGTAACATTCTTCTCATTAAATATACAAACAAATCTATGCTAAAAAAAAAAAAAACAAAAACAAAAAACCGCTTACAACAAACAGAGCCACAACTAGGACTCTAATTTTCTAGTAGTCTGATATCCCACAGCAACCCCAATATATTACACCAAGTACTTGGTAGGTAAACACTGGCAACTTGAGCATTTCTTATAAACAAACCACTTCAGAGAAACAAAATTGCAGGAAGGGAACTCAGAAGACTGGGCAAACCTGAGAGATCTCTGCACCTACAGCAGTGCACTCTTCCACATGACAACAATTTCCCCAGATCCTTCTGCTATGTGTACTTGACAGGTAGTTTTTAGTTACATATTAATTTGGTTTATAAGGAGGTATATTATTTTAAAACCTTTTATTTTTCCTAATAGTCCATGTTTTGTATCCACAAACACTATGGGAATACATTCTTGCTTTCAATTCACTATGTAGTAAGGCAGGAACCCTTTATAAAAAGGATAAGAACAGAATTTTACCACACTACATAGGAATCATCTACACTACTAGACACAGACACCAACTCAACAAAAAAGTAAAGTAAGTAAAAAGTTCTGAAAGCGCATGACAAGGTGTTCTTAAAAAAAAAAGTGTATGAGAAAATATTATATAATGTAATTATATAAATGGAGGAATAAGGTGGAAAGATAGCAGCTAGAGACTAAGCGGATAGAGTGTTCCTTTGCAAGAATGATGAACTGGGTTGGATCCTGAACACCAAGGCTAGGAGATATGGAGAAGGCAGATACTGGGGATCAGTCCAGCAAAAAAGCAAGTGCAGTGAGCTCAGGCTACAGTAAGGGACCTTGTCTCAAAAGTAAAAAGCAAATGAGGAAGACATCCCAATGTCACCCTCCAGCCTCGACATGTGCTGTGGGACAATGGTCTGTACCCTGTCACTTGTATTTTAATAAATGTGATTGGCCAGGAGTCAGGCAGGAAGTAGGGGTGGGCAACGAGAACAGGAGAATTCTGGGAAGTGGAAAGCTCAGTCTGTAGTCATCTAGATACAGAGCAAGATATGACTGCCTTGCCAAAAAAGGTACCAAGTCATGTGGCTAACATAGACAAGAATTATGGGCTAATACAAGTTATAAGAGTTAATAAGAAGCCTGAGATACTAGGCCAATCAGTTTATAATTAATGTAGACCTCTGTGTGTTTCTTTGGGACTGAATGGCTGTGGAATCCAGTGGGACAGAAATCTCAGTCAAAACACATGCACCACATGGGCAAGCAAATCAGTGTATATACACCACACCCATCCCCCCATATAATATATGAATAATAAATTTTTATTGCCAAACCTGAAACTTGAATACAACCCCTAAAATTAAAGGAAGGAGATAACTGACTCCCCTAAGTTGTCCTTTGAGCTCTACACGGTCAGTGTTTAAGCCCGTGTGTACACATACACACACGAGTATACTAATTTCTTAAAAAGAGAAATAGCTTTTATGTTTTCGTAGCTTTTATTGTGCAAGTGATAATCAAAGGAGTGTGGAGGATCTCTAAGGCAGCTGGAAGCAATGTTCCTGAATACATAGGAATATATGTATTAATAAATGAATCTGAGCTTAAACTTCACAGAACTCAATATTTTATTCAACTACAATACTAACAAAAAGTCAAGAAATGAGACCAGAGAGATGGTCCAGTGGTTAAGAAGAGTTCAATTCCCAGCACACACATAGCAACTCACAACTGTAACTCCAGTTCTAGGGTGCTCTAACACCCTCATACAGACATACATGCGTGCAAAGCACCAATGCACCTAAATAAACAAATTGTCAAGGAGTCTTAAACTGACAGTGAATCCACTGAAAAGTGGAACCAAAATTTAACAGACATTGGAAAGCATTCAAAGTTCCCTCCCTCTTCTTTCTTCCGCCTTCTCAACATTTGTCCCCAACCCCTTGTTCAAAACAGGGTCTCAATGTATTGTTCTGGCTCTCTTGAAACTCAACCAAAAGATTCATGAGTCTGCCTTAGAGTTTTGGGGTTAAAAGTGTGCACCATGAGACCTGGCTATTATTATTTTTTTTTTCTTTTTTAATCCTCCCAGATTCACTCGTGCCTCTTATACTCCCCCAATTTTTGGGTCTTTGTGTTTGATTTTTTTAATTAATTAATTAATTTATTAATTATGTATGCAATATTCTGCCTGTGTGTATGCCTTCAGGCCAGAAGAGGGAACCAGACCCCATTACAGATGGTTATGAGCCACCATGTGGTTGCTGAGAATTGAACTCAGGACCTTTGGAAGAGCAGGCAATGCTCTTAACCTCTGAGCCATCTCTCCAGCCCCCTTTGTGTTTGATCTTTCTAAAGGAACTCATCAATCTAACTGTGCTCACTGTTGTATAACAGTCTTCCCCAAGACTGAAATACTTCATCTTGTTCACTAAGCAAGAAGGTAAACAACAGCTGGGTGGTGGTGGCCCACACCTTTAATCCCAGCAGGAGGCAGAGACGCAGATGGACTTCTGAGTTTGAGGCCAGCCTGATCTAGGACAGCTAGAGCTACACAGAGAAACACTCTAAAAAACAAACAAGACACCACAAAACAAAACCAAAACAAACAAATGTGGGCAGTGGTGACATCTGACTTTAAACCCAGCACTCAGGAGGCAGAGGCAGTTGGATCTCTCTTGAGATCAAGGCCAGCCTGGTCTACAGAGCAGACAGACTCAGGACAGTCAGAGAAACCCTGTTTCTAAACAAACAACCCTCCTCCATATCCCCCCAAACAAATAAAACAACAAATCAAACAACCAAAAAAAAAAAAAAAAGAAAGGTAAACAACTTAAAAGGCTTCAGGAAGTCCCCAAGACTGATCAGATTCACTAGGTTCTTCCCTGCCAGAGTAAGCAATAAAAGCTGAGTCCCTCTCAGATAGAAGGAAACTGAACTGAAAAAAAGACTGAGAGCAGACCAGCTGCCTGGAAAAGCAGAAACAACCAAGCTGTCTGGAAGATGTTTAGACTAGAGGCACCTAGAAAGGACATTCTCCAACCTGCTGTCCCAGCTTTGTGACCAATCTGTCACCAATGTTGGGATGGGCCTTGGTGATGTAAGTAACGTACTTTAGTGTTATCAGCACATCTTCCCTGGAAAAATTTGTCATACAGCACCCAAACATAAAGGGTATGTGGTCATCTGCTATGGCGTATGGTGAACCTACCAAAAACCTATCTAAAAAGAAATCTGACTGTCCCTTCAAATAGAAGCCATCAACTTAGGTGTGTAAATCTAAGTGTAGGTGTGTGCCTCTGAAGGACGGAGGCAGTGGTCCATGGAGCTAAGTTAATGGCAACTGTGAGCTTCCCAAGTGGAATGCTGAAAACTGAACTTGGGGCCTCTATAAGAACAGTAGTGTTCCAGGCCCCAGGAAATTTTTTCTTCTGGAAAAACTAACAAACAAAAACAACACAGTAATTTTACATTACATTAATGATACAGGTTAAACATGTATCAGATTTCCTTACAAATACACCATTCACATTCTAATATATTAATGGTCTGGCAAGAAAGCTCAGAGGGTACAGGTACTTGCTGTGCAAACCCGACAGTATACGTTCAGTTTCTGGATCCACGGTGAAAGGACAGAACTGACAGAAGAGAGTCAAGGATGACAACCAAACAGACACACTGGAGGAATTCATCTACTAAGTAGTTTAAGCTCATTAGCAGTTCTCTTTTGTCACTCTTTCCATCTTCTAATCATTCCTATAGCTACAGGTTCAGAAGTGAATAGGTCTCCTGAATTTAAGTTCCCTTATTATTATGATTAGTAAAGTATGCAATTTCTGAAATCACAGAGCTGGTAAATAATGACTAACATGCAATTATTTCAGTTTTAACTGTAAAACAAGGATAAAAAATCTCATAGAATTGTTGAGAAAAAAATGAAATAATGCATGTAATTGTGGCTGGCACATAGCAAATGTTCAATAAATGTTAGCTGCAGGGTTAAGAATTCCATGCATGGGGATAGAGAAATGGCTCAGAGGTTAAAAACAATGGCTGATCTTCCAGAGGTTCAATTCCCAGCATCCCAGCTCACATCCATCTGTAACTCCAGTCCTAGTCTGACCTCCATGGCCAGCAGGCATGCATGCTACTCAGATATACAAGCAGACTAAACATCCACACACACTGGAAAAGAGAAACCCAAAAGCATAGCTGTTAAATAAGGCCACACAGTGTCTGCTCATCTTACTGTGAAATTCAGACAAAACGTTTCCTCTATATCATCTTCTGGATAGTCCAACAACTGCTGCATGCTTCTGCAAAAAAAGAAAAAAAAGAGTGCTTCTTTAAAATAAAACAGGTTATTGTGATAATTCTGATATGAATAACTACATGTAAGACTTTCCTTTACTGAAACAGTGTTTATTTACTTAAAAAATGCTGGCAGAAGAACAAAACATAAATACTTCTAGAAGGAAAGCTTTCTGTCCTTTCCTCTCTCTTAGCACTGCTAAGCACTAACCTCCCAACATCTGGCATCAGCTCCTTCAGATCATCCAAGGATGGCTTCCGTTTCAGCAGTTTCTTGTATAAAGCCAGAGGAAAATGGAGGTCCACGATAGTAAAGTTATAGATTGCTAAGCCACAGATAACACCAATTAAATGGAACAAATCACTGTCCTCAAATGTCTAAAAATACAAAGAAAATTATAAAAGACTTTTATTCCAAATTAAAAACCTTTATTTCTAATACAAAACCACATTCTCCACAGTAGAAAATTCTAAAGACAGAAAAGTAACAAGAAATTAGCTCATTCGTTTCCTCATCTCCCTGGCATGATCATCACCGGCTACATCTGCATTCAATACTTTCTTTGTAAAAATTTGCTTAGTAGCCAAGAGTGGGGGTGCACACCTTCGACTCTAGTATCTGGGAGGCAGAGGCAGGTGAATCTCTAAGTTCAAGGCCAGCCTGTACTACAGAGCCAGATCCAGGGCAGTCAGGACTACAGATAGACGCATGGCTTTACAACTGACTGTTATTCCAGAAACAAGCATTTCCATGTTATGAAACATAAACTTGGGCTGTCAGGCTTGCCTACTGTGGGATGGGAAGGAACAAGAGGATAACTGATAGACAATAAAAGCAAAACTTAAAAATGTGTTCATGGGAAGTGCCTATGTGTGCATGCACATGTGTGGTGGCGGAATGACAACACAATGTGTCACTCTCAAGAAAGCTCCTTGAGGCCTTTCAGGCTGGAGCTCAACAGTCAGTCTAGCCTGTCTGTCCAGTGAATCCCAGAGAACCTCCTCCCTTCGTTAGCACTGCGGTCACATACTACCATTCCTAGCTTTTGGTTTGTTGTCATTTTGAGAGAAAGGGTCTAGCTTAGTCTAGATGTAGTCCAAGCTGTCCTCAAACTCACCTCTCAAGCAACAGAATTATAGATGTGAGTCACTATACCCTGTTTTCATCATGCCTTTTTAAAAAAAAAGATTTATTTATGTATACGGTTGTGTTGTCTGCAGAGAAGATGGTATCTGATCTCAAAATCCTGTGGGACTATAGTGAGACACTTTTGAGTTGCCATGTTGGAACTGAACTCAGGACCTCTGCAGAGCAGCCAGTTCTACTTAACCACTGAGCCATTGCTCCTGAACCTTATGGCAGGGTATTGGGGATCAAACTCAGGTCCTTATACTTCTAAGGCATGTGCTTTGCCAAGAGAGTCATAATCACAATCCCTAAAACAGTAACCTTTTTAAAAAGATTAAAGGCTGAGAGTGGTGGAGCATGCCTTTAATTCCAGCACTAAGGAAGGAGTAGGCAGCTCTGTGAGTTGGAGTTCAGTCTGGTCTGCATAGGGAACTCTAGGCTAGTCAGGGCTACATTTTGAGATCCTGTCTCAAACAAAAACAAAAATATCAAAGTACAATATACATTCATAATTATGGTGGTGTACCCCTGTGGTCTTGGCAACTTGGGAGGCTAAATATCAGGAACTCAGCCCAGGGTGACAGCACACATTGGCAGAGGTAGGCAGATCTAGTTCAAGGCCAGCCTGGACTACATACTGAGCTCCAGGACAGCCAGGGCTACATAGAGAGATCCCACTAAAATAGACAGACAGACAGACAGACAGATAGATAGATGAGATAAACATCAACAAAAAATCCAAAGGAGTTATTTACAGGAGAAAGGAGAAAACGACATAAAGCTTAGCTTCTTCCAATCTATTCTCTAAATTTGACTGTACAATTACAAACATTTATATACTTACAAAACTAAAATATACTAAAATAATCAATTTTTAAAATTCATTAAGTTAACCTAAATATGCAGTTACTGATAGAATAGTCATAATAAAAATTGAAAATGTAGTACGACTATTTCAAATAACAGCAAACATCATTGTATCATGACTATACCCTAAATATGAAATAAATCAAACACTTAAAATGTATTTTCATTTACATCACAATATTGTTGCTATTGTTTGGCTTTTTTTTTAAGTTTAACTTATTTATTATTTATGCAGTGTTCTGCCTGCCTGCCTGCATGCATGCATGCATGCCAGAAAAGGGCACCAAATTTAATTACAGATGTTTGTAAGCCACCATGTGATTGTTGGGAATTGAACTCAAAACCTCTGGAAAGGGATCGCAGCCGCCAAAATGAAGTTCAATCCCTTTGTGACTTCTGACCGGAGCAAGAACCGCAAACGGCATTTCAATGCACCTTCTCACATTCGGAGGAAGATCATGTCTTCCCCACTTTCCAAAGAGCTGAGACAGAAGTACAATGTTCGCTCAATGCCCATTCGAAAGGATGACGAAGTTCAGGTTGTCTGGGGACACTACAAAGGCCAGCAGATTGGCAAAGTGGTCCAAGTGTACAGGAAGAAATACGTCATCTACATTGAATGGGTGCAGCGGGAAAAGGCTACTGGCACAACTGTCCACGTGGGCATCCACCCCAGCAAGGTGGTGATCACCAGGCTAAAGCTGGACAAAGACCGAAAGAAGATCCTGGAAAGGAAAGCCAAGTCTCGACAAGTAGGAAAGGAGAAGGGCAAATACAAGGAAGAAATGATTGAGAAGATGCAGGAGTAGGGGCGTCTCATACAGTTTTCATTAATAAAGACTGCTTGAGTAGTCCTGTCTTGTGTGGTGCTTTGAAAAAAAAAAAAAAAAAAAACCTCTGGAAAAGCAGCCTGTGCTCTTAACCTCTGAGCCATCTCTCCAGCCCCATTCTGCTGCATTGTTGAAGTCTAGAACATTTAGTGGAACTATCAGAGTGCTGAGGGTTGCCAGGCAACACCCCTAAGTCTTTAAAGGACAAGATAATGTAGGTGGACACCAGTAAAGATAACAACCGCAACAAACAGAAACATAAGATCAAAAACTACACTGTAACTACTGGAGGGCGCTAGAGAACAGGTAACTGAACAGACAGGCCCCTTTCCTGAACTAGACACACAACAAATAATGCAGGGTTGTTTCTCTATACAAGTATCCAAGATAGTACAATCACAGAAGCTTTATTTTGTTTCTCCTCAGCAATTATCCTAGTGTTACCCTCATACAACAAAGACCACAGACACCCACAGGACCAGCTGGGCCCTTGTAACTAGTTAACTCTGCCCCTGACAGTCATAGCCAGCTGGTGGGAAGATCTGGTTCACACACGACAATGTTCTTCTAGCCCTCAATCTAATGCTAAATGAATCCACTCTAGAAGAGAAGCTAACATGGTGATTACTATTCAGTTTTCCAAACTGAAATATACAGAAACAAAATTCAGCTTTTTGGTTGTTTTATGAGACAGGGTTTCTATATGTAGCCCTGGCTGTCCTGGAACTTGTTCTCCAGACCAGGCTGGCCTTGAACTTAAAGAGATCCTCCTATTTCTGCCTCCCAAGTGCTGGGATTAAAGGCACAAGCCACCCACCACTGCCCATCAGCATTGTTCTTAAGTTGATTGGTCCTCAATTTATTTTCTTAATTTTAAATGTTAAAAAAAATGAGGGTTGTGTTTTGACAATAAGCCTAAAAGTTCCTAACTTCAAGTTGTAATAAAGCAAACCTCTGGCCAAAATACGTTAGGAATCTAGTCTTCCTGAGTGAATCTGATACACAAGGTATAGAAACAAAGATATAAAGAAATAATTGTGGTAGGTGGGCATTTTACCTGATCTGAAAACCAAATAAGCCTGGAATCTTCATAATATCGAAACATGCCATATTTAGGATCCAATAATTCCCTCATGATGAGCAGGAAAAATTCTTTGCGTACACCTCCCGCATCAACAGCATCTTCTCCAACAAATATAACCTAAAAGAGGGTAAGTAAGGTCAATACTGAATCTTAACAAATATAACCTAAATGGGTAATGTGAACATTGAATGGGCTGTAAAGAAAGTGCATTTCAGAGACCCTGTAACATGCTATTTATTGCTAATCATTTAATTTCCCTGAGGCTAGAGAGCAGGCTCAGTGGTCAGGAGGAGCGGTAGCTCCTGCAGAAAACTCAGTTTGCTTCCCAGCACCCACTTGGTGGGTCACAACTATCTGTGAACTACAATTCCACAGGATCTAACCCTCTCTTCTGACCTCTGCAGGCCTCAGGCCACACACAGCGCACATACATGAAGGCAAAACATATGAATAGAATAAAGTAAGCCTATAATTTAAAAAAAAGACAAAAACTTTCAAATACACACAGACACACACACACACACACACACACACACACAACCTGAAACATAAGTCCCAATGTCTATAAAGAACTGCTCACTTACTTTGAGTGGCTTTTTGTAATCTATGTTCTTGGTTTTCCTGAGGACTTCCATTGCATCTCCTACAATGTTTTCTCTGCGAACCACTAGAATTAAGCAGGGATTCACAGACTCAATCACTGGCAGAAAAAGAGAGGAGACATTCTGTCTGTGGGCCTGGTCAATAGCCATCTAGAAAACAAAAACAAACAAAAATCAGCATTTTATTTTGAGACAGTTTCATTTAACCTAGTCCGGCCCTGAATTTGCTATGGAGCTGACTATGGAGATTTGAATGTGTATGGCTTCCATAGGCTCATGTATATGAGTATTTAGTTCCCAATGGTGGACAATATTTAGGAAGGATTAGGAAGTATGATCATGTTGGAGAAAGTGCGTCACTAGGGGTAGGCTTCCTGCCTGCAGATTAGGATATAAAACTCTAAGCTACCGATTCAGTGCTATACTTGTCTGCCTTCTGCCACGATGACCAACTAAGACTGTAAGCAAGCCCCCAATTAAATGCTTTCCTAAACAAGGTACTTTAGTCACGATGTCTCTTCATAGCATTAGAGCAAGGACCGCTATGAACTCCTGCTTTGCTCCACTTTCCAAATGCTGGAATAGGGCTGGGATCACATGTAAGCATCACCATGTCCAGATTTTATTTTAGTTAGCATCGAGTAATCAGTTTCATTGTGATATCCTCAACACACGTATGCACACACACACACTCTCTTTTTTTTGAGGCAGGGTCTCACTGAGTAGAGCTTTAGGTAGCTTAGAACTCATAGACATTGACCTGCTTCTGTCTTCCAAGTGCTAGATTAAAGGCGTGTGCCACCTTACCCAGACTCTTCCATGAACTAGTTTTTAAAATCTTCATTGCGAATGGAAAAACTCATTGTAAAATTGAAAGAGGAAGGAAAGGAGGGATTCTGGAGGCAGATCTCAGCAGTAAGACCCTCCCCTGCCAACACCAACAAAGAAAAAAGGAAGGGGGGGGTCCCTATGACCAGCCTCAAGGAAATCAATCTTTCCTTCCCTCTGTCTATTCTGAACCTAGCTGTATAGACCAGGTTGGCCTCTGAATTCACAGAGCTGGGACTAAATGAGAATTTATAGTGTCACCATGCCAGGCTCCAGACAATTTGAAACTCTTCCCACTGAAGTGATGAAATGCTTCCAAGTTTGATTTTATCTCACCTTTCACTTCTTCCACTTTTTATCACCATGAATAAAGGCTGCATTACTCTATTTTTATTACAGTTCCTTTTTGAGGAGCAAGGGGGTGGGTTCATGAAGAGAAGTCCGGACAGGAACTCAAGCAGAAACTGGGAGGCAGAAACTTAACATGGCTCCTTTTTAAAAATAAGCAGCTTTCTTTCGCATGTGTGTGTTTACAGCAGTCTTCAGAGTTACACAAGGCACCATGCAAAGGACAACCTACAATACTGTCCCCACACATAACACACTATGTGTGTTTCAATTATTTTAAAAAAAAAAAGAGAGAGAATTTTTAAAAGCATCCCCAAATCAAATGAGCACTGTACAGTACTTACCTGCATCTGTAAGACTGCATCTGTTTGCAACAGAGTAGTTTTTGCTTGGGCATCAAATACAAATGGATATGTACAAATTGTCACAGGGATATCGGCCAACTGGAAAGAAAAGAAAATGACTTATTAGTTCAAGCTGGTTGTGGTCTGTTGGTGCTGTCAATTTCGGTAAAGATGATCATCATACTCTGTGTTCATTCACTGGTATGGTTAGAAATTATCAAAAATGTCACTCTTTTTATTTTGGCTTCTCAAAGTAGGGTTCACTGTGTAGCCCTGGCTGTCCTGGTATTCACTCTGTAGACCAAGCTGCCCTAAGCTGCCCTCGATCTCAGAGACCCGTCTAACCTGCCTTCCAAGTGCTGGAGCTAAAGGTGTGCGCCGCCACCACCTGGCGTCACTCATTTCTGACTACAGGACTTTTATTTTATATAAGGCAGAATAAACCAAGAAAGAATTACACAGAGTGCATAAAATCAAAAATAACAGGTGGCCAATGAACTCAAGGCTTTGTGAATGTCACCTAAGTCCTCAACCACTGAACTACATCCTCAGCCCTTTGTTTAAGCCCGAGAAGGCCTCAAACTCTTAAACTTCCTATCTTTGCCTCCCAAGTGCTGGACAACAAAGTGTGTGCCACAAGTGAAAATAATGTAAACAAGGTAACAAAATAGTAATCCCCAGGTGATTTTTGTTTCGGACTTCAGAGACAGGGTCTTTCTACATAGCTCCGAGTGTCCTGAAACTCACTATGTAGAGTAAGCTGGTCAAGAACTCACAGAAATGCACCTGGCCCCTGCCTCCCAAGTGCTTGGATTAAATGTGTGTGCCACCATGCTCGACCTAAATTATTTTGTAAGAGTATATATGTGGGTACGCTGATGTCATACATGTGAAGGTCAGAGGTGAGCTCTTTCCATGGAAGGCGGGGGGTGGGGTGGGGAGTCCCACAGACTGATCCCAGGCTACGGGCTTGGCAGTAGATGCCTTTATCTGCTGAGCCATACTGCTAAAACTCTCACACAAAAAATAACATTTAAAAACTTTTATTTTGTGCTTGTCTGTATATGCGTGCAAATATGTATATGGAGGTCAGAGGACAACCTCCAGCAGTTAGTTCTCTCCTTCCACCATAAGGGCTCAATGGCCAATGCCTTCACCCACTGAACCACCTCCATATTCCTTAGTCAGTCTTCTTTCTCTGTCTCTCTCCTTGTTGTTGCTGTTGTTTTGGGGGCAGGGTTTCTCTGTCTATCTCTGGCTGTCCTAAAACTCGCTCTGTATACCACACTGGCCTTGAACTCACAATGATCCACTTGCCTCTGCCTCCCTGAGTGTTGGCATTAAAGGCGTGTGTCACCACCGCTGGCTGTCTTCATATTTCTATATATGACTATGGAGCTCTATTAAGCTTGTGGTTCTCAGCCTTCCAAACACTGTGACCCTTTAATACAATTCCTCATGTTGTGGTGACCCCAATCATAAAATTATTTCTGATGTTATTTCATAATTGTAATTTTGCTACTCTTTAGAAATCCTAAAATTTCAGACATTCTTAGGCAACCCCCACGAGAGGGTCATTCGACAACCACAGAGGTCATGACCAAAGAGGTTGAAAACTGCTGGTTTAGTTTCTACAGGAAGTCTATGTGCTTACAATATTTCAAATCCTAATCATGTTTTCAAAACTGTGTTTTTTGAAAATTTTTCCCCTCTCCAACACAAACTCTTATGGTGCCCACGTAGCACATGGAGCCTTTGCATGACAGGCAAGAACTCTAGTACTGAGCCCTACTTGATACCAGTTCTATCTTTTCGTAATTGTATGTGATACTTACCTGAGGAAGCAAACAAACAATAGTTTATAATCTAAGCCAAGAAACACCTCATTAGTTTGGGAAAACCGGACCAAATAAAGTCTAAAGCAAAGCAAAGCAAAATCTAGCACTGTAACATAAAAGAACATAAAACCCCCGGTTCTGAAAAGGAAGTTCAGGGTCACTCATTAGTCAGGTCAAAGTACTAGAACTTTACATATTAAGGTCACAAAAGAGGTAACATTTTTTATAGTAATTATTAGTTTAAAATTTCTTTAATAAAATTTTATTCTGAGAACATACTGCATTTTATATTGGGAAACAAGGAGAATAATTCTTGTTAGAAGGTATCATACAGGTGTAATGTTAAGTAACATAATTTTTTTTGTTGCTGCTGTTGTTTTTTCCTAAGATAGAGTCTCAGGGTACAGCTGTTCTGAACTCACACTATGTAGACCAGGCTGATCTTAAAATCAGATAATCTGCCTGCCTCTACATCTCAAGTGCTAGGATTAAAGAAGCATGCCATCACACCCCACAGCAGCATTTAATTCAGAAGACTTTTCTGAATTAATAATATACAGGATAACTTAAATAGATTTTTTTTACACTCCCCCCCCCCTTTTTTTTTTTGCTTTTTCAAGACAGGGTTTCTGTGTGTAATAACCCTAGCTGCCCCAGAACTTGATTTATAGACCAGGCTGGCCTCAAACATACAGAGCTCTATCCGCCTCTGCCAGGGTTAAAGGAGCACCATGCCTGGCTTAGAGTTTTATAATACAAAAGTTAAAATACAAAAATGATAACAAATTTGACTCTTCACAAAGGAAAAAACAGAATATACTTCAGGAATATGAGACTTTATTACACCAAACTTACCTCAGTTAATCCATGGCTGACATCCTAAGACAGCAATGCAGAATGCAACAATGAGGAAAGAGCAATGTTAGTGTTCTATTTCTAGTCAAGAAGTAGTTCATTTATTTTGCTACAGCTGAATATTGATTTAATGATGTAGAAAATAAATCAACAAAAAAGTTCACCACCCTACAAGCAACTTCCGTGTCTGTATCTATAAACTTAAGCTTTGGGGTTCTCTATATCATGAAACTAATACGTTTGAACATTGTGAGATCTATATTCAGCAAGTAAGGTTTCCTACTTGCAGAATTTACGTAGACTAGCAAACTAATTCTAAGCCTAACACATCTTAATGGCTGTTTCTTTACCTAGAAAATGGAAGAAATATTTTCAGACTTGACTGATCTCAATGAAGTAAAAATGTTTAGTATATTAAAATATTGCATGGAAACAAAATAAGAAGAAAACCGCCACAAATTGTTTTGGGACAGATAACCATAAAGATATAAGGTATCTTAAAGTGGTTGGTTTTTTTTTTTTTCCCCCTTAAAACTTCTTTTTGAACCGGTCTCTCTGTATAGCTCTGGCTGGAATAAAACTTACTATGTAAGCCAGGAAATCCTTGAACTCAAGAGATCAGATGCCTCTCTCTCTCTCTCCTATATTCAAGTTGAGTATCACCACGCTCAGCCTGTCCTTACATTATTTTGTTTATTGTTATTATTGCACGATAGAGAATACACGTGTGCCTTTGGGAGTCAAGAGGCAGCTGTATAGGTGGTTTTCTTCCTTGCACTGTGGGTTTGCACAGCAAGTACTTTTACCAATCACTGAGGCATCTTGCAAGCTCCCTTAGTGTTTTTGAAAACATTAACATAAAATAAAAAGCATAACACAGAACCTAACAACGGGTTGCTAAATTATAAAAATACAGATTTATGAAGGAAAAATAGTGAAAACTTACTTAAATGGATAGAAAAGGAATATATACGGTTTTCCTTCCAATTCCAGGGATTAAACCCAGGGCTTTACACATACCAAGCCAGTTTGAACAGTGAGTCACATCCCCAGCCCATAAATGTACAAGCTTTTTTTTTTAGGAGGGTCTCATGTATCTCATGCTGGTCTTGAACTTAGCATGCAGTTTAGGATGATCTTTAACTCTGATCTTCCTGCCTCCTGGGACTGTAGACATGTGCTACCTTGCCTAGTTTTGTTTGGTGTTGGGTATCAAACCCAGGGCTATTAACACCTTAGACAAGCATGCTATCAACAGAGTTATATGCTTTCTTACTGAGTGCTTCCACATATGCTCAGGATTTAGACTTCTAAGTACAAGAATCTCCAAAAGTGTGCCACTAAGTTTACACCTGGTGACTACTGTAGTGAACACTTTGGAATGTCTTTGGAATGGCACGGATTTTTAGCTGCTGAGAATGTAAATAATATTATTTATGATGCAGACTTCAACCATCTGATATCAGTTCTGCCCTTAGGATATTCAGGCATGGAGGAGAGATGGCTCAGCAGTAAAGAGCATTTAGTGCTCTTACAGAGGACCCAGGTTCAGTTCCCAGCACCCACATGGAGTTTCACTACCGTCTCTAATGTAGATCCTGGGGATCTGATGACCCCTAATCTGACCTCTGCAGGCACCCTATCCACTCATACACACAAAACAAAAAAGACAGCCACATTGTGATAAGTGACAGACACCCAATAAAAGCACTGGGCACACGTTAGCTTCATTGCTTAGCAATCCTCTGAGCACTATCAAATATCAATGCCACATACCCATTTATGATTTTCCCATGAGAAAAGAACAGATGCTAATGACACCTCTCCTAGAGTCTTCCTGATGTGCCTTCACTTGACCAATTTTAATTTGTATTCTTAACAAACTACATTTGGTTGTGTGGTAGCTCTCTAAGTTCTATGAAATTAAGAACAAATGATAGAACCTGAGACAGAGTGGAGCAGACCCCGTCCCAACTTGGCAAGTGTGTATCAGAAATAAGGACAGTCACAAGTGGTTTTCCTACAATTTGTAGGTGGCTAAATTCTAACATGCTTTGATAATTGAGAAGAACTCCCTACCTGAGGAAGTTAAATATCAGTGTGTCCTCCCAATGCTGGTCTATCCTGATGTTACACACCTGCCCATCTATCATACTAATGAGCATGCCAGGTTGCTAGTTCAATCACTATTCAATTAAATTCCCTAGGACAAATTTAGACACACAGCACAATACTGAATGAACAAGATTTATAACTTACAAATATATAACAAAGCAAAATAAATAAATGAACAAATAAATAAATGACCACAAACCCCAAGCCCCCAAAAGAGCCACTTAACTTAAATCTCAATGTAATTGACAAACTAACATGGATCTTTCTTTTCTTTTGAAAAAAGCAGAATGAATTTCTGATCATTTGCCTCAACTTTTTGAATGAGTGTTGGTATTATAAATATGCCCTACCATACCGAGGTCATAACTTTGAGCTTTATTTTTAAAGCATTTATTTGTGTGGGCGTGAGTGGGTGGAGTGCACACATGCCATAGCCACGAGTGAAAATCAGAGGACAACCTGTAAGAGCCCTTTTCTTCCACCACATGGGTCCCAGGTCATCAGGCTTGGTAGCAAGATCCCTTTACCTGCTGAGCCAGCTCAATGGCACACACCATAACAAGGGGGGGGGGGGGGAAGGAAGGAAAGAAGGAAGGGAAAAAGGAAGAAGAGGAAAAGATAGCTAAACAGATAAGAGTTCTTCCAGAGAACCAGGTTCAATTCCCAACACCCACAGGGTAGTTCACAACTCTAGTTCCTGAGGATCCAACACTATCTTCTGACCTCACCATGGTACACAAGTGAAGGCCAGATACACACATAGGCAAAACACCAATACACATAATAAAAATACTTTGAAATTGCACATTATTATTATTTTGTTTTTTTCAAGACAGAGTTTCTCTGTGTAACAAACAGTTCTGACTGCCCTGGAACTCACTCTGTAGACGGGGCTGGCCTTGAACTCACAGAGATCTACCTGCCTGCCTCCTGAGTGCTGGAATTAAAGGCATGTACCACTATGGCCCGGCTGCACTTTACTATTTTTAAACTGTGTGTATGTGAGTGTCTGTGTATGGGTATGTGTACATGAGTGCAAAAAGGGACATTGGATCCTCTGAAGTTGGAGTGACAGATGGCTGTGAGCCATTATATGGGTGCTGGGAACTGAACTAAGGTCCACTGGAAGAGCAGCCAGTGCTCTAACCACTTAAGCCATTAACTCTTGGTAGGGAACTATAAACAAGCTGCAATGATGACACAGGGAAGCTGAAGCAGAACTTTTCCAAAGTTGAATCTAGCCTGAACTTATCTTCAGAAAAGTTTACAACAAACCGGCCACATAAGCCAAACTGGCATTCATATGTTTATGAGTACAAAAATACAGGCATACATGTATATACATACTTGTACTTGCATACAAATGTACACATCACCACAAAATAGCATGACTATCTTTAGGATCGTCTTTAAAACTTTACTAAAACTGTGTGAAGATGATGCCCAACTTAGCATTAAGACTGGCAATGATGGTGGTGATGATGCACAGCTTTAATCCCAGCACTCAGAAGACAGAGGCGTTGAGGGTGGGGGGGGGAGAGTGGACAAACAAGGACAGGACACAACTCTGAGCTCGAGGTCAGCCTGGTCTACCAGACTAGTTCCAGTGCAGTCAGGGCTGTTACACAGAGAAACCTAAATGTGCATCTTATTTCTTAAGATTTCAAGAAAGTCTTAAAAGTTCTGCATAAATGCAAAAGTTTGATGAACTCTCTTTGTTTTAAAAACAAAGGAGAGATGGCTCAGCGGTTAAGAGCACTGACTGCTCTTCCAGAGGACCCGGGTTCAGTTCCCAGCACCCACATGGCAGCTCACAACTGTCTGAAAATGCAGTTCCATGAGATCTGACACCTTCACACCTATGAACATAAAGTTAAATAAATCATTAAAAAAAAAAAAAAAAGGAAGAGCTAGGTGTGGTGGCATAAGTGTTTAATCCCAGAACTCTGGAAGCAGAGGGAAATGATCTCTGTTGAATTCAAGGCTAGCCTGGTCAACATAGCAGGTTCCAGGCCAAGCAGGGCTGTCTTCCAAAAAGGGAAAAGAGACCAGCTTTCTGCAATGATTTCACATTCACGTGTAAATGGAGACAGGAACTATATTATAGATCAGAAAGAATGAGAAGTAAAACAAAACGAAAAACACTAAAAAAATTATAGCCCTCAATTACCTCATTCTTATCAGAAAACGGTGAACAACAAAATAGTTCCTTAACAGATTTAGTCTGAAATCATCACAGCTTTGCACTAAGACATGTGTGGATAACGAGACTACCAAATTTCATGCAAATATTGAAAGACAGAAGAGTTGTTATCTTAACTAGGTTGTCTACAGATGGTATTACTTTTCCATTAGGCTGGCCCAGAGCTCACTGCCTCAGCAAGTGGAGCGCTGAGACGACAGGTGTATGCCACTGTGTTTGGTTCTCGTGGGACAGTAAGTATCTGGTTACTAAAGACCTTCAGTCACGCAAAGAAGCTCATCCATAAGTGGACAATATTAACAATCTGAAATTAAAAAAAACCTCAGCGGTCCCAGAACTCTCTTCTGCTTCTGAAGCAAACATCTTATAGCATAGCTAAGAGATCCAGTATCTACTATGCTGAATATTAGAAAAGAGGCGACCTTAAAGAAAATAAGATGAGTTCAAAGTCCACGCCACCCTGCATTTGCTCAAGAAAAATACTATCTGTCCTGTTGGTTTGGTGTTGAGAGAATATCTCCTATATACAATGCATTTTTTTTTTTTTTTTTTTTTTTTGGTTTTTCGAGACAGGGTTTCTCTGTGGTTTTGGAGCCTGTCCTGGAACTAGCTCTGTAGACCAGGCTGGTCTCGAACTCACAGAGATCCGCCTGCCTCTGCCTCCCGAGTGCTGGGATTAAAGGCGTGCGCCACCACCGCCCGGCACAATGCATTATTTTAAAATAACTACTTGGAGTAAAAGCTATGAAAATACTTATTTGCTTCCAAAATGCTTCTTTTGTATTGTAACAAATGGCGCCTAAGTTCAATCTCCAAGTGTAGAGACGTACCACTCCATAGGCTTGCTGTTGGACCCAGTTGATATAATCATTTCTTATGTCTATCAATTCTTGTACTTCATGTATATAGAATTTGTCGTATTGTATAAGGTGTCCTGTTTTCTCATTTACCTAAAAAAGAAAAAAGAAGTGTAATTAACATTAAATTTAGACAGTACTTAAAGCAGAGAGTAAACAGCTCTTAAATAGAAAAAAAGGCTTTGGAGATTTCTTTAGCTAATTTTCTATGGGGAAAAATACAATTACTGAGTGCCTACTATATATGCAAAATCCTTATCAGGTGCTATGGGAGACAAAATATTTATAGGATGTGATATCTACCTGTGTTCAGTACCCCAAAGTCTAGAAAAAAAATACCTTTACAACCAAACACACTATAAAATGTATAAATCAGAAACTTTATGGACTTCAAGATGACAAACAAGACCTGAACAGTAATAGCTAATACCTGATAAATGCTATACTATTTAATATCTGATTAGACAAGACTTTTAATTATTCTTTTACTTTCATTTTTGTTTATATGACTGTACACTACACATGTGGAGTACCTTTAGAGGCCAGAAGAAGGGGTCAGATCCCCTGAAGCTGGAGTAAAAGGCAATGGAGAACACCTGACATGGATGCTGGGAACTGAACTCAAGTCCCTTAATAGAGTAGTAAGTGTTCTTAGGCACCGAGCAATCTCTCCAGACCCTGATTATAAAAGGTGGTGTCTGGCTACGGTGAAAAACAGACAGACAAAACAAGGCTGCAGACTCACTTGAGAGATAATCAAGTACACAAGCAAAGGTCATCCCTAGTGAAGAGCATCACCGCAACCAATCCTGGGACAGTGCCATCTGCTGATGCAATGCAACAAGCCCACACCTTTTTATCAAGCGCACTAACCCGAACTGAATCAAGTCTTAGAATCTAAATTCTGGTTTGCAGAAAATACAAAGGACAGTCAAGCATCACGATCACACAAGGACACGATCACAAAAATCCTCAATTGTGGAACTTTCACAACACGCACCACAATTCTTCAAAAACCAAGGAAATAGAAATTAAGGAGGGAAAAGAATGAAGGGTTCTACAGTGAAGAAAAGGGGGAAGGGCTAGGTCCTGTGAGATGGTTTAGGGATAAAGGAGCCTGCTACTATGGCAGGTCTGGTTTGAGTTTCTGGAACCCATGTGGTGGAAGTCTTCTGACCATGCAATGATAGCCGCAGCACCTCCCACATACATAACTAGAGACTGCCAGGTAAAGAAGCTTACAAAGTCACCCTCCTCCTCACAGTAACAATGACAATTTTTTTTTTTTTTTTATTTTCGAGACAGGGTTTCTCTGTAGCTTTTAGTTCCTGTCCTGGAACTAGCTCTTGTAGACCAGGCTGGCCTCAAACTCACAGGGATCTGCCTGCCTCTGCCTCCCGAGTGCTGGGATTAAAGGCGTGCGCCACCACACAATGACAAATTTTTTAACCATAAATAATGTTTTCTTTCAGTAACAGAATTAAACTAAATGACAGTCACAGAGAGGTACAGTACAAACTTCTAAGGACTCCTATAAGAGAATTATCAGAGCTAATAATTTGCCAAAATCATGGAGTAAAAGTTCAATACTTAAAATTTTCAACTCAATTTCTCTACCAAGAAAGCTCTGAAAAGGAAACATTCAAATTATACACAATTAAAAATATAAAATATTGAGGAACACTTTTTAAAAAATGATTACTTTATGCACATGAGTATTTTGCCTACATGTTTGTCTGGACCAGAAGAGGGTGTTGGATCCGCTAGAACCGAATTACAACAAATGGTTGTGAATGCTAGAACTGAACACTTGGGTGCTAGGAATTGAACCTGATTCTCCTCAAGAGCAACAAGTGCTTTTAGCCACTAAGTTATCTCTCTAGCTGCCTAGGGGGATTTTTTTCAAGGATACATAAGACCTATGAAAATGGTAAAACATTAAAAGAACAAAGAGACCTAGATAAACCAAGAGAAAGACTATGATCACAGACTGTAACAAAATTTAATTGGATTCTGCAAACCCTGTTTCAACCCCCTCTCCACCAAAAAAAAAACAAAAACAAAAACAAAAACAGTGCCTTAAAGAACATCCTGCTATAAATGCTAGAAATAATATTACTATTCTGTAGAAAACCACTTGTCTACTCAGAACTGGAATGCCGAGGACTGATATATGCATGGGGTGACACAGATGGCTCAGCATTTGCAGATCCTGCTGGGGGACCTGGGTTGTGCTCCCAGTACCCACAGGGAACCTAACAATCTCCAGTTCCAGGAGATCTAAATGCCCTCTTCTGGCCTCAGAAAGCACCAGGCATGCATGCATATGTCTATGTACATGGTACACAAACATGTAGAGAACACACCTATATACATAAAATAAAAATTAAAAAGTGTGACATGTGGTATAGTCACAAATGTTTTATAAAAATGTACACACACTAAGATAAAGAACAACAGGCTAACAATTGATAAATCTAAGATGGGAATATAGGTATTCATTATACTTGTCTTACAATGTTCAGTATTCATGAAAATAGTTAAAAACTGAAGAGGGAAGAGATCAGGCATATAGCACAGTGTAGAGGCTGGCTTAGCATGCAGAAGATTCTGGGCTTATTACATTACAGATACACATTCATAAAACTCACAAGTGTAAAGATTTAAAAAAAAAAAAAGGCTGGGTGGTGGTGGTGCACACCTTTAAACCCAGCAGTTGAAAGCCAGCCTGATCCACAGAATGAATTCCAGGACAGCCAGACTAAACAGAGAAACCATCTTGGGGGAAAACAAAACAAAAACAAGAAGCTTGAGAAAGGCGAGTCTAAACTTGTAGGCAAAGAAGCATGGGTTAAATAAAGGAGGGAAAAAAATTATATATCCTGGCTTTAACAGCTGGTCCAACAAGAATGAAAGACATAGGAAACAAAACTGGACAAAAGACACAGCTCCAAGAAACTGAGCCAGCTTACTTGGAAACTGCCTTCCCTGAGATTCCAAAGAATGCTTAGCACTGTGTAACACAGTTTGGAGTGCTTCATTGAGGAAATGACAAGACCAATGAGGAAATAATTTGAAGCCAACAGGTTAAAAAAAATCAGTGAAATTTTGAAAATTATTCTGTTAGCTCAATAATATAAAGAGAAATGAGAGACTAGTGGTAAAAAAGGAGAATATCAACAAGATACCAATTTCCCGCTCATAGGACATGCAGAGGCCATGGCAGCCAAACGGACAAAGTTAAATTTTTTTTTCAATACTTCAAATCTGGTGAACAACAACAACAAAAAGCCAGCAGTATCACCTATAAGTCAGAAGACACTCTTTTTTGGTTTTGTTTTTTCGAGACAGGATTTCCCTGTGAAACAGTCCTGGCTGTCCAGGAACTCACTCTGTAGACCAGGCTGGCTTCAAACTTACAGAGATCCACCTGCTTCTGCCTCCCTGGTGCTGAGAGAAGACAT
Organism: Microtus oregoni; assembly: GCF_018167655.1. NCBI lineage: Eukaryota > Metazoa > Chordata > Mammalia > Rodentia > Cricetidae > Microtus > Microtus oregoni. The sequence goes on from NW_024543066.1 coordinate 9,585,622, forward strand.
TCTTGGTACAGCAGAAAGTAGGAGTTGGGGAGGACGAGAAGTTTGACATCAGGTCTTTGCAAATTCTAAAGTAAGAAGAGCTAGGTACAAAAGGTCACAGCACTCAGGAGGTAGAGGCAGGAGGTTCAGACTTTTAAAGCTATCCTAGTGTCTTAAATCCCTAGTGAGGGGAAGCCAAAAGGGACTACTAAGACCACATGTCAAAACAAAAAAAAAAGCCAAATAAGTTAGTTAGTGCAATGGAAAGAACGATATAATTGAGAATTGTTTTCTTTAAAGAAAAATACTAAAAGCGATGGTAATAGTTAATTCAACACACATTAAACAACACTAACTTTCTATGGGAAACAATAAAAGCAACTTTATTAATGGCTCCTCTTTCAACACAGTGAGTAAATCTACATTAAAATCTTTTCTTGATCGAGCATGATGATGCTTTTAATCCCAACATTCAGGAGAAAAAGGCAGGGATCTCTGAGAGAAGTTCCAGGTCATCCAGAGCTAGAGCTTCACAGTGAGACCCAGTCTCAAAAAACAAAATACCCCAACAAATAGTAACCCTTTTCTTGGGAAGGCCAGTTGGCTCAACTGGTCAGAACTCTTGCCTCCAAAGCCTGACTGGTCACAGGAGTTGATCCTTGGGATCTATAAGAAAAGAAAAGAACTGACTCCTGCAATCTGTCCTCTGCTCCTCACATGTGTGCTGCGCTTCTTCATGTACACAAAATAAATGGAAAAGAAATCATTTAAATAGCATGTTATGGCGGTCCATGTCTGGTACTCTAAACAAAAAGAACATCCATTGAGTTGAACCCTGGTCTGAGTTCTGGACTAGCCAGGGCTGTAGTGGGACCATGTCACAAAACAAAAGTCAATCTATTAATGAATCAACATCTATTCCTAATAAACCTAAACTTCTGAGAAAGCAGAAGGAAAAGAGAGAAGATCATCAATTGGATGTATAGATCTAACTGGACAATTTCAATATTTTAAAGCAATAACAAACCTCCACAAGAGGAATGAAAAGACAAGACAAAGAAAAGGTGCAAAGATATGCATATAGTTCAGCTTCCAATGAGACTTTGACACAAACCATCTCTAGCCACTGCACCTTCAGAGGGATGTGCTGTAATGAACAGCCACTGTTAACTTTTAGTAATGAGAAACAATTTCCAGATTCCAAATTTTTGCTTTGAAGGAAAATTAGAACAAACACTGCATACCACTTCTACAAAGAACAAGATCAGAAATCTTAACTGCACACTTTTGCCTTAAAACCAGTTCAAACTGTATGTTTCAATAAGAACCATGATTAGACCTAATGGTGCACATTATTTCATTCAATAATCTTGCAAAAACAGTACTGCTTTTATTTTCAAAGTCATGTTTTTAATCCCTTTATTTTACTGATTAAAAACATTCTGAGCTCTTTTCCTGTTTCTTTGGGGTGGGGTGGAGGGAAACAGAGTCTCACTGTGTAGGTATGGCTTCTTTAAAACTAGTTATGCAGACCAGGCTGGTCTCAAACTCTAAAGGTCTGCCTCTTTCTACTTCTGGAGGGCTGGGACTAAAGGTCTGTGCCACCATTCCCTGCGCATTTTTTCCCCAATGTTCTCATCTGGGAAAAGCAACCAGAGTGAAGCTGTTATTACAGAACAAAGGCCTATTTAATAACGGAGATGCAAAGTGATAAATACTGCCCAGACTTTTACAGAAGAAGCTGTTGCGTCCTGCCCTACAGACTTCTAACAGTAATAGTTTTATGGCATTAGCAGCTGCAGTCTTTACTAAAAACACATGCAGCATCACACCTGCACACAAAAATTCTACAACAGCTTTTTCCTCAGATACTCATATTTTTAAGTATAAAAACAACCCTCCCCCCACTCCTCCCCGGAGACAGGGCTTCTCTGTGTAACAGTCCTGGCTGTCCTGGAACTCACTCTGCAGAACAGGCTGGCCTCGAACTCACTGAGATCCACCTGCCTCTGCCTCCTGAGTGCTGGGATTAAAGGTGTGCACCAGGGGCTGGAGAGATGGCTCAGTGGTTAAGAGTATTGCTTGCTCTTCCAAAGGTCCTGAGTTCAATTCCCGGCAACCACATGACGGCTCACAACCATCTGTAATGAGGTCTGGTGCCCTTTTCTGGCTTGAACACACAGACAGAATATTGTATACATAATAAATATTTTTTTTAAAAAAAGGTGTGCACCACCACACCTAGCTCATATCATATTTTTTCACATCATATTTTAATCACATTTTTCAGTCTAAATTTAATGTCTCTTGTTGAAAATAATTCAGATCCGATTATTCTTTAAAAGAAGCATTTTAGTAGAATATAAATACTTTTATAATATTAAAAAAATAACTCAGTTTCCTCCCTCTCCCCACACACTGTTTGAAATCTGAACTATTTTGTAAATGTAAGACATAGAGGTTCTGGAGAGATGGCTCAGCAGGTAAGAGTACACACTGCTCTTCCAGGAGACACAAGGCTGGATCACAGACCCTAACATCTGAGTGCTCACAAATATCTGTAAGTCCAATGCCCTCTTCTGGACTGCATGGGCACTGCATTCAAGTGCACACAGACATAGGTACACATACTTTTTTGTTTTTAAGGTATGAACATTTATCAATAGAAATAACAACAAAATAATAAAAATTTAAAATCAGTGAAATGTTGACTTGGGGGAACTATAACTAGTAGTTAATTCAAACATAATGATTTAATAACTAAAGAGAAAATAGGTACTATAGCATTTAAAATAAACTGTACTGGAGAGATGGCTTAGGAGTTATGAGCATTTGTTTCTCTTGCAGAAGAGCAGGGTTGCAGCACCCACATGGTGGTCACTGCACACTGTAGTTGCAGTTCCAAAGAATCCAATACTATCTTCTGACGTCTATGGATGCGTGTGCACGCACACAGAGACAATACTCATACACATAAAACAATAAAATAAACAAATCCATTAAAAGTAAATAAAAATATTGGGTATTGAAGGGTTTTGATTGGTTTGTTTTTTTAAGGCAAAAATCTTTCTACACAACCTTGGCTGTCCTGAAACTCACTAAGTAGACCAACTTGGTTGGCCTCAGACTTGAAGAAATCCACCTGCCTTTGCATTCCAAGCTTTGGAATTAAACGTGTGCTCACTGTGCCTGGATCAGAAGAATTATCCAAAAGACATGCCTACAAATTTATACATAAAACACACATACACCTACCTTTCTGAATGGTGTATGCACACTTACAAGCTATCTTACAAAGCTACTTTTTCTCTAAGAAGCTCTTAATCCTTCAGTTAGTATATTTTCCCTTTTCTAGCATTTATGCTATATCATAAATATTCACTTATCTGTACATATATCTTTCTAGTTTACCAGCTCAAAGGTGGAAATCACATAATTTCCTATCACTAAATCCCTACCATCTAGTATAATAACAAGCATACAGTAGGCACTCAATAAATATTTGCAAAAGAAAACACAGAAATCACAGGTAAGTTAAAAAAATCCGTATATAATTTTTACTAAAAAATGTTCAAAATAAAATCTAAATTCTGGTCACAATGCTTTGATTTCTCATTATAATTTAGTATTTTGGTTAAGGAGTGACTATGATGAATAAATATACGTTCTATCCATTCATCAGTTTGAGGGTTCCATGCCCCCACCCCATGTGTGAAAACCAGTACAATACATAGCAACAAAACTAGACAGACCAAGCAAGTCATTTTCTTTTGGCACACTGGTATTGCTACAATGTACTGTGTAAGAACTCAAAAACCAACCCAATTACTACCCAATAAACTTATTTATCTCATTATAGATCCATTCCTGACAGCAGGTGCCAAAGGTATTTTCCTCATGATGCCATTCAGAACACTGGAAATATTTTCAACTTACAAAGTTTTCCAAAGGACATGACATATGGGAGGAACAAGCACATCCTGAAATGAACAGTGAACACAAAATATATTTTTCTTGGTCCTAAATCTGCTCCTAACTTAGGTGGGTCAAGGAGCAAACTGAGGAAACTTCCCTTAATTCTTAATCACTGAGCAGAGAGAAGGAATAACTAACATAGTGTCTTTAAAATCTTTTTAAATTAATTTACATGTGTGTATGCTTTCAAATGAGAACCCAATTTCTGTCTAACCCAGTAAGTCAAAGGTAGTGATTTCTTCGCATCCAAACAGTGTGACAATGAAATCTCTGCCATCAGAATATATAACAGCTTAAAAATTATATACCTTAGGACCAGCAAAACAGCTTAGGAGGTAATGGCACTTGTCACCAAGCCTGAGAACCAGCATTCAATACCTGGGACCCACATGGAGGAGAGAACTGACTCCCACAAGTTGTCCTCTGAGTTCCTCATGTGCACCATGGTACATGCTCATTAGCATACATTCAACACACATATACATACAAAAATAAGTATTTAAAAACATTAATCTTAAAAAACTATCAGGGTGGTATTTTATTAGTAATTATTAATCTGCATATGATAGAGAAAATCTTGTTCAAAATCACAATTATAGGGAACAGAACCAAAGAGGTTAAAATGTGTTGCATTGATTCCAGTCAGGAATGGCACTGAGGTGGACAAAGAAGCATACTCAATGAACAGAGGACCTACACAGCAGGAGTAAAGCAGCCCTGAGCCCAGTCCTCAGCTCTGCACATATATACACACACATAAATAACACACGAAGCAGCCTAAACACAAGACAGTATACATAATGTACTCTACAGTTTGAATCTCGATACCTAAAGGCATAATAAAGTAAAGCCCACTCCAAGCATGTGTGCGTACTCAAGTACAGATGCACAAGAGGCTTGGTGTGTTAGAACGAATCCCTTGCACGTAGAGTTGCAGAAGGTTGAGTTTGATGTGTGGGTTCTCTGGAAGAGCAATATATGCTTAATTTTAAGTCATCTTCCAGCCCCTAAGTATACGGTAACACACTCATTAATGTGGAATAAAAATAGTAGGGCCTTGAGAAGCAGATGGGAACTTCTCTTTCAACTCTATAACTTACTAAATTAATACTGAGCTGTTTTCCAGTTTCTTTCTTTGGTTTTCTGAGACAGGGTTTCTCTGTGTAGCCTTGGCTGTTTTGGAACTCTCTCTGTAGACCAGGCTGCCCTCGAAATCAGAGATTCACCTGCCTCTGCCGCCCAAGTAGGCATTTGCCACTACTACCTGGCAAAATTAAGATTTCTTTGGTTTGTTGTTCTTTTTATCTTTTTGTGTCTTAATTTATAAAAAAGGACAAAAACCATCTATACAAGTATATTTTTAAAAATCTTTTAAAAATCGAGTAACGTGCTCACATGTATTATATAAAGAGGCTAATAATGCTGGATACTGTTGGCAAACAATAAATACAAGATTCCACCCCCATACCAACCTTGAACTAGTAAGAAGGTGGATCTAGTATCTGGATGGTTTCATCAAAATCATCTCTGGAGCTACACTTGGTAGATAATACTAAAATCCCAGCATACAGGAGGCTGAGGCAGGAGGATCATGAGTTTAAATCCAGCTGAGGCTATACCCCAAAACCTAAGACTTAGACTGTAGCTCAAGTAAAGCATCTGCCTAGCACGTACAGTTTAATTCAGGGACACAGAGAAAACAAAAACAAACAAAAAAGGGACATAAAATCTTTGAAGTACTGTCTGAAACTTTTATGTTAAAAATGGTGCAGATGGACTCTTAATAGGGCTCTCAGTAGAGACTGTGGCTTTGAACTGGAAAGTCCAAATTGGGATTATAAAAGTTCCTTCCTCCCTACCCTCTTTCTTTGAGACAAAGTTGCTCTCTGCAGTTCACAACGGCCTGGAATTGTGCTGATTGTCCTGCTTCAGTTTCCAGACTAGTGGAATACAGGTATCCCTTTCTCTTGAGATAAAAGACAGGGCTAAAGAAAACCAGTATTAAGAGGAATAAAGATAAGCAGATAATGGATACAAAAAGAGTAATCATGTAGAAATATAGTCCAGCTGAAGAAGGACGGTTCATGAAATATTAGAGAAAATATCATGGAAAGAAAAACAATCAATTAATCGCTTGAATCCTAAGCAAAAAGCATACAGAAAGGTAGAGACCCATGCTATGATTTTACAAGATCTTCATAATGCAGTATGCTGCATACTCAGGCCCTGATATGCTGCAAGAAAGTCTTGTTCTGGGAAATGAATGACCTGTTTTCCTAGGAAAGAAATTGCTATCACCACTTTAATTGTAACAATGAGAACAGAAGTAACTCCCTAAAAGTCATGGGCATACTAAAAAAGGAAAAAGAAAAGTTCATCAAGTTAAGTAGTTGCGAAACACCCAGGAGCTTCACTTAAAAAAACAAAACAAAACAAAACAAAGCAAAGGTAAATAAATGATCCACAGGGGTTCTTTGATACAAAGAACAAGGACCTATCACCTTTGTCCCCTTTATAGTTTACTTTAGTACTGAGCAAGGAGAATCTGAAAGTGTAAAGAAGTTGTTATGGAAAAGAAACTATATTCATATGGAGTTTTCAGTCTATTATGGGCTATGAACACGTGCTTCTCCCTTAGGTCATGTCTCATCTAAGTAGCAACTCAAGAATACCAAATGGCATAACAGAGATATACCTACCAACTGTCAGGGATGACTCAAATCCATCTTTAATGAGACAGCTGAGACTCTATTTCTTCATGTAACTTTGCACTTCTACAGTGTAAAGTGTACTATTTCTTACACTGGGAAAAAGGGCAGGAAAGAACAATAGGCAAATTAATGAATTATATATGGTTTCATTTTCAAATTAGTCAATTGTTTCAAATGAAACTTTCTACTTTGATTGAGGCCATTAGTACCTGACACCAAAAAAATAGAATTTTAAATGTTTGTAATTACAAGGGCCCAGTCACTTGTATGTATATGACAACTCCTTATAACTAAAAACAATGTATCATTAAATTAACACATTAGGTTACTTACAAAAAAGGGTAAGAATTCTAATTCATTAAGATGCTATTGTTCTGCCCAATGTAGGCTACAGATGCCTAACAAACTCAAGTAAATCCAAAGCTACAAAGTACAAACATATTACTTGTAAAGGAATTATGAGAAATTATAAATAACTTCCAAATTTCTTTAATATGTATCTTTTATGCCATTCTAATATTAATGTTAAAATGAACATTACAAGCTGTTAGTAGGAATGGGTAGAGGAGAATAAAGGACTAATGGACATACCCTATGTAATATTTCTAAAACCTTTAATGCAGTATGAAGAAAACTGTTGAAAATTCTTCTTTCAGAAGGGGGAATGCCGATCTTGTAGAGTTTCAAAAGATGTACCACAACTTCCTTAAAAAGTTCTACTATCTTGAGGAATAGTGGAGGTTCAAGTACTGACCACCAGTTTTCTGTTATTAAAGGGTGAACATGCAAATAAAATGAATAAAAAAAAAATCAGAATTAAAAAAAAAACATACTAACTTTTCTTTTAGAGCAGTGGTTCTTAACCCTTTGAACATTTCAGGAAGATGAATATAACAATGACTTATATAACATCTCTAGGGCTTATAGATAACTTTCCTTACTACCAAGATAAAGGATAATGTTCTTAAAATCTCTTAAAAGTAAATATAAAGTATGAAAGACCTACTGAATTCACATTCTCGGTATCCTAAATTCTATTTAAATTCATAAATTGCAATTAGAAATCACCACAGCTAATATCAAAACCAGTTATTAAAATGTTACTGAAATCAGAATTATTTTTAAACAAAATACACTTTAAAATAGTATTGTTCAAATATTTAAAATTCCAGGTTTTATTATTCAATTTAATATAGAAAACTGAAATATTATGAAGTAACAACTTTAAAAATCCAAGGAACTCTGGGAAATCAGAAGCAGGAATTTAATGTAAAGTTGTCCTATACTGCCTTATTCATGTTATTACTAATAGTTTCTAAGTACAAACACCAAGAGCCTATGAGATGAAGCAAGAGGAATGCACAGCCTTCTGAAGTGGCCTTACTTTTCCACACGGGCTCACTCCTTCAGGCCCCAGCATTCTATCCCTCACTCACTGATTCTTCCACTCACCTCAGCCTTACCTCTCAGCCTTTAAGTGCTTATGGTGACTTTATACTTCAGTATATTTCAGTTCCACATACCTAGCGCACACTCTTAGCAAAAACACACTAGATTACCCATACCAAGTATAAAGGCCAGGAGTTAGAGATGAATCCACACCATTACAAGAATTAAGGTGAGCAAAGTTAGACCAAAACCCAGAGAAAAACAGAGACTGAACTGCAAATTCAGGAATCTTGTGCATAAAAGCAGAAATACAAAATTAAACAAATGGAAATTAGCAAAGGAAGGAACTAAGAGGAAAAGGGTTGATATCGAGACTCAAGAATGACTTAAAACCAATGTTGTTCAGTTTCAATGGCTCTTCCAGTTCTTTATCAGCAAGATCATTCAAGGAGATGGGGGAAAATACAGGTTTTAATTGTTCTTAATGCTCTGTCTGTGTTATACTGAATTAAATTCTATATTTAACATGATTCGCCTTCAGCAATTCCAATGATCAGAATCAAATACCCAGGAAAAAAGCCAATAAAATAGAAAAATCTTTTCCATGTAGAATGATGTCAAATAAACAAGGCAACAAACAAGAGAACTCATTTTCATTTAAAAAGAAAACATTTCAGAAGAAAAAAATACTAAAATTCTTACCAAGTACTTTCAGTGGTGCCTTTTCTAGGTTCACAAGAGCTGTACCAAAGGGAATTGCTATTGTTGTGAAATTGTTGGAGTCACTCATCAAGGGACATTCTGGTAGAGTTAGATAAAACCTCAATGCTTCAACATCAGGTAAGGAGCTAGTCAGTTTAGGTATAAGATTCTTTTCCAAACTAGCTGCCACCTATATTTTGACGAAAAGCAAAACCTACTTCATTTAAAATGAATGCACTTCACAAAGGAACATATGCATGTTACACACATAACAAGAGAAAAGAAGATCCAGCACTACAAGAAATGCTGACTAAAACAAAAAGGACAGCAGATGTCAATGGTTATTCTGGAGCAGAGTGACAACTACTGCCTAGGCACTGCTAAGAAATTTCAAAAATCCTTAGTGTAATATCAACTTAAACTATCTACCATAAGGCTACTATAGCTATTAAAAGACTTAACTGAACAGTAATATTAAACATTCAGAGTCTGCTACAAACATCTCAAAAGACTAATGTATCTTTAACATCTAAATTACAAATACTTTAAAATTAAAAAACTTTTTTTAAAATCACAAAGTATGTCAGTCTATGAAACACAAGGATAATTTGTTTAGAGACATAAAATCTCTGTAAAAACAACATGTAAAAATCCAGCAGCTAAATAAAGTAAATATATACAATCACGTAAAAACAAACCTGCTGAGATATCTGAGGATGGTCAGGTTGTATTAGTTTGTGGAATAGGAGTCTAGCAGCATTCATATCAACCCCTGAAAATTTGGGACCTGTTCTATAGTGATCATCATTGCTAAAAGAGAAAAAAGGGAGAGAAGGTCATTTTCCTCGGTGTTAGAGCCACTTGGCTGTTTGTTCCCAGGCTGCAATGAATAAACCTCCATCCGTGCTCATGCAAACGACTCCTAATAAACTCAGTGGACATCGCACGAGCCCACAACAGAGGACGTGAAGGTAGACAGGGAACTTGTTGGGAAGAAGGGTTAACAAGAGTGAGAAGGAGGTAAGAGGGCAAAGAGGGGTTACAGCGTCAAAACATAATTATATCCAAGTGTCAAGTTGTCCAAGAATTCATTTTTAAAAACAGAAAAACTAACGATTAAAATATTAATATTTTCATTTCAATATATAGATTTCTACAAGTATATACTAATTCCTCAATTCTTTAATATATTATACAATTTAATACATTTCAAAAAGGTTCAGGCAATGAAGGAATTGCCACTTACCTAGTAGCTAAAAAACTTCCATTTAGGCAGCCAGATGAAGAAAATGTTCCATCTATCTCACTAAAAATAAAATAAATGAGACATGTAACTATCTTTCGTTTTTAATAAAAATTGAAATGACAATTTAGACCTAGGCACAGTGGCACGTGGGCAGAATCTGATCATTTGGGAAGCAGAGGCAGGAGAATCTACAGCTTGAGGCCAAATGAGGCAAGACTGTCCCATTTTAAAAAAAATAATAATGATAGAAATGACTTAGTAATTGCTGTTGTATAAGCAAGAGGGCATAAGCTTGATCACCTATGTTTGCCGAGCTGGGGAAGCAGAAGAGTCCCTAAGGCCCAGCAACTACTGAATCTAGCCTAATCATAGCAATTTTAAGGGTCAGTAAAGGACCTGGCCTCAAAAAAAGGGAGAACTGAGGAAGATTTTCAGTGTTGACCCATGGCCTCTACACATATTCCCAAACATGTACCTGCATACATAAACACATAAACATGTACCTACACAAATGCACACAAATATTTAATGTTACAAAGTACTTCTCTCACTTCTCAACTAAAATAACCAGAACTATGTAAATCACTGTAGATAGGATATATAATACTTGATAAAGTTATTAACTGTCTGACTCAAACTTAAATACATTCATTCATCTTTAGTTTGTAAAGTGTCTGTCTGTCACATAAAGACATGACCTCTGATTCCCTGATACCCACATAAAAAAAACAGGTGTGGCATGTGCCTGTAACTTCAGTGGTGGTGATGGCGGAAGGGTAGGGACAAGGGGATCCTAGAGCTGACTAAACAGCCAGCCTACGAGCCCCAGGTTGTGCTTCAAAAGCTAAAGCGGTGAGTGATGGGGAGAACACTTAACATAGACTCACACTTCCACATGTCCATGGAAACAAGTGAGTGCAAACATCTGTGCACACACCCAAACACAAAAGACTAAATCCAAGGAAATACATTCATCCTTCCGACCTACCTAGGATTATGTAGCCTTGGTTGGTCTGGAATTTGCTATGAAGACCATGTTAGTTCTGAACTCAGAGAATCACCTGCCTCTGATTCCCAAGCATGGGACAATCTTAAAATAATTTTTAGTTAAGTGGAAGAGAACTCACTTCTCCAAGTTGTCCTCTGACAGCCACATATGTACAACAGCACATGTGCACCCACACACATAAGCAAAATACATAAATATTAATTAAAAAATAACAACCAAAAAAAACAAAGAAAGTATTAAGGAAACAAAGGAATGCACTTTAAATGGAATTTAAAAATAGCTCTGTTCCACACTATATCAATTAGTTTCACATGTACGAAAAAACTGAAGCTTTGGGGCTGGAGAGATGGCTCAGAGGTTGAGCACACTGGCTGTTCTTCCAGAGGTCCTGAGTTCAATTCTCAGCAACCACATGGTGGCTCACACCATCTGTAATGAGGTCTGGTGCCCTCTTCTGGCATAGAGGTATACAGGAGAAATATTGTATACATAATAAATAAATCTTAAAACAAAACAAAACTGAAGCTTTTAAATAAGATCTTTAAAATACCCCCTATGGAAGCTTAAGTCCTCAAACTTTTATATACAAATCACGCAGAGAACGACAGTCAAGGAAATATTTAAATGAAAATTCTTGGGGAAGAGTGCAAGGGCGGAAGGAGGATGTGAGCAGATGGGGAATGAATGGGATCAAGGGCGGAAGGAGGATGTGAGCAGATGGGGATGGGATCAGGGCGGAAGGAGGATGTGAGCAGATGGGGAATGAATGGGATCAAGGGCGGAAGGAGGATGTGAGCAGATGGGAAATGAATGGGATCAAGGGCGGAAGGAGGATGTGAGCAGATGGGGAATGAATGGGATCAAGGGCGGAAGGAGGATGTGAGCAGATGGGGAATGAATGGGATCAAGGGCGGAAGGAGGATGTGAGCAGATGGGGAATGAATGGGATCAAGGGCGGAAGGAGGATGTGAGCAGATGGGAAATGAATGGGATCAAGGGCGGAAGGAGGATGTGAGCAGATGGGGAATGAATGGGATCAAGGGCGGAAGGAGGATGTGAGCAGATGGGGAATGAATGGGATCAAGGGCGGAAGGAGGATGTGAGCAGATGGGGAATGAATGGGATCAAGGGCGGAAGGAGGATGTGAGCAGATGGGGAATGAATGGGATCAAGGGCGGAAGGAGGATGTGAGCAGATGGGAAATGAATGGGATCAAGGGCGGAAGGAGGATGTGAGCAGATGGGAAATGAATGGGATCAAGGGCGGAAGGAGGATGTGAGCAGATGGGAAATGAATGGGATCAAGATGCATAATGTAAAAGACACATAGAATAAAAAGAAAGTAAAAAAGAAAAAGGAAAGGAAATTCTCCACAAATACTGCTCTAATGCACAGGTATATGTGAGTAAAATGTCTCCCATACTTGGCTATCTCCACAGGAAACCTTCCAGAAGGGTAGCTGAGCCACTTCTGAATCAGAGCTTCATTTATTGTCCAGATCTGCTTTGAAGGGTCAGGGCATCTGAAGTCATCTGCTGGGCCGCAGCTCTACGTTACAATTAATGAGATCAGTCAGAGGAAGAGATATCACAACACAAAATTAAGAGCCAACATTTTTGTTTATTTATTTCTGTTAAAAATAGTAGTCAATATCTCCTAAATACCCAAAACAGAAACAGGAGATAGCTTAGGGGAAAAAAATTCTTTTGTAGACTTGAAGAAAAAATATTAAGATAATAATCTCTAATATATTAAAGAGGAAGGTAGTTTCTAAATTTACACCAACTTATTTGAAGCTAACTGATTACTTATATAATTAATTATATTAGTACCTGAGGACTAGAATAATGTGAAAAGCTTTGATCGCCACCTGAGAAAATTCTTTTGACACAGAAATAGTCTTCAGTATCTACAATTTAAAAAAAAAGTAAAACATTAGATTCCAAGACTTATATTTTCCAGAACATTAAATTTGCAATAAGAATTGTCTTGATCATTTAACTAGGTTTCTCGGGACTCCATAACATGAAATGGCTTGGAATGATCGGACTACCTGGAATGAGACTGAGCAAATGATGAACATGAAATAACCCCAAGAAGCCTAAGCATCATTTGGCAATTCCTAAGATCTTCTTCTGATCTGTAGCCATGCACAAAACTGTTTTCTAGTCTGTATTTCACATTTCGGCTTAAACAATATAAAACTAGAATAATTGTTATAAAAGATAGGTTAGAAGAAAATAAAATAAAATTTTATTTTATTTAATTAGGTAATTAAATAAAAGGCTTGAGATCTCAGAATTTGGTGAGCAGAAAGAGAACTGCTCATCTGATACAGCTTGGGTGACATATCAAGACTATACCTCAAACAGCAAACAGAAATTCATTTCTAAAAAGAACATGGGAACATTTAAGCAATTTTGAGTAAATACTTCATAATGCATAACTATCTCCATTGACTGTCTAAAACAATGATTTCTCAATTTGTTGAGTCACAATCCATTTGAGGGTCAAATGACCTTTTTACAGGGATCACTTAAGACTATTGAAAAACACAGAAATGGGCTGGAGAGATGGCTCAGAGGTTAAGAGCACTGACTGCTCTTCCAGAGGTCCTGAGTTCAATTCCCAGCAACCACATGGTGGCTCACAACCATCTGTAATGAGGTCTGGTACCCTTTTCTGGTCTGTAGGCACACATGCAGACAGAACACTGTATACTTAATAAATAAATAAATCTTTAAAAAAAAACCCCACAGATATTTGCATTACAATTCCTAGCAATAGCAAAAATCAGAGTTATGAAATAGCAACAAAATAATTTAATGACGGGGGGGATCACAACATTAGGAAAATTAGGACCACTGATATAGGTGACAGATATTCATCAATAAAAATTAAGCTAGGGGCTGGAGAGCTGGTTCAGCAGTTAAAAGTTTTGCAAGTGTGATGACCAAGGTTTAAAACCACTGTTTAAAAGAAACCCAGATGCAGCTAGGTGTGGCACACACTTTTGATCCTAGCACTCAGTAAAAGCAGGTGAATCTCTAAGCTTGAGGCCAACCTGGTCTACAGAGTGAGATCCAGGACAGTCAGGGCTACACCCCCTCTTCAAACAGATGGGAGGGAGGGAGGCAGGGAAAGAGCTAGCTCAAGGACAGTCAGGGGTACACAGAGGACCCGTCTTGAAAAAACAAAAAAGAACAAAGAAACTCAGATGCAGTGATCACATCTGTAACCCTAGCACTCCTACATTGAAATGGGAGGTAGAAACAGAAAAATCATCAGAAGCTTTCAGGTAGAGAAAAAATGACTTTCCAAAGTTGTCCTCTAATCTCCACACCACTACTCGTAGCTGCTAAAGAAATATTAGCTTTTTTCAAGGAAAGGAAAACTATCTTAATTTCCTTGATAACTCCCTTGTAACTAGTAAAACATATGTTTAAAAAAAATCCTCAATTTAAAAAAATCAAAATGTAGAATACTATTTAAAATATTTCTATTTTAATTTTTATTTATGTGCATGTGTACGTATAGTATGTATATGTGAGCGAGCGTGTGTGCTGTGTGCATGTGAAGACCAGAAGAAGGCCATGAGGCTTCCTAAAGTTGGAGTTAAGAGTGCCAGACATGATGAGTGCTGGGAACTGAAACTGTGTCCTCTGGAAGAGCACCAAGTGCTCTTACTTGTTGAACCATCTCTCTAACTACAGGAAGGCAAATTTCATCTGGCTTAGACAAAACTGATTACAAGAGTTCAGAAAAGATTTCTCAAAAGTCACAAACTGTAACTCATAGTAGACTCCTTCTTAGCTAACACTGACAAAGCCCTGGGTTTAATCTTTAGCTTCAAAAGAAAACAAATTGCATCCCAACACTTGGGATGCAAAGGCAGGCAGATTGATCTGTGAGTTGAGCTTCACCTAAATAGTGACACCTCTCTTAACAAAACTGGAAGGAGGGATAAATTCAATTTTATGATATCTCCTATTCACCTGTTGTCAGACACCTGAGTTGTCCCTAACTTTTTGCAACAGTGTATTAACAATGACATTGCTGGATAAGCCTTTATAGGCAAGTACTATATGATGCTGTGTCAAAACCAGCATGGGCTTGTCATTCACTATGGAGTTCAGAATGGGCTACACCTGGCAACAATAAAACCAAAAGTAACTATAAAAACAAAAATGAAGTAAAACTCCATTTCTTTTACCACTTCAATGTAAAGAGACCTTAAAATCTATGGTGTGAAAGGTGACAAAATTCATGTCCAGGTGAGTAAGTAAACATCATAAACAGAAATGCACAACTTTTTTGTTTGTTTGTTTGTCGAGACAGGGTTTCTCTGTAACAGCCCTATAGGCAGGATTTCAGGAGAGAGAAAGGAAGAGGATGAAGAATCTAGGCACACAGGATACACTGAGAGGAAACAAGAGGTGTAAGATGGAGGAGAGGTAACACGACGTTACAGAACGTATACTAAATATAAATGGGTTAATTTAAGTTATAAGAGCTAGTTAGGAACAAGCATAAGCTTTAGGCAGAGCTTTCATAATTAATAAGAAGTCTCTGTGCCATTATTTGGGAGCTGGCTGGTGGGACAGAAAAAGACTCGTTACACATGTATTTTGGGTCTTGCCATAAGCCCAGGCTAGACTAAACTCAATGTTCTTACTGTTACCACCATACCCGTAATTCAATGTTTTATTTTGGAGTGCCTATAAACATGGGAGATGAACATTTTTTAAATTTTTTTTTTTTTTTCTTTTTGAGACAGGGTTTCTCCGTGGTTTTGGAGCCTGTCCTGGAACCAGCTCTTGTAGACCAGACTGGTCTTGAACTCACAGAGATCCGCCTGCCTCTGCCTCCCAAGTGCTGGAATTAAAGGTGTGCGCCACCACCGCCTGGCCATTTTTTAAAATTTTTATTTATTTATATTTTACGTATGAGTGCTCTGCATGTATGCCTGCATGCCAGAAAAAGGCATTATTAGATCCTATTATAGACAGTTATGAGTCGGGAATTAACTCAAGACCTCTAGAAGAGCAGTCAGTGCTCTTAACTGGTGAGCCATCTCTCCAGCCCCAGAAGACCAACATTTTAATAAGAGTTTTAATATATGTAGCAGAGAGGTTCAATACATTAACACTTACCAATATCTTGTGGACACTGCCCATTATAAGAAAACCAATTTCCTTTTACAGTGAAAGGACTTTTTCTGTTGCTTGTTGAACCAGTTCCCAACTGTCCATTACCACCAAGACCAAAGGAGTAAATTCGTCCTGAAGAAGGAACAAATGCAGAGGTATGCTGCCTAGAATAAAATGATAGAAAAACTTCTGACTTAAGATTAAATTCCAAACAACATACTTAGAAAAATAAAAATTAACCAACATCCTTCTCTTTTTGTTTGCTTGTTTGTTTTTTGAGACAGGGTTTCTCTGTGTAGCTTTGGAGCCTGGAACTCGTTCTGTAGGCCAGGTTGGCCTCGGACTCATAGAAATCCACCTGGCTCTGCCTCCTGAGTGCTGAGATTAAAGGCATGCACAACCACCACCCGGTCATAATCCTTCTCTTAAAAAATAAAATGGAACTGGGAAGATGGCTCAGTGGGTATGAGTGTTTGCTCATGGGGAACTGATCAGAATACCCACCACCATATTTAAACAGTCAGGTCTGAATAGTTGTGTGCTTGTAAACCCAGCATGTAGTGTAGGGACAAACTGAGAGCCAGTTTTGCTGAAATGGTGAACTTCCAGCTCACTGAGTTCCTATCTCAGGGTAATGCTGCAGAGAGTGACAGAGACAGACATCAATGCTCTGTTTTGGCCTCTGAATATGCACACCACATACGATAAAAATCACAAGTTGTCTCAGCAGATACACAACTAGGAACAGGACTGGGATGTACCTCATTGGCAGAGTGCTTGCCTGGCATGGATAAGATGCTGGAATCAATCCCTAGCACTAAAAACAAACATACAGAAAATAAAACTAGGAAGAAAAGAAAAATTGTTTACTTTGATAAAGATAACATACAAAAACAGCTGGCATAGAGGCGTGTATGTCTTTGATCCTACCACTTAGAGGAGACAGAGGCAGGCGGGTCTCTGTAAAGTTGAGGCCAGCCTGGTCTACAGAGTTCTAGGACAGACAAAGCTACACAAAGAAACAAGAGTGAAATGGAGAAACCTTGTCTCAAAAAAAACCAAACCAAAACAAAACCAAGACCAAACAAAATGTACAAAAATCTTAAGGCAGACATAATACATTGAAATACTGAGTTTTTCCACAAAGATATCTTAATCATCAGTACTTTAGTGAACATTATACTAGCATACCAGTCAATACATGAAAATAAGACAACTATATAAATGATATGCATAACCAACAGAGATAAACAAAACCAGATGTCTGTGTACAACGGTAAGTGATTAATAAAAGATGAGATAGCATTTTTAAGTAGTAATGTAAGTACATAATTTATGACAACACTGTCATAACAAAGCAAGAAGCTTTCAAAAATTCTGCGAAAATGGATGTAAGTACTAAACAGCGAGAATTTATCTCTCATCTGGCTTAACGATTACACTGGCTGAATCTAATACACATATTATTATTTTGCCTTAAAATAACAAAATTGACAAGTGTGGTGCATGGCTTTAGTTCCAGCACTTGGCAGTCGGGAAGGCTGACTTCTGTGAGTTCACGGCTAGCCAGGACCACACACAGAGTTCCAAGACAGTCAGGGCTACAGAGTGAGACTCTGCCTTAAAATAAAACAACTTTAAAAAGAATCTAATCAGCTATGGGCTAGACTGACTGAGAGACAATTGGAACTACTAAACCAGAAATAAAAGTGGAAGCCTAGACATGGTGGCACTTGCGGAATGTCAACACTTAGGAGGAGGCAGGATTTTAGGTTTTAGGGCAGCCAGAGCTATATAGTGAGACCTTATCAAAACAAAAAGTCCCAGGTAAACTAAAGGATATTCATTATGATCATGTATGATTTATTCCTGTAATGCAAGGGTGGCCCAGAATATTTTTTTGGGGGGGGGGGGGATTTTCGAGACAGGGTTTCTCTGTGGCTTTGGAGCCTGTCCTGGAACTCTCTCTGTAGACCAGGCTGGTCTCGAACTCACAGAGATCCCCTGCCTCTGCCTCCCGAGTGCTGGGATTAAAGGCGTGCGCCACCACCGCCTGGCCGGGTGGCCCAGAATATTAACTGATCACTGCACACACCTAATTAAGTAAAGAAAAACAAATGACAAACAAAACCCAAAAGACATAGAAAGTAAGTATCTAATGAATTTAATTACTTGACAGACTGAAAAGACAAACTAACATAATGAAGTCATATGGGAAAAACTCAACATTGAATACATATTCAATGGTAAAAAGACTTTCCTCTAAGATCATAAACAAAGCAAGATGTCCTCTTTCTACCACTTTTATTCCACACAGTCCAGCAAGTCCTAGTCATACCAATTTGGCAAAAATAAGAAATAAAATGTATTCAAAATGGAACTGGAGAAAGTCATACCTATATGCAGATGGCATCACTATATATGTAGAGCACCTTAAACTATCCACTAGAAAACAAAATCAAAACTAAAACACCCTGTTAGGACAATTAGTGAAAGAAGCTTATCCTTGGACTAGGGCGCTGGCTCAGTGGGTAAAGTGCTTGCTATGTAAGCATGAGAATTTCAGTTCCCATATAAAGGAGCCAGGTAAAGAGCAAGCAGTGTGTGCCTGGACGCCTACAAACTCAGAGCTAGGATGCAGATAGGAAAATAAAACGGGCCTTACTATCAAGCCAGTCAAGCCAACCAGTAAACTCTAGGTCCAGAGAGAAAGCCTGTCACAAAAAACAAGGTGAAGAGACCAAGGAAGGCATTTCTGGCCTCCATGCAAGTGGACATCCACAAACACATAAGAAATTAAGTATGTAAATAAATGGAAAGCTAACCTATGCTCAAGGACTGATGGAAATATTTGATATTAAGCTATCAGTGTTACCCTAAACAAAGTAAAATTATATGCAAATTCTATGCAATCTCTATAATAACCCAAGCAATGTATTTTTTTTTCAGAAAAACTAAAACTCATCAGAACTCTCAATGGATGTGAAACAGTAAATATAATTTTTCAAAAAAATTTTATTTGTATTTTATGCGTCTGATTGTTTTGCTTGCATGTATGTGTATGCACCAAGTGCACGCAGTGTGCAGAGAGGACAGAAGAGGGAATCTGATCTCCAGGAACTGGAGTTTCCATTAGATGTGAACTGCCATGAGGGCTTGGAACTGAATTCAGGTCCTCCATAAGAGCAAGTGCTTTTATTCAACGAGCACTCTCTCCAGTCCAGCTAATATGATCTTATGAAGAAAGTAAGCTGACTGTGCTGTAGGCTTCTGCTTGAGGCCAGCCAGAGCTACACAGCAAGATTGCTCAAGAACAGTAAAACAAGGCTGGTGGGCTCACACTTCATGACTTAAAACACGATACAGAGTTACAGCAATTAAAACTGTTCAAAGTAAGCTTGGGCTATATGATGAGTTCTAAGCCAACCTGAGCTACAAAAGGAAAGGAAACGTTGTTTCAAAAAACAAAGGCTAAGGATGCAGTTCAAGGGCAAAACACTTGTGTAGTATGTATAATGCCCTGGTTCAATCCCCAAAACTGCCACAAAATAGCAAAAGGGTCAAGATCCAAATCTAAAAATTCTTGGAAGAAAACAGAACAAAAGATAAAAAACACTAGATGGATCTCTCAGAGTTCAAAGCCAGCCTGGTCTTCAGATCTAGTCCCAGGACAGATGAGTTACACAGAGAGACCCTGTCCTCAAAAGCAAAAACAAAGATAAAGCACATTGGAATTGGGCAGTATTTTCTCAATTACACTATGGTCACAGGCAGCAAAAAGACAAAACGACTTCGTCAACTTTACATCTGTGTGCATACCTAAAAGTACTATTGGCCAGATACAATGGCTCATGCCGTTAATCACACCCAGCTAGTAGGAAGATTCAGAGAACTGAGGACCATTTATGTCCAGGGTTTTGGGGTCAATCTCAATCTGTTTGTGTGTGCACACGCACGTGCACACTAGAAGACAATCTCTGGCATCGTCTCTTCTGACACAGGTCTCTCAGTAGCCTGGCTCTACAATTAGGCTACAATGGCTGGTCAGCAAACCCCAGAAATTCTGTTTTTGTCTCATCAATGTCAGGCCTATAAGCACATGTCCCCATGTCCAGCATTTTATATAGATTGTGGGTACTGAACTCAGGTCCTTGTCCTAGCAAGGCAAGTACTTTATTAACAGATATCTCCCGCTAGTCCTGGATCCCATTTAATGCTGTTTATAGAAATAAAAATGATTCCATTACAATGGGACATGACTGCTAACAGAACCACCATAAGACAGTTCTGTTACTTTGACTAACTCCTCAGTCGCTAATCAGACATTCAGGAAAAATGTTTTGCCTCAAACTATTATTTAGAATCCTAAGATAATTTATTACATAACCCTTTTAAAAAAACATAAATTTTTGGTTGTGAGCCTAGCATTTAATAGCTGAGCTATCTCGAAAAACCAAAAACAAACAACAACAAAAAACCGTAAATTTTGCTGGGTGGTAGTGGCACACACCTTTAATCCAAGCACTTGGGAGGCAGAGGCAGGTGGATCTCTGAGTTTGAGGACAGCCTGGTCTACAGAGTGAGTTCCAGGTTAGTCAAGGCTATACAGAAAAATCATGCCTTGAAACAAAGGGGGGAAAATGTGAAATTTTTCTTGGAATAGGGACAGGGGAGTAGGTTGTTTGTTTGAAACAGGGACTCCCTATGTGGCCTCCCAAGTGCTAGAATTACAAGAGTGTATCATCAAGCTTAACAGTTCAATAATGAGTCTAGAGACCAAACTTCTCTCTTCTTTACCACAGCTTACCTTCCACAAGCAACCTGAGTAACAATGCTTCCCATAAGTTCAAAAACTTTCCTTGGGTTTATTTCATGACTGGTAGAGTTATGACCCAACTGGCCATACCCTCCGGCTCCAAAGGTGAACACTCCACCTTCCTGGAAAACAACAACAACGTATGAGGAAGCTCAATCAAAGAAAACTGTTCAGACATGAGTTGACCTTTAACATGGACTAAATGTTTTCTTCCCAGCCCTTGAAATTAAACAGATGATGGCTGACTCAAGAGGGTAAGAATGTGTGACAGTAGGGACTGACCCTACAGCTCACTGCACGTGAGACAAGCACTCAGATCCTTTTTATGTAGAACATTTTAAAGATGTACTGTTAGTGTGGGGAATCAGCTACTCTATGGAGCTGATTCTCTCCTTCCTCCTTTACTACTGAGTTCTGGCCAGTCAACTCAGGTTTCCTTTATCTGCTGAGCTATCTCACCACCTTTCCCTTTTATTTTGAAACAGAATCTCACACAGATGTCAAGGTTGGTTGGTTCTGAACTTGATCTTAGTTCAGGAAGGCTCCTGCTTCAGCATCTCAGAGCTATGACCACAGGCTTGAACCACCAGGCAGGTTTTCGCAGATTTTTAAAGTAATAAGTGATGTTTACATTACTATCAAACAATTTCAGTGTTCATTTCAGAAGTAATTACTGCTGGGCATGGTGGTGCACAGCTGCAATCTCAGCACTAGAGAAGAGGTTGAAAGACTGCCCAAGAGTTTCATAAGTGACACCTTACCAAATAACAACTACCATTACATGAGTCAGGAAATACTTAATTGCACTGCTTCTAAATATCATTATATTCTTTTTTTTAATTCAAAGGACACATTTTTTAACACTTCAAAAAACTTTAAAATACTGCTATCTTTAGTTAGGAAGCTAGTTATTCCTTGAACACAGATGCTGGACCTAAACTGAATGTGATGTCCTCCCATTAGGAAGCCAGTGGGCAAAAAGATAACGAGTTTAAGGCCAGCTCAAGCTCTATAGAGAAATCCTGTCAAAAACAAAACAAAAACAAACAAAAGGCTCTACATACAGAGTATATGCAAGCAAATGCATAGATATGATTTTAAGCATAGTTGCTATAAGTGATATATTTTTTTTTTGAGACAGTTTCTTTGTGTAGCCCTGGCTGTCCTGGAACTCACTCTGTAGACCAGGCTAGCCTCAAACTCAGAGATGGACCTGTCTGACTTGAGTGCTGGGATTAAAGATGTGACCCTCTAGCACCCCACTGAGGCTATGTATTTAAAACAGAGATATGATACATTACAACCTAACACAACCAGTGTTTTTCTTTTTTTAAATTTATTTTTTTTAATTTTATGTTAATTGGTGTTTTGCCATGTGTTGGGTCCCTTGGAACTGAAGTTACAGACAGTTGTGAGCTGCCATGTGGGTGCTGGGAATTGAACCAGGGTTTTCTGGAAAAGCAGTCAGTGCTCTTAACCACTGAGCTGTCTCTCCAGTCCCAACCACAGTGTTTTTCAATTTGATACTTCTCTTCATAACTGTACTTATGTGTGTGCAATCTTACATACTGCTTTCAACACCTAACAGCATGATTTTTTGTATATTATAGTATAAGGGTGTGCTTTAAGAAACTTTCCATATCCAATACAGAGTAGGGCTGGGATACAGCTTTGGTTTCCAATGCTAACACTGTATAATGTGGGTATGATGGTGCACACCTGTGATTCTAATGCTCAGAAAGTGGAAGCAGGAGAATCAGGAGAATCAGAAGTTCAAGATCATTCTCAGCTACATTTAGAATTCAAAGGGAACTTGTAATGCCAGACCAAAGAGCCGGAGACTGATCACAAAATTGAGGACAGTCTCAGCTATGTTAAGATTTTGTCTAAGCCCAGCAGTGGTGGTGCATGTCTTTAATCCCAGCACTCAGGAGGCGGAGGCAGAGGCAGGTTAATCTCTGTGAGTTCTGAATTCTGGTCTACAGAGTGAGTTCCAGGAGAGCCAGGACCACACAGAGAAACTCTGTCTCAAAAACCACAAACCAAAACCAAACAAAGATTTTTGTCTAAAAAGTAAAACTAAAAAAAGCAATTTTGAGTTTCTTTTCCTCCTTTTGTGATCTTACGCAAACCAGTACATACTCTGCACCTGAGCTCTATCTCCCAATCCAATCCAATTTCAATACCATTTTTATGTTTGAGTGTTTTACCTGGATGTGAGTGCAGTGCCCCAGAGGTCAGATGGGGTCAACTGATCCCCTGAAATTGAATTACAAATGGTTGTGAGCTGTCATGTGGTGACAGCAATCAAACCAAATTCTGTGAATCTGAACCCACTGATCTACGTAAGTTCTTAGCCCCGCCAGGGCTACAGAGTGAGACTCTTTATAAAAAAAAAAGGGGGGGGGGAGGGGTAATGTCTTTTACCAGTTATACAAGACAGTATTAGTGAAGTCAGGCAGTGGTGGCACACATCTTTTAATCCTATCACACAGGAGGCAGAGGCAGGCTTATCTCTGTGAATTTGAGGCCAGCCTGCCAAGACAGCCATACCTACACAGAGACAGCTTTTGATTTCTAAACTTTCTGCCTGTCTCCCTCTATCCAGCACTACCCCACTCAGTTGAAGTGGTACTTGGGATAGAACCCAGAACCTCCTGATGTCAGACAAGGTGCATCCCTAGCCCTTCTGAAACATCAACTTCTAATCTGACCAAAGAACAATTTCCCAGAATCTTTATGTTAATTGAATAAACACAATATATTTTTCCAGTAAAGATTAGCTGCATTCTGTTGTGTTTTTGTATTGTTCAAGATCTCATGTAGGTTCCTACATAACTTTTTACTGGGCTACACCCATCGTCTGAATATGTTCATTTCCATTTGACATCTAGTCACCACAGAAATACCCCAGAAAATGAAACATAAATGTTAAAGCAACTGATTGATAAAGACTGTTCTGAAAACAAGCTGTAATTACTAGCACAGTACTCATCCTACAGATAACAAGTTTTACTTGTTATAAAATATTTATAAACCAAATGGAAGCTTAATGCAAATTAGGCAGAATGACAGTACAAATGGGACTGACACATAGCACACACTGTAGTAAGCCTGATGAACTAAATTCATTTTCATTCATAATTTTTAATAATCCCAGCTACCCAGGAGGCTAACATGATTAAAAACCCAAGGTCAGCCTAAGCAATTTAGTAAGCTCCTATCTCAACATTAAAAAGGGCTGGAGATGTGGCTCAGTGGTAGAGAAGTGACCTAGTACACCCAAGGTCTTGAGTTTTAATTTCTATTATCAACACCACAGACAAACACCCCTCCAAAAAGTGCTAGGCATGTAATGAATGCCTGTAACCCTAGCACTCGGGACACCCAGAAAGGGGAGTGTCTACAGTTTAAGGTGAGTTTGGGCTACATCATCATTTAAACACTGCTGCAATCGCATGTGACAATGTATCAAAACGCACAGTTCCTAACCCTAAACATCAAGACATGTTACTTTCAAAAATAATTTAGGTCTTTTAAAGATAAAGTTTCTGAAACACAAAAACTGCTCGTTTAATGGAAATATCACAAAAGCATTCACCAATTATGAAAAAATTACTGTGAATAATAAAAAGTTTTATAAATACAATACCTTGGTTAATGCAGCAGTATGATCTTCTCCGCAACAAATATAAACTATTTTCTGAGATCTTAGTGACTTTAGTAAATTAGGAACATACCTATCTGAAAATTCCAATAAAAGATGTTAATGATATTTTTAAACTAAAATTCTTCTAAAATGTGCTTCCTCTACAGATTTCCAAACTCAGTAGATGTAATACTAATTCTTACTATCACTTCAAGACTTTGTAAAAGACTATAAAATTGGGTTTCCAGGACTCTACTCCTATGATAAACAATTCAAAGATGAGCATTAAATCACCCTTATGCCAATGTGCACAAGGCTGAGCAATCCAGTTTAGTGTTTCAGATTTTCTACATGTGCATCATTATTTATTCTGTAATGGCTAAGCTCAGAGACCCTACTCAATAGCCTACCATACTTTCTGCTTTTTTGTGGAAAAACATATACACAGCATAATATGAACATATTTTTATGCAGATTAAAAATCATCTAATTCTATAAGAAAATTATTTGCTTATCATTTACCAGTCGCTACTAGGTAAAAACTCACTTTGGCCACCTCAGTCATTAAAAGTATGTTGAATTTTAAAAACTATGGACTTGTGTGCCATTAGTATTCAAAATACTGGCAGATAAAATATTGTAACTTTAAAAATTGCCATTTTTTTATTAAAAATGTTTATTTTCAACACTATCATCAGTGTAAAAAGTTCAATCAAAAGTTAATGTAATAACCCCAGATCACATAAATCTAATTTAAAACACATCAATTGAATATATCATATTACTTTCCTAGAGCAAATTTATTTTCAGTATCAGGCCAAGCCATTGCATGCATGTTCTACCAGGAAGCGATATATGCAGCTTCTTCACTAATTTATTTTATAGCTTCTTTCCATTAATGGTGGCCAATACTGGAACAACATTGGCTACCAATTAAAAGCAGTATTTGGAAACTGTCTTGACCCCCAGTAACGAAGATTTAGACAGCATAAACTTCTTTTCTTCCAGTGTTGAGGATTAAAACCATAGGCTCCTGTGTGGTAGGCAGCATTCTACCATGTTATACCCTCAGTCCAAACAATCTAAAAATTTTTCCTTGTTTTGGTGGAGGAAAGGTGCTAGGGGTTGAACCCAGGAGCCTTGTGCATACTAGGCAAGAGCTTTTCCACTGAGCTCTATCTCCAGGCCTCAAAAAACTTTCCAACTTATTATATGCTAATTTTTTGCCTTCCCATGATCTTCACAAAACATTACCACATTAAAATTTTAAATTAATATCCTCAATTCCACCTCTAGTCCTGGGAAGATCTGGGCATACGTATCTCCAATACTCTTAAAAAGCACTCATTCATCTCGGAAAATGAT
Source organism: Microtus oregoni (assembly GCF_018167655.1). Taxonomy (NCBI): domain Eukaryota; kingdom Metazoa; phylum Chordata; class Mammalia; order Rodentia; family Cricetidae; genus Microtus; species Microtus oregoni. The sequence goes on from NW_024543066.1 coordinate 9,611,612, forward strand.
CTTTTAAAACATATACTTGAACATAATGAGAACCTACCATTTTCATCATTAAGACCTAGCTGACCAAATTTGTTACGTCCCCATCCAAAGATAGCCCCAGAAAGGGTGAGTACAAAACTATGGGCTCCTCCTGCTGCAACTTGCATGAATGGAATTCCAAGTAAAGACTTAATGAGCTGTGGTGAAGTCTGCTTTTTATAGTCAATGCCTAGACCCAGTTGGCCATATTTATTCTGTCCCCAACAGAAAACTTCACTTGCTGTAAGACAAAAATCGTAAAATTATTTTACACACACATAATTTGCATAATTTAATATACTAATACTCTTTTGAGACATTCTCTCATTAGATGAAAATACATACTTACTAGCAATGAAGTTTGTTTCTTTCTATGAAAGCATACCACTACCTAAGACATTCCTTATCAAGATGCTTTTAAGTCTGAGAAAAACACTGGTAAATAGGAATACAAATTAAAGATGCGTGCTGTTCACTAAGGATACTCTGTAACAAATGACTGTCCCTTACTAACACTCCTCGTCTTTCTCTCTTACTAACTTCTCCCCAAGTACTCTTCTAATCTCAAGGCTTCAGTTATCAACATATACAAATTGAAACAGAAAGAAACACCTTGTAACATACTGCTTTTCTGACACCCATACATGGATGTTTCAAAACCACTTCTAATTCAATATGCCTAAAATGAGTGATGTCTCCTACCCTACCTATTTCCACTTCCCATACTTTTCTCTTCCCAGTGCTGCCCTCTATTAGAGGCATACATCATGACCCTTCTCAGACATCACCAAATCTAAATCTACCCAGTATTACCAAGTCACATAAAGTTTTCTCTCTAATAATAGGATTTTTTTTAGCATTCTTCCTGATTCCTTTTAACATTTTTCTCTGTTTGCCTCTTTCTTAATTTATTTAACTTTATTTCATGTGCATCAGTGTGAAGGTGTCAGATTCCCTGGAAGTGGAGTTACAGACAGTTGTGAGCTGCCATGTGGGCTGGGAATTGAACCCAGGTCCTCTGGAAGAGCAGTCAGTGCTCTTAACCACTGAGCCATCTCTCTAGCCCATGCCTGTTACTTTTGATTCATCTGTCAGACTATTTTGCAACTTCAGATATTTTTTACTAAAACAACTAACAATAATCTAGTAAGCATAATAATGAGTAAATTTAAAAGTTTATACTACAAAATAGTACACATTTAAAACTAAGCTTCTAGGCTGGGGAAACAGCTCAGCTGGGAAAGTGGAAAGGAGCTCAATAGGCTCCCAGAACCCATGTGGAGGAGGGGAAGCCAGGTATAGTAGCGTGCTCTTGCAATCTCTAGCACTGGGAAGAGGAGCCAGTAATGTCTCTCAGGTTCACTGACTAGTCAGCTTATCCTAACTCATTTAGTAAGCTCCAAAGTAGTGACGGCCTGTCTCAAAAAGAAAAAAAAAAAAAAGAAAGAAAGAAAGAAAGAAAGAAGAAAAAAGAAAAAGAAAGGGTATGTCACCAGAGGACCAACTCCCAAGGCTGTCCTTTGGATCCAAATCTGTGTACACTTAGCTAAAAAAATAAAAGTTGGTCTCTCTTTTTTTTTTTTTTTTTTTGGTTTTTCGAGACAGGGTTTCTCTGTGGTTTTGGAGCCTGTCCTGGAACTAGCTCTTGTAGACCAGGCTGGTCTCGAACTCACAGAGATCCGCCTGCCTCTGCCTCCCCAGTGCTGGGATTAAAGGCGTGCGCCACCACCGCCCTAACCTTTGTTCAAGGACAGCCTGAGCTCCGGAGTCAAGACTCTGCCTCAAAAACAAATAAAACAAACAAACAAAAAAGCCCAAGAAAACAAAAGCAAAAAGGGTAGACTTGAGGGGAGAAGTCTGGAGCTCCAGCCACACCTACACTCCTTTGCACACATGTGCTGATTTCACCACCCTAATCACCTTCTAACTTTTTGATCAGCTCACTTCTAGTCTTCATTCTTGGATACCCCAGATTAAATCTCATCCTCATTAAATGTTCTATAAACTGTAAACTTTTTCTCTACAGACCTTTCACAGTATATAATTATGTTGTAATTTGTGTGATCCTATGAGGTCCAGGAATGCAGCTATCACTTACTGTATACTCATCTGTATAGTTCATACGAAATGCTCAGAAGGCTTGCTGCATGACTATACTACCTAAAGCTATATAATGCAAAAAATAAAAACCATCTTCAGATGGCAAAGTTTTTGTTGTTGTTTTGTTTCTTTTTTCTGAGACGATTTTTGTGTAACTCTGGCTGTCCTTGTTTACTGAGTTAAAACCTAGTATTTTGTTTACAGTAGACCCCATCAGGCAGTTATAGAGGCACCAGAACTTATTTTCTGGCATAGTCTAAGCTGGCCTGGAACTTGCAGAAATCTTGCTTCAGCTTCCCAAGTGCTGGGCTTTATAGGTATGTATCACCATGCCGAGCTGAATTTATCATTGCATTTTTTAATTCATGTGTTCGACTGTGTGTGTGCACACCCAAGAAGGTGTTGATCATTTGGAGCTAGAGTTACAGAGCTGCCTTATATGGGTGCTGGGAACTGAGCTCAGGGCCTCTGGAAGAGTCACTTCTCCTGTTCAAGGTTTATCTCTTTAAGTGGTAACACAAAAACCATAGGTGATTCTCTATTCATTTTCCAATCATTAGTTGGCATATGAATAAATTAAACCAGAAAGAAGAATGTAAACAAAATTAATACGATACTTATCCTCCTCTGTGCTTAAATTCCTAAAAAGCTTAGATATAAAATTTAATGAGATGGGGGAGAGCAAGTTTCCTCTGCTATGAACTAATGGCTTTTAAAAATTTAGTAACTAAGACATAACTCAGTTTTGGGCCTATATAGTAAACAAAAAATAATGCACACACAAAAAAATCAAATACCTAGTGAAAAACATAATAAAGATGTATAAGATATTTGCAGATAAATGAAAATACTAGTTGTCAGGCAGTAATGGCACACTCTTTTAATCCCAGCACTCTGATCTCTGAGTTGGAAGCCAGCCTACATAGTCTACATAGTGAGTTCAAAAATATCAAGAGCTACACAGTGAGAACCAAAAACTAGTAAGAAAAACTTTAAAGAGAATTACATGGAGTATCATGTTCATGAATTAAAACCTTAACACTGTTAAAGATTATCCTGAAACTGATTTATAGACAACAATCTCAACAAATATTTTAGCAGTTCTGTGTATGTAAAAACTTAGCTGATTTAAAACACATACAGAAAACAATCCAAATGCAGTACAAATCCTATAACAGGAGAAAGTTAGGTCTTTTTGTTCAAAACACCAAGCAATAACTTTTAGAAAGAAAAGGCCAAATGCTTACCTTTAGAAAGTGCAAGTGAGTGATAGTAACCACATGCAACCTGTACTATTTGGATATCCGAAAGACTTTTAATATTTCTAGAAAAGAAGAGCAGAATCAGTTAGTTCCCTGTGAGTAACAAGTGGATCTTCTATGCTACTCATGTGCCATACACTGGCCACTTATTATGCGCAAGTTTGTCTTTCCAGGGTGCGCCATCTTTTTCAGTCAGGCTAATTATCAAAACTTCAAGTTAAAATCAGTAATCAGAATGTTAAATATATATTTTTTAAAAAAAGTAAAAGATGGGCTGAGAAAACACCTTAAAAGACAAAATAGGGAGGTTGGGAATTTCGCACAGTGGTAAAACAAGACCGAGGTCCTGGGATTTGGTCCTCAGCTAGGGGAGGTGGGGACAAAAAAAAAAAAACCAAAATGACAGAATAAAAGCCAAGTGCACCATGTTTACAGATAAACACCCTTTAGGATGCTCTTATTCAAACGTTTTCTTCCATTATCCAGTACTTTTCTTAATTTTTACAGTGCGAAACTTGGCAGTTTATTTGGAAGACCAATTATTCTAAAACTAGTGCTCTCCTAACTCAGAACTGTGGACCCCATTCCCTCCCCCTAGCCTGCCCTTCTCAATCTGCACTCACAGCAGTGGCATCTGTGTTAACTAAAGAAATTTAGTCCATACACATTTATTATAATCAAAATGTATCTTTTTTTTTTGCTATCTTGTAGTCTATCTTCACGCTCCTAAATTTACCTAACTACAATGTACTGTGCTTCCCCTTCACCTGACCAATCTTCTACTAATTTTCTGAACGAATACTTTCAAGAAAAGGAAAAAGAAGGAATTTTTCTTATTTGCCTTTTTCTGACAATGCCATCTGACCTGATTCTGCCCTCTGTGTGTGTGTGTGTGTATATATATATACACACACACATATTTCTTAACCACAGAACCTTAGAGCTGTGTTTCAAACCAGCAGGTTCCAATGTAACTTCAGCTTTTAAAATCATTACAAAATACCATAGCAAATTTAATGCAAAAAAGCTAGAAACAAAAATACATGGATGTGTATAATTATGCTGAAGTTAGTTTAACTCTTACTGCTTATGGGTACCACCCACATAGCACACTGACCTTTTCACCATATTAAATTACTCTGGAGAAAAAAACCTATTCCAGTTACTAATTTACAAGTTCAAGTAGAACACTTCATAATACTACATTTTCATAGAGCCCTGTTTTTCTGTCTTCATACTGTTATCACTACTACATATTTACTTAATATCTGTCTCCTGTGCCAAACAATATATTCTGTAAAGGTAAAATACAGCTTATACTCATGAGACTCCCAATGCCTAACACAGTGCTGGGCAAACACCAGTTAACTGAACACACCATTTTTAAAGGTCTATAGAGTGAGTTTGAAGCCAGCTAGAGGTACACAGTGAGATGCTGTAAAATTAAACAAACAAAACCACCACCTTAAATGACAACCCACTAAATTCTCCAGTTAAAAATGAGCAACTAAAGCTAGAGATTATTACAAACTCTCTACCAACAAACTCCATGACCTAGAAGAAACAGACCAATTCCTGAACAAAAACACTTAAAAACTGAACCATGAAGGAAACACAAAACTCAAAGATCAGCAAGAAGGAGTAAGATAGAATCAGTACTAATGTGTCCACTAAAGAAAGTAAAAGACCCGATGATGGCTTCTCTGCTGAGGCAAACATCTAAAGAACTGATACTGACTCTCATATTACTTTGAAACATTCAAGAGAAATGAATTCACCTACTCTGATACTAGTAACAAATAAGGGCATATCATAAAAGACTAGAGGCTGAAGAAATAGGTATAAAAGGAGTATATTTCTACATAATAAAGATGTTACAGAAAATGCACAACTAGGGGGCTGGAGAGGTGACTGATTAAAAGCACTTGCTGCCCTTGCAAAAGATGCATATTTGGTTTTTCCAGCACCCACATGTCAGCTCACAACCATCTGTTGCTCTCGTTCAGTGGTTCTCGACTCCTTTGCGGGTTGAGTGCCACTTTCACTGGGGGTGAATATCAGATATCCTGATTTACATTATGATTCCTAACAGTAGCAAAATTACAGTTATGAGGTAGCAACAGAAATAATTTTATGACTGGGGGTCACCACAGCATGAGCAACTAACTGTATTATAGGGTTGCAGCAGTAGGAAGGTTGAGAACCACTGCTCTAGTTCCACAAGATCTGATGCTTTCTTCTGCCTCTCTGGGCACTCACACGGTGCATAGACATATATACGTGCAGACAAAACACTCATACACATAAAAAAAGAAAATCTTAAACAGCAACAAAAAAACCCAAGAAGTTAACATAGAGGATAAAAGCTAAATGTCCCCTCCAAGATTTAATTTAAAACAAGAACTAGGAATAGTGGTGCATAACTTAAGACCCAGTATTGGTGAGGAGGGAGGTCCATTTCTAATGGAATTCTACACTGACTTACACAGACAAAAATCAATTAAGCCTTAAAATAAAAAAGGTCAGAGAAACATGTAATCAATAGGTATTTTTTGGTTGTTTTTGAGACAGGGTCTCCCTATAAAGCCCTGGCTGTCTTGGAATATCATATATAGACCAGGCTGGTCTTGAACTCATAGAGACCTGTCTGTCTGCCTCTACTTCTGAGTAGTGGGATTAAAGGCATGCACCACCACCCAGTAACCAATCAATATTTAATAAATATTTCAATAGCTAGGACACTTGACAGAATAGAAGCAGCAGCTTAAATCAGCCTATCCCAGTCCAGAAGAAAACAATTGCTACTTCTTTTTTTTCTTTTTTCCAAGAAAGGTTTTCTACATATAGCCTTGGCTACCCTGGAACTTACTCTGTAGAAGACAGGCTGGCCTCTAACTCACAGAGATCCACCTGTTTCTGACTCCAAGAGCTAGGATTAAAGACATGTGCCACCATACCTGGCATTCTACTTCTTTTCTTTAAAAACAAAAATTGTATCCATTATGAAGACAACATCGGTTATATAAAAAACAGCCAACCAAATACCTCAAACCCAATCAATAACAAGAGCAAACTTAGTAAATTCTAAGAAGATTCCAAGGGGAAAAATAATGAGGCAACAATACTTACATACTCACAGTAAGCAGAGTGCTCACCATAAGCAAAATGACTTAGATAAACAAATTTATTATAAAAGATTAAGGACCTCTTTGTGGTCACCTTTGTTACCTGGGTACTCTGATACATTCCTCTGATCCTAGGAGGCCAAGTTGTCCATCAGAGTCGAGACCCCAAGCATACACCTGGCCCTTGTCATTAAGTGCTAATGTATGAGCTTCTCCACATGAAACAGCTACGATATTTTGTGCATCCAGGGCAACAACCTGCTCTAACAGAACAGAAGTCAAGAAGAGAAACATTACATTCTAGTTGAACTTGAAATGAGAATAAACATACTCGATTCTCATCATCTATCAAAAGTAAGATGCTTAAACATAAAATACAATCAGTTGTGATGAAAAATTGACAAATATGGGCGGTGGTGGTACATGCCTTTAATACCAGCACTCGGGAGGCAGAAACAGGTGGATATCTTTTTGAGTTCAAGGCCAGCCTGGTCTACAAGAGCTAGTTCCAGAACAGGCTCTAAAGCCATAGAGAAAGAAACCCTGCCTCGAAAAACCAAAAATAAATAAATAAATAAAACAAGTGAAATTGACAAATATGTTCCACATACAATTCTCACTGTGATAATACCACTAGGGATAATAAGTGACCTGAACATCTTTGAGAAATTTAGGGCTCATCAAGTTGATCTCAGAAGTACTCTATTAAAAAACACCACTGAAAAAGATAATAATAATATTAAATTATTAAAAAAAAGTAACAACCCCTGGGCTATTGGAATTTTAGCCGGTAATTCAGACTAACTTTATCATACAGACACTACAGTGTAGTATTCTTGGGTTTTGTTTGTTTTGTTTTTCAAGACAGGATTTCTCTGTGTAACAGCCCTGGCTGTCCTGGAACTTGTTTTGCAGACCAGGCTGGCCACAAACTCAGAGATCTGCCTACCTCTGCTTCCCGAGTGCTGAGATTAAAGGCATGCGCCACCACAACCCGACCAGTGTAGTATTCTTAATGAAATAATCTCAACTGGCAATTTATTTACAGATATTTGTGTTGTTGCTGTTAGTTTTTTAGACAGAATCTCATTATTGCAGCCCAGGGTGGTCTGAACTTGAGTTCTTATGCCTCTGCTGCCCAACTTCTGGGATTACAGGCATGCACCATCACTCCAGGCTCAGATTATTAAATATAAAATTTGTTGGGATATGCTGAACAGAGAGCTCAAAGGTATTATGCCCATTATAAACAGTACGTTTCAGTTTATAGATTTCCACTTTAGCATCAACAGCTATAAACCCCCTCACGTGGTTAAAATAAGTTCAAGTTTTATTTTTTTAAATATTTATTTATTTATTATGTATACAATATTCTTTCTGCATGTATGCCTGAAGGCCAGAAGAGGGCACCAGATCTCATTACAGATGGTTGTGAGCCACCATGTGGTTACTGGGAATTGAACTCAGGACCTTTGCTCTTAACCGCTGAGCCATCTCTCCAGCCCCCTAAATTCAAGTTTTAAATCAAAAGTAGCCAGCCAGCAACAGCTCAGTGGGTTAAGAGCACTTGCTGTTCTTACAGAGGACCTGGGCTCAATTCCTAGCATCCACGCAGTAGCTTGCAAAACCTCCAGTTCCAGGGCATCTGAGGTTCGGTTCTGGTCTCCAAAGGCACCTGAATCCACATGGTACACATGTAATCATTCAGGAAAAACACTGTTAGTGTTTTAACAGTAAGTTTTTAACACACCACTTGAAATTAACTTTATAAGCTTGCTACCATTATTACCTTCAACACAACAGAAGCCTCACAAGGAAAGTAATTAAAACTCCATCAACTAGGGTTTCTTGGCATACTAATTTGCAAATAATGTTATTGAATAATGAAACTGACCACATTAAGAAAACTGACATTCCTCCATGTAAAGCAATTGATATTGTACCTGGATTACGATCTTATATTTTTGGGGTGGGGGCAGAGGGGAGGCTAGTGCTGGATAACCTCCAGGAATCTGTACAACTCCACTGATACACTAAGTACTTACCTTAAAGTATCTTGAGTTGATGTATACTTGAGGCATGTAAACTTGGCCTTACTATGTAGATCAGGCCTGCAGCAATCTTCCTGCGTCTGCCTCACATGTCCTAGGATTACAGTTGTGCACAACCATGCCAAGTGAGCTGATAATTCTTTAAGCTAGTGCCTAGTACACTGAAGTGTATAACACCAATTTCTCACTCTGCATTATTTTGTATGTTTTAATAAAATCATATTGCAGAAACACACACACACACAAAAACCAGGATATACCATGACATTTCTCTAAAAAATTAAGAAAACTAGGCATCATTAACTTACACAAATAGTCCCATAAATCTTAATTACAATGGGAATTGAAATCTTTTTCAGTAACAGAAGCTCACAGGTAGTGGCACACGCCTTAAATCCCAGCACTCAGGAGGCAGACGCAGGCGGATCTCTGTGAGTTCAAGGCCAGCCTGGTCTACAAAGCGAGTTCCAGAACAGTCAGGGCTACATAGAGAAACCCTGCTTTGAAAAACTAGGGGTGGGGGGAGATAAACAGTCAGACAGAAAAATAAATAATAGCAGAGGCTCCCCAAGAAAGTCAATAACACACTGAAGCAATTCTAATGGAAATAGCAAAAGAAAGCATGAGTTAAGACTCCTTAGTTCTCCAACTAGCCAACACTTAAATTGGATTCTGATGGCTATGAACTTAAAGGCATCAAAATCTAATGTGTAATATAAATATCTGATGTAAAATATTACACATTAGTATTAAAATATACACTGTTGCTCCCCAAGCACTTAAAATACAAAACTAAAGTTTGGGGAAAAGAGTAGAAATAAAGATTGTGATTAAAGGTTAAAATAAAGATAAAAAAAAGATGTCATGTGAACAAGACCTTTACTTAGGTTTTGAAATACATTAGAAAGGATAATGATACTTAAGTCTTGAGCTTAGGAAAGCAAAAGAAGATCCAGGTATCCATCAGGAAAATTCAAAATACTAGAACAAAACAAAGGTAAATCAAAATTGAAAAGACTGATGGAGAAAACATTATTTATGCCTCTGACAAAGGAGCATCACTCATTCATTCTTTTTCTGGAGCTAGCTCTTGTAGATCAGGCTGGCCTCGAACTCATGTTCTTGTGATGCTGGGCAGTGGTAGAAGTGTAGCTCCCGATTATATGGTCAAAAGTGTAAACAGAGACACACATGTACTTGTTAAACTATGATACCCAGCAGGTTATCTACATCAAATAGTTCTTCAACCTAGAAAATGTACTCTTCATGCTACTGGGGGGGAAAGTAACCAGTATCTTCCAGATCAAAGGGTACTAGGTGGACAAGTTGTTTTGGAGAAAATAAACAGACTAACCCACACCACAATCATTTCCTTTCTTGTTCTCCACAATCATAAAACTGTTCTAATTCCACACACACACCTTAACTTTCTCCCTACATATCCATTTATTGATCGATTGGCAAGATCTCTGCAGCTCTGGCTGGTCTCAAATCCAGACACCCTCTGGCTTCTGCTTCCCTTACTGCTGAGATTAAACGCTCTGATTTTCTTGACATGTACATTTCTCCTCTTATCAACTGCCAAAATAATGACTGTTTACATGCTAAGTAAAAATTATGCTCAGATTAGTGAAAAAAACAACTGCAAACACAGAAACGATACACACAAAAGTTTTTGGTTTTTTTTTTTTTACATTTTACGGTCAGTTCATTGTTTACAGACCAGCTCATCATTTTCAGTTCAGTCATGTTGCCTGTATAAATAATACTAATTTGAGTATTTATTTTTCAAGATATCGGGATACAATTAATCCTTATAATTACTCATTAAATAATTTTTAAAATCAATGGCTAAAGGTTTTCAAGATACCTCAATGTGAAGAAAGGGGCTTGCCACTAAGTCTGACTCAATTCTCTCCACAGGACCACAAAATGGGAAGTGTAAGTCACCTACTGTAGGTTGTCTCTGATCCCCACATGTAGACTACGGCACATGTGTGCACTCATCTCCACCATATAATTTTTTAAAAAATATTTATTTATTTATTATGTATACAATATTCTGTCTGTGTGTCTGCCTGCAGGCCAGAAGAGGGCACCAGACCTCATTACAGATGGTTGTGAGCCACCATGTGGTTGCTGGGAATTGAACTCAGGACCTTTGGAAGAGCAGGCACATGCCTTTAATCTGGGAGGCAGAGGATCTCTGTGAGTTCGAGGCCAGCCTGGTCTGTAAGAGTTAGTTCCAGAACAGGCACCAATAACTACAGAGAAACCCTGTCTCGAAAATCAAAAAAAAAAAAAAAAATAACTGTTGAATAAATACCTATTTGGACTATCATGAAGAGATAGATCCTGGCAGTTTAACAGGCTATCAGGTAAATCTGAAAAGGGTCTAATACCCAAACCCGCATTAGTCAGACCTAGCTATGAAAGCAAACATCCGAGTGCTCAGCACGTGCCAGGCCACTGCTCTCTGCACAGTATGTGCTCTCACTCAATTAACCCCTCCCAAGAGCTCACATGACTGTCCTCATTTCACAGAACAGAACACTCAGACACACAGAGGATAAGCAATACGCCCAAGACAATATAACTACAAGCAACAGACCAGGGCTGTATGTAAGTTCTTCAATGCCTGCTTTTTAAAAACTTTATTTTACTGGGCATGGTGGCGCACTCCTAAATCCCAGCAATCCGGAGGCAGAGGCAGGTAGATCTCTATAAATTTGAGGCCAACCTGGTCTACATAACGAGTTCCAGGACAGCCAGAGCTGTTACAGAGAAACCCTATCTCAAAAAACTAATATAAATATAGATACACATATATAGAGAAAAAATACATTTGTACTGTTTGTACTGTTCAAAAAGATACAAAGTGAAGCTTATCATTCATGCCCTTCATCAACCTACTTACGCTCTGCCTACCTCTGAACCTACAGTAACTGCTGTTATTGTTTCAATACATCTATAATATAAATGGATTTTTTTATTTACCCAACTTTCTCTACTACATTCTTTTATATCTTATTTTTTTCCTTAGTATATTAGATATCTTCTCATTCCAGTACTCAACCACATAGCACTACATTACATTACAATGGTTGGACAAATTATAATTCTGCCAGTTTCTAAAAGAAGCATTAAAACTTTTCTAATCTCCATAAAACACTGATGCAATACAAATGTAGCTATTATGTAGCAGCCCAGAAACTGACCTTTTCTCTGGGTTTGAGGCCAGGGCTGCAGAGATTCTGCCAATCAATCAATCAATGGATAGATAGATAGGAGAAAGTTAAGGGGTATGTGTGTGGAGTTATAAAGTGCAGTGCTGCAATTTTTCAGCTACGTCATATACGTTTTTAAAAACTGACCCTGAGTTATTACTCTTTTTATTGTAATTATGAAGGGTGTGTTAAATTATTTCACTTATCTTATTTTCACTGTGTTGGGAGGGGGGGTATGAATAAATCAATGAACATGTCCACAAGTGTACCTGTGGAGAGACCAGAAGGGATCACCGAGACTCCTAGGAGCTGGAATTACTCTGGAAGAGCAACAAATGCTCTTAATCTCTGAGCTATCTCTCACGTCCTGTCCTCACATTCTTATTTTTCTCACCCAAAAAAACAAACAGGGCTGAACAGTGGCACAAACCTGAAATCCCATCACTAGTTAATTCAAGGTCAGCTTAGGCCCAATAACAAGACCCAGTCTCAAACAATAAAAAAGCGGGTGAAGGCTGATTTTTAAGACTTTTAGGTAATGGATTCAACAATGCCTGACACATAATGATGGTTGTTATTAGTTCTGAATACAGCATTGCATTTTTAAAATAATAGTTCATTAAGTTTCCATAATGTTTTTTTCTCTCCCTATATTATACTGCCATATCGACATCTAAATGAATGCTTTCTTCCTTATTTCTATTTGCAGACTTACTCAACTGCTTACCCGAGTATACATGTGAACATATGTTCACACAGAGATAACCAATTAGCTTTTCTTTTTTTAAATATTTTTATGGTTTATTTAACTTTATTTTATATGCATTGGTGTGAAGGTGTCAGATCCCCTGCAACTGGATCTTCAGACAGTTGTGAGCTGCCATGTGGGTGCTGGGAATTGAACTCGGGTCCTCTGGAAGAGCAGTCAGTGCTCTTAACCACTGAGCCATCTCTCCAGCCCCCACCAATTAGCTTTTTACAAGGCTACTCTGATAAGTGTAGAATGGGCTGGAGAGGTGGCTTAGTGGTTAAGAACATGTACTGCTCTTCCAAAGGACCTAAGTTCGAGTTCCACTTGTAATCACAGCTCCAGGGGTATCTGATAACTCTGGCCTCTACAGCACTTGCACTCGTGTACACGTATCTACACACAGACAGCGTAATTAAAAATAAAATAAAAAACTATTAAGAGGGTAATTAGTTTCATGAGGTTCATTACTGTTAATAAGTAATGAATAGCAAATACCTGGATCAGAAAGTATGTATGTATATGGTAATTTCTAAGTACTTAGGATCAATTCTGGGCAGCAATCTGACCTCTGCACTCAGCATAACATGACAAGTCTTTCTGTTGTTGCTTCCAGTTAGGGTTAGAGTTTCTCTGTGTAGCCCTGGCTGTCCTGGAACTCACTCTGTAGATAAAGCTGGCCTCAAATCCAAGAGATCCACCTGGTCCTCCCACACAAGTGTTTGGATTAAAGGCATGCACCACAACCACCAGGCTTGCATGACAGTCTTAAAAAGAAATAAAACCACAAATTTCTACTAATTACGTAAGTAAAGCAGCCAAATTCTCCTCTAGCTGTTTTGCACTGATTGTTCTTCCAGAAGCCCCAGGTTCAACTCCCAGCACCCACATGGCAGCTCCCAATTGTCTGTAATTCCAGCTCCAGAGGACCAGACAGCCACGGCAAAACACCAATGCACATAAAGTAAAAAGAAAAAACTTTTTTAAAAAGAGAAAAAAAAGTGATATATCAAAGGAACTCTCACCCACTCCAACAACAGTTTATAATTACAATTATTTCAACTACTAGTAACCCAGAAAGAAGCAAGTCAGTCATTAACTTAATAGGGATTGTTTGTTCCACAATAAGCAAATAAGCCTATTAACAAAATTCAAATGATCAAGATATCAGATGGTACATGACTATGGCAGTTTGAAAGAAAATGGTACCCAAGGGAGTGGCACTATTGGGAGGTGTGGTCTTGGTTGGAGGAAGTGTGTCATTAGGGAGGTGGGCTTTGAGGCCTCATATATGCTCAGGCCACTTTCTGTTGCCTACAAGTCAAGGTGCATGAACTCTCAGCTCCTTCTCCAGCACCATGTCTGCCTGCATGCTGCCTTGCTTCCTGCCATGATAACAATGGACTAAACCTCTGAACTTATGTAAGTGAGCCACCACAATTAAATGTTTTCCTTTGTAAGAGTTGCCATGGTCATGGCGCCTCTTGATAGCAACAGAAACACCTAAGATACTGACAGACATTTTCATTTTATCATTTTATAAAAAATTCAACTTTAAGAAACAGATAAGGCTGGGCAGTGGTGGCACACACCTTTAGTCCCAGCACTTGGGAGGCAGAGGCAGGCGGATCTCTGTGAGTTTGAGGCCAGCCTGGGTTTATAAAGCAAGTTCTAGGACAGGCTCCAAAGCTACACAGAGAAATCCTATCTGGTAAAAACAAAAAGAGAAGAGAGAGAAAGAGAGAAGAGAAAAGGGGAGAGGAGCGGGGAGGGGAGGGAAAGGGAGGGGGGAAGGGAGGAGAGAAGAGGGGAAAGAAAGAAGAGGAGAGGAGGGGAGGAGAGACAGGTAAAACTAGGCCTGTAGCTCAAACCTGTAATCTCAGAATTTGGTAAACTGAGACAGGAGGGTAGCCATGAGTATCAGGCATCTCAAAACAAACAAAAAATAATAAAATAGAAAACAGATAAAGTAGACAGCCCTTTATGACCTTTAAATTTACAGGTTACTTTAAATTCATTAAGTACTTTTAACAGTTTCCAAAGATTGACTCCTAACCACAAAATAATAGCTATATTATTAATTACTTGATACAATGGAATAATGGAAAAATTTACAGCCTACCTAATACACCTAGAGAAAGCAAAGCTGGAAATAAATACTTCATGCTTTTAGTCATGATTTTCTCCCCTTTGTTTTGATCCCTTACTGTCCACTGAATATTGTTATCACAGTCACAATAAAATTTAACTCATCAGAATTATCTTTCTCCAAACAGAGCTAACAGCCCCAATCATACCACATCCCGTATTTCCAACCAACGACTCCACCAGGGATCATAGCTACAATTCACTTCCATCAAGTTAACAATGTCTGTCCATCTTCGGTCTGCCAAATCTCTCCTGATCTGCTCCTTCACTGTTTTTAAGAACTACAACCACAGTTAAGTTAATTACTTTCCCAATTATCCTCTCTTCAATTCTCCCTTAATAAAACCAGAAATTCCCATTAAAATCGTAGTGCCCACTAACCAAATTAAAATGAAAACATCTAAATATAATTTTATAGTTCAATCCGCTGTTGTAGAACATCTTACAAGTGCATATACTCACAAGAATGTCAGGAAATGAAAGTTCCAAAACACATTCATTTGATAAGCTTCTGAGTATAATGAACATATGAACAGATGAATGACTATATGAAATTTTATGTTCCCTACTCTCAAGACATTCCAGCTAAATGGATTACCATTCCCAATACCGCATCTAACTTGCCTATGGTCATCTGAGCTAGTGTGCCTCTAAAGCACTTTCCATTCTTTCCTGTAAAAGCACTGCATATATTTCCTGCCCATGTGCCATCTACCTCTCCTACACTCACCTTTAAGCCATGCTGTTTTTAAGGTTCTATTACGCATCTTCGTGTTTCAGGACTTTCTGTGACAGGATCTAACTATGAAGCCTTGACTAGCATAGAACTTCCAAAACAGATCAGTTTGGACTCAACCTTGCAGCATTCCCGAGTCCTGGGTTACAGCCGTGAGCTGCCTTGCTCAGCTATTCTATACAAGCATTCATCTGTAAACGACCCTGCTGAGTATTTACGTGCAGTCCTCTGATTTGTGTCTAATTTTCCTTACTAGACTTTCAAATAACATGCATCATATTGTACCCAGAAGCCTATCAAATGAATGTATTCTGGAACTTTCATGTACAAACAACATTCTCGTGAGCATACATTTGTAAAATGATCTACAACTGTGTTTAACATTCCACCCCACCCCTCAAGACAGGGTTTCTCTGTAGCTTTGGAGCCTGTCCCAGAACTAGCTCTTGTAGACCAGGCTGGCCTCAAACTCAGAGAGATCTGCCTGCCTCTACCTCCCAAGTATTAGGATTATAGGCATGCAATACTACCCAGCCTGAATTTTTACCTTCTTATAGCTGCCAAATTTTCTACCAAGAATGTCTACTACTTTTGAAACCAGAAAAAATATGAAAAACTAAAATTGTTTTAGGAAAATATGAAAAACTAAAATTGTTTTAGGAAAAAAACACGAGTCTTAAGTTGAGTATTAAGAAGCAAAGAAGTAGCATATGGTTAACTGATAAGAGTGCTGATCTAGTATATCATACATAAAACCCTGTGTCTATTTTTAGCACTTCAAAGCAATGACAAAAAGTAAGCATTGGTTTTTAATAATATGTGGAAAATGTGTTACTAAAGAGTCTTAAAAATGCAAAAATAAGATGGGCAGTAATGGCGCACGCCTTTAATCCCAGCACTCGGGAGGCAGAGACATGCAGATCTCTGTGAGTTGGAAGCCAGCCTGGTCTGCAGAACGTTTCAGAATAGGTAGGGTACACAGAGAGACCCTGTCTCAAAAAACCAAAAAGGAAAAATAAAACTATACCAAAAAAAGAAAATAAAAGACAGAAGAGTTAAGTTCAGGTAAATAAAAATGTATAAGCACTAATGGTCAAGAAATTTCCCTTTTATAACTATAACAAATTGGTTTTGATTTTGTTGACAAGAATGTATTTCTACATAACCCAGCCTGCCTTCCAATTCTTGATCTTTCTGCTGCAACCTCCCAGTGTTAAAATTAGAGGTAGATACCACTACATCTAGCAAATTTGTGTATACTGATTATACACAACACCGTTTTCCTTGCATGTATTCTATGGGCAAAGAGTTAAGTTTGCATATGGCTCCTTTACTTATTTCCTACACGATCCCACTCAAATAAACCCTTGTAGCAATACTTAAGTACACCTGTATCAGAGTTTAAAACACATCTCAACATTCAATAATACACTTTATAGTTAGGAAGTCACTTTCATTTCTTCAAAATGATTTTTTAAATAGATGGAATGTGTGAGATCATGCTATACTTATATAGCATACTGAGAACAATGGAAAACCTAAGAAGCCTTTAGAAGTCTCTAAGAATAGGTGTGGGATGGACTGGAGACATGGCTCAGTTTAAGACATGGCTGTTCTTCTAGAGGTCTGAGTACAATTCTCAGCAACCACATGATGGCTCACAACCATCTATAAATGGGATCTGATGCCCTCATCTAGCATGCAGGCAGACATGCAAAGCACTCACACCAAAAAAAAAAAAAAAAAGAAAAAAAAAGAAAAAGAAAAAAGAAAAAGGAATAGATGTGGTGGTGGTGCACACCTTTGACCCCAGACTTAGGAGGCAGAAGCAGGAAGATTTCTACTAAATTGGAGGCCAGCCTGGTTTATAAAATAAGCCCAGGCCAGTCAGAACAACATAATGAGACCCTGTCTCAAAAAAAACAACAAAAATCTCTGAGTAGATGATGCAAATTGATTCCCTAGGCTTGCCATTTTACAATGTTAACCATTGGAAACTACCCAAACTGTGAAACTGAAGTCTACCATCCCCCCCTTTTTTGCTAATGGAAACAGTATTTTGGTTTTTCATTTTCTATTTTTAAGGGGGGGGTCTTGAAGCCTCTAACTAATGATCCTCCTGCCTCAACCTTCTGAGTGTTGTATTAAAGGCCAATCATCTAAGCACAGTAATAAACCAAACACAAAGAAAATACTGAATGAAGCCAACTGCGCCTTTTTTTTTCAAGAATTGTTTATATAACACAAGCAAAGCAATGCATCCCAAAGACAGAGAGCCTTGATACAACTTAAATTATCTTGTTCTAATGCTAGCCATTCAATCAGCCCTACATGACAATTACTACAGACTTCTGATAGACCAGCACAGCAGTCAAGACAATAAAGGAATATATGATAAAATAGAAACAAGAAAAGTAAGCTTTGTCTGTCTAAATATTCTTGCACTGGGGCAGAGTTGAGTGTCAGTGTTTGCTTCTCGTGAATGAGGTCCTATGTTGGATCTACAGTATAACTTCCCTCCCAAAGAAAACTGTTCACACTACACAGTGGTATAATGCAATCATCTTGGTAAAATACTGATTTATTTCAAGAGGCCATCAAATAGAATGGCAAAAAAACAATCTGGATTAGTACCTGGTCTGCCTCAAAGAGATCTTATTGTAAATAACACTAAACATAAGCACAACTTAGTGAATACAGTAGGAGACCTGTAGGCTTAAGCTTTCAGAGTCAGTTTACAGCTGTTCACCAGTCTCCTGCTGTTTGACAAGTTACTTACCAACTTGTGCTGCCATTTCTCCGAAAACTTATCCCCTAAGATGAGGATAATTCTTGCAATTTGTGTCACAAGCATTTTGAAAGGAACCATGAGTTATTGTGTAATGCTCTTGAAATTCCTCAGATGTGGGGTCCTACACAAAGTAAAGTATTATTATACATCTCTCTAACAGCAACTGTTTGCATTATGACTTTTCCCCTACACTCGAAACTGAGACTCCTGGGCACTGACCTTTCTCATAGTGCTCAAGGCCAAGACTCAAGTCCTGACCTAAGTAATTCTTTTTTCCAAGTCATTTATCATCTACATCTTTCTCTTCCTTAGAAGGTATTATGAAAATTAAGACTTACAAAACCCAGTGAGCTTCAATCTTGAATGTTTTAGCAAAGTAAGAAATATGTGGGACAATCTGGTATTTCTAATCTGCAAATAATTTACCATATTTACATATTTCCTACACTATTATTAAAACTCTAAATGTATATAAAAGGCCATTTCATTTATAGATTTATTTTATGTTTTATGAACAGAAAGAATAGGTCAGAAAGTGAGGAATCAAGAGGGCAAGCAAGCAGCTACTGCTATGACCAAAATGCTTTCACTGGAACAACAAACAGGAGACACTGCGGTGAGGCTCAAATGAGATAGTCCATATACTCCATTCCAAAGAACTTGGAAAACCACAAAAAGCTACCAAAATGCTCTGCTTAACAGAATTCTAACATTATTTACAATAATAAAATAGCTTAGTACTGCTTCTAACATGAAACAAGTACAAACAGACGTATACAACATACACGTAAAGTTCCTGCCAACAAGTTATGGCTGGATATACTTTGAGTAAAAAAACCTGTTAAGAAAAGTTTACTTTTAATAAATTACTTCTAAATCTCCTAAGTAAATCTAGAAGTATACAAATAAAACTAACAATTCATTAAAATGGACAGATATACCGAATAAATGTATTTACTTGTAAACTAAAAATTAGGAAATTGAGAAGCTAGCTTTAAAAAGTATCTAGAAGTTTCCATGTAGGAAAAACTACATGAAGGTGGAAGAGACACTCATTTTTCTAGCACTAACTCAGAAAGAGCTAGGAGTGAGGTCATACCTATGTGAGAGAACAGAGATGGCTATGGACTTAGCCTATTGCTCTTCGTATAACAAAAGTCAGAAAACATTTTATGATCCCTAAAATATCCAGAATGGAAAACTCTCCCAATACGTTGCATGTCCAAACAAGTACACAACAAGGCCAACCCTAAAGTAAGCCATGTGCCTCAAGTAATTTATCCTCAGTGATGCTAAGCTCCATTCCTTTGCCACAATGTATTTATGGTTATAAACCCAGTCTATGTAAAGAAATAATTCTTAGTTTTTCTCTACTTTCTTTGAGACTTAAGTAAAGCTCTGAGGAAGGAATTGTCTATGACACAGACAGACATAACCAGACAGTTCGATTAGCAAGACTATAAAACCAACTAAATAAGATCTAAAAATTCCTTAGCTCTAAACTCAACCCTCAAATTCAACAATTCATAAAAGGGGCAGGGAAAGGACACTTTTAAAACACTGAACCAGTCCAAAAAAAAAAATAATTAGTTAAAACATTATTAAAATTTACCACTTGTGTACTTTAAACCAAAAAAAAAAGAAAGAAAGAAAAAAGAAAATGAGGTTGAAAGCTGGAATCCTATCATAGCAATCACACCTCTTTGAATTTCTGTGTTTTTCTATCTCTGCAGCCTGGTTACTCTTCAAAATATCAGAGAACTAGGACTTTTGCTTAGGCTCAGAGCTCCCCCCCCCCCCCGCCCCAGTCCCCTTTATATAAAAGCAATTCTAGCTCCAGACTTATTTTGTGGCTATTATGTGACTACTGACAGAATTTAATTTAAACCTTTACTTCTTTAATTCAATCTCACAATATCTTTCTCATTATTTAAATTCCCTAGGCTTGAAATATAAAGCAGAAAGACAAATTTCAATATTCTTTAGTTATTTCATTTACATATGTCTGAACTCCCAACTCTAGCGCTAAATCTCTGGATAACAACACTCTCCCCACCCCCCACCCCCATCGTCTATTTTATATGCCATGGACATCAATAAGCTCATCTGAAAGGGGAAGCACATTCTTCAACTTTGTATTACTAAACAGTTTCCGGGATAAATTCACAGGAAGACAGAGATGTCACAATACAACCATCACAGAGTCAACAAGATCAAAAAGCATCTGGCTTTCCCTAAACTTCATCTGTGCAGTTTAAGTTACTCTACTCATCGGTGTATGTATTTACCCTTGTTCTGAACACCGAACAGGGTTTAGTAACATTTAAAATTTCTAAACCTCAGTAAGTTACAATGAGTGTGCTAGCAATTACATCTAGTAAGTAATCCAATACCATAGAAATCTCAACTTGAGGCAGCATTTTCCACACTAAGTAAAATGTACAGATAGTAAATAACCACCCACAACCACCTCAATGCACAAGAGATTATGAAAATCTGTAAGATTCTGTAAGATGCTTTTGTAAAGTATAATACAAGAAAACTATCATTTACTTTGAGTTTTACAATCATTAGACCCATTGTATTAAGGAATCATTCTCATTCACTCAATAAAACCAAGTTACATACTATGTATGCCTCAAGAAAAGGGATTAAGATCCTACTCATAAAGATTAAAACCTCCAGGATCTCCAAATTAAGAGTAAAGTATGGGGGGGCTGGAGAGATGGCTCAGAGGTTAAGAGCATCACCTGCTCTTCCAAAGGTCCTGAGTTCAATACCCAGCAACCACATACATGGTGGCTCACAACCATCTGTAATTAGGTCTGGTGCCCTCTTCTGGTCTGCAGACATACACACAGACAGAATATTGTATAAATAATAAATAAATAAATAAATAAATATTTTTTAAAAAAAGAGTAAAGTATGGCAATGGTGGTGAGATGATATGACAGATACTTCAATTTAATGCCTGAGTTTTTATGCCCACATTTATCTCTTAAAAACAGATTACAAAAAAAATTATAAATGAGCTGCTAAGAGAGAAAGGATTATCATAGGGAATCCCTAAGGGTCTTACTGGGACACTAGGCACAGCAGTCTCCCCTGAATCTACTACCTTCATGTAGCAGCTTTTGGTTGTCACAACTGAAAGCAAAGTACTAACAAGCCCATCAAAACGTGTTGATGCCAAGTAAACACAACATCCAGGAAAGCAGAACAAGACTTGGGACTAAATGCTTTCAAGTCTCATTACCTGTTAAAGTCTTTCACATTTTGCTTAGATTCCTCTACAGAGTCAGACCAGCTCACATTCACCTTTAAAAGCTGGCACTGATGTGAAAGCAGAAAATACAGGAGACTAAACAGTATGTCTAACTAAGCAAAACAAAATCACATATCTAAAGTATAACAGGAAATAAATGGAAGAATTAAGATATAATTTAAGCAAGTAAACAAAAGTAAAAGCTTTTACCATACCCCCCTCAGGTGTACAGAAACACTATAGAGCAAATTAGAAATTCACAGTATGTTCAAGGTAGATGACTTATTAAAGAATTTGATGTCTTTATATTTTATAAAAAAACCATACACTGAAGGCTAGTTTTTGTTATTATTGTTGCTATTCAACCATCATCAATTAGGGTCATACTAAAAGTAATAGTATTAAAAGAGAAAAAAACCTAAAGAACTAAGAAGGGTACAAAAGTCAAGAATGTTTAATTCTTACTTTGCTTTTAAAACTTGGTGAAGACTGCAAATTTTCTATTTATATTTATATACAGGTCATATAAAGCATCATTTCACATATCAAATGGTACCCGTCGTTAGAACTTACCTGGTCTCTTCCTTGACTTCTCATGACCCAGCTGCCCTAGGTCATTACATCCACACGTGTACACAGTTCCGTCATCCAGGACAAACACAGTATGTCTCAGTCCACAGCCTACATCGCGGACCTTTTTATTTACAAAAAAGTCACTTTTTCTGGGCTCAAGTACAATTTCTTCATCAATTCCACCCAGACCTAGCTGTCCATACGATGCATTTCCCCAGCACAACATGCTTGTAAGGACCTTGGTCTTCCAGCTTCGATACACAAGTCCCTTCGGTAACACTGGGAACTTGGAGGTGCCTGACGTCTGAGGAGACAAAGTGAACAGGACTTCAAAGGAAGAATGATATATAACAGCTCTTTCATCAGTGTTAAGCTACAATGAGGATAGCAATTGTTAAATATTTAAAATATGCCTGTTATCAGTTCTTTCATTTTTAAAGCACCATATGCAAATGTTTCGGAAATGACATCACTTTCTACGGTTCTTCGCAAAACTTGAACCAGGAACTGGTTTTGACTTTGTTATATAACTCAGTAAGAAGTACTCTGATGAAATTAGATTTTTTCTTTAAACAAGTTTAATGAGAACAGTAAATGAGGCATGTGTCCAATACTCAAACAAGACACCAGTCAACTTCAGGAACATAACCTCACAGTCCCCCTCAACTCAAAAGAATTCAATAGTCTGATACCTACCTCCACATCAACAGAAAGCTGAAGTTCTGATCTGTAACAGAAATTAAGCCAATCATGGAACTTAAAAAAAACTGTCACAATTTGACTATATACTTTATTAATGGCTATACACAAAATTAGAATCTATCAAGTCATAATTTTAAAACTCCATTTTACAAGTCAAAATATTAGTACCAAACCCTCTCTACTAATTTAATTTTAAAACTAAATCGATGTGATTATAATACAGAAAAATACTCAGCTTAAATATCAAGATTCTCCCAATTCAATTTTTTTTTATTATGAATGGTTCCTACAAGTAAAACAAAATTCTCCTTCAATAATCTTTGTGTGTACTTCTAGGACAATTACTTAAAGATTAAAAACTGTCAACAATGCCAGAACTATTGTTTTTTTACAAAATAGGAATGGGGTTGAGGGACTGTGAGGCACCAACAGTTTAATAGAGAAATCTATATAACTTCTTCACTTGAAAGACTACATGAGGAGCTGAGAGACCTCTCAGAGGTTAAGGGCACTGGCTGCTCTTTTAAAGTAACCGGATTCAATTCCAGCACCCACATCGCTGCTCGGTCCTGTCTGTGTGTGACTAGTCCCAGGGAATCCTACGCCCTCTTCTGGCCTCCACCAGCACCAGACACACACGGTGCACAAACATCTAAGCAAAATATCCATAAACATTATAAAACACACACACACAAGACACGAGGCTTTCTCATATAAACCTCCACATTTTTAAAAAAATATACAATGCATTATTAAGTAGCACCCTTAGTGGAAGTTAGTCTTATCCTTGCTGTTCAAAGTCACCTAAATTCCTTACACTGAATCTGAGGTTTCAAAACACAATTTTCTGCATTTATTATTTAGAAAGTGCTGACACTGTCCCACTACACTCGCATAACCAGACATTTGATTTCATCCCTTTGGGACACCAAAACCCGAAAGTTTCAGAGAGTTCTGCATTGTCTTTCCGTATCTTATTTTATTTTTAAGGCTAGAGGAAGGCAGAAACATTTCTCCGATTTCAGCGCGCTTCGTTTGGGTACCCTTTCTTTTTTTCCTCCAGAAGTCAGAACGTTCTCTCGCCAGCAACAGGTAGGAGAAGGGGAAGGAGTTTCGTTTCCTTTCCCCGAACGTGCACCACGATCAGCTCACGCGGCCCCGGGATGGGGAAAGAGGAGAGGTCCGCACACACCCTGCCTCCTCGCGTGCCCACCAGCAGAACTCCCGCGGCCACCGGCACCGTCCCACCGGGCTCGGGCCCCGCGGCCTCGGCCCCGGGGAGGGCCCTTCCCCAGAGGGAGGTGCAACACCCCGGCCCCGGCGAGCTCGGGGACCGCCTAGCGCCCTCCGCCGAGGCCCCAGCCGAGCCCACCTCCGTCACACTACCCCGAACCCACGGGGGGCAACGACTCACCCGGCCCCTCGGGGCAGGGAGAGCCCCAGGCGATGGAGGACGGCTGGTTCTCCGGCTCCCGAGATCTTCCTCCGTCAGGCGGCTGCGGCGGAGGTGACCACGACGCCTCCTTCGGGATCCCGGCCGCCGCTCCGCTGGCTTGGCTTTCCCGGCTCGCTCCCTCCCTCTCTCCTGTGAAACTTTCCCAGGTTCCTCAGAGAAAAGCCGCCGCCGCCAGCGCTCTCCGGACCGAGAGACAGCCGTCAGCGACCCGGATGGAGCGGGAGGGGAAGGGCTGCTGGCGAACTGGGCGGAGAGCACGAGGGGTGGAGAGAGCCGAGGGAGAGGCTGGCGACAAGGGAGAGGGGCGGTGGTTTCGCGGGGGATGGGGGATGGGGGTGGGGGAGGGGCCTGCCGGAAGTCAATCGCCGCGCCTGCGCAGCCCGGCCTGCTTCCCTGGCCGAGCGCCTGCGCGGAAGCTCTCCCAGGGTTCGTCGGACCCAGGCGCGCCTGCGCGGTGTTTTGCTAGAGGCGAATGGAGGATGAGGACTGCAAGCTGTCAGTGTATTTTCTTTCTTTTTTTTTTTTGTCGGTGTGTTTTTAACAGTGCTTCGGCGTTCACAAGGGCGGCTTAAGGAAATTTTCTTTGTCTTTAGAAAATTTGGTTTGTCTCTCTACTTACAGGTTTTAGCCTTCTCGTAAATTTGATTCTACCTTTCCTAAGGAGATTTTGAAGTAGCAGGCGAAACAATCGCAAAAATTATTAGAAAAGCGATGGCTCAGTGTAAACCCTTAAACCCACCTGAACTTAATCTGAACGTGTGTGAGGTATTGATAGCAATGGAGCAATGGCTTAGCCTAATCTTTGTCCAGGTTCCTGGAACAGTGTTGGCTCACATTTTTAGCTAACTCATTAGAAGATAAGGTTAAATTGCCCGGCCTCTTTCGCTCAGCAAAAAAATGGAGCGTATGACTTCAGTTCCTGTTTCATGACAACGAAATCCAGATTTCATAGGCCAATATTAACATCATTTTGATACTAAAGCCGTTTGTTATGTCTCAAGAAAAGGACCCAGTGAACGAATTGGAGGGCAAGTTGTTGGGGCAAGAAAAAGAGATTTATTCGGTAAGGCACTCAAGACCAAGCATGTGAAGTGGCTTGCTGACATTTTAACCTTAACACAGGTTCCATGCCCCCTCTATTCTTAGGAGGAAACGATTTGAGGAAACCCAGTGGCTAATGCTCTGTGGGGCTGTGTCAATCTTGAAGAGGGAGGGGAAAAAGCAACGTGGAAATCCCATGCAAATCAACTGTGCTGCTAGCTTAAGGGAGTAGGGGCTGCACGGGCTAAAGGAGGCATGAGCCCTTTCCAGCAGAGGATAGCTATAAACAAAATTAGTCCCGTTTGAAAATTAGAGAACTTAAAACAAGGCAGTCTTAAAATTGAATAGGACTTACTTTTACACCACATTTAGTTATGTCTTTACTAGGTGTTTTAACCAACTAAGCACATCACTAAAACTAAGTTATGTTGTCTACAAACTTCTAGCTCCTCCCTCATAAAAAGCTGAGATTGCAGGTGTAGGCCATAGCACCTAGTTTAAACCATACGAGAACCTGTTACTTTGCCATCAGTGTTAATCATCTATAATCAATGCCACAGTAGGCTGGTTTTTGCAGATTAGGAAGTGTCTACCGTTTGGTATATGTGTGTTAGCTTCCTAGACAATAACAACTTATCATGAATCAAGTCTCTTAAAACAGCAGAAATTTGTTGTATCCGTTCTAGATCTAGGCCAGAAGCCCAAAAGGTGGCAGCAAGTTGGTTCCCTCTGGTTTCAAGGGGAGAATTTTTCCATGCTTCTCTCTTACCTTCTGATGATTGCCAATAGTCCCGGTTAAACCTCGTGGAGGCATCACCCTGATTTCTGCTCCCATCTTGATGTTTCCCTGGATGTCTGTATTAAAGTTTTCCTTTTTATAAGGACACCAGTGATTGGATCAGGGCCCATGGTAGGAAAAATCTTAAGAAAAGCCTCTCTGCTGCAAAGAGCTCCAATCAGACCAGAATGACCGAATTAAAAATGCCCACGTTTAATAAATGCAGCACTCCCGGGTCGCCAGGAGCATGGCTGGGGGGGGGGGGGGGAATAGAGGGAGGACACAGAAGGAGAGCACAGGCAAAGGCCAAAAACACGTGTTCTCCCCCCACAAGCCTAAAAAACCTGTGGGAGTAGTCCTGATCCTCCCCAGGAGAGGGGTCAGTGCTTGGCAGGCTGGGAGTTGGAGTCTGGGCCAAGACAATTCCCAGGGGGAGGGGCCTGAGATGGAGCTTTTTGCTCCATTGGCACTCCATGGATGACTGCCAGGGGCTGGGGTGACACCCCCAACTTAATATTACAGCCCATTCTTATGCATTATGAGCTCATCATAGTAAATGTATCTACAATTGTGGATTGTTTCTCCAAAGATCTTATTTCCCAGTAAGATCACATAAGGTACCTGAGGTTAAGATTTCAGCGTACTATAGTATGTTGTTATGCCCAAATCCATGGGTCCCCACAAAAGCCAACAAAGGAGATCGAGTCCCATATGGAAAAGCAAAGAGCCTTTATTTTAACCAAGTTTGCAAACTCAGTCTTTCTGCATGTCCAACGTATTGGAATATCCGGAGAGCCCCAAGCTCAATTAGAATTGGGTTTTTATAGTAGTAAAGGTGGTGGTGAGGGGGGTCTCTGAGGTTCAGGACCCCTGATTGGCTGACATTTGTCTAGGGTGTCCCGGTGAAGTGCTGGCAGGTGTTTCTATCTACAGTGCTTGGAAAGTCAGGAATTTCCTTTGAATGGTCTGCACTTGGGTGGGTCGGGTAATCTCAGCCTGCCAGGCATTGTCTCAGGGTAAACTATTGAGACTCCATTTAAATTTATCGACAGCCAGAGTCCCAAGTGATAATGGTTGGAAGTAAGGAACTTCCTTTGGATGACCTGCCCAGACTTAGCTTTCGTGGCTGGCCCCCACAATGTCAGAGAAGTATAAAATAGTAAAATATTGGCCGCGCGGTGGTGGTGTACGCCTTTAATCCCAGCACTCGGGAGGCAGAGGCAGGTGAATCCCTGTGAGTTCGAGGCCAGCCTAGTCTACAAGAGCTAGTTCCAGGACAGCTAAGACTGTTACACAAGAAAACCCTGTCTCGAAAAAAAAAAAAAAAGTAAAATATTTAAAAAAGCATAATTTCAATGTTGAATGTTAGAGTGCTCACAAACATTCTCATTTTCACTGTTCCGTCAACTGTTGTCAATTTTTTTCTAGACAAGATCTCATTATTTTGCCAGCACTACTGTCAAACAGAAGTGCATTGGAAGCTGTAATAAAGGATCAAGTTGAGAATGGCAGCGTGAGTCTTGAAAGAGGATGGGCAGTGACAGTCTCCACGGAGGAGTTGCCATTAAGAATGAATATTAAAGGGGGATGGGGAGGTGGATTAGTGATTAAGAGCGCTGACTGCTCTTGCAGAGGACCTGGGTTCAGTTCCTGGCACCCCCATGGTGGCTCACAAGCATCTATAATTTCAGTTCTAAGGAATCGGATGCCTCCTTTTGACTTCTTTGAGCACCAGGACTGAGTGTGAGGAAGTCAAAACACACACGTGAAATAAATCTGAAAAAGTAAAATTTAAAGGTAAAGGAGTTCAAGGTCATCCTCGGCTCCACAGGGAACCTGCAGGCGCCCCGGGGTCTGGGGGTGAGGGGAGGTAGGCAGGCAGTAGGTATGATAAGCAGATCTCAAGCCCTAGGAAGACAAGGAAAACATCCAAGGTTAGGAGATCAAAACGAAAGCCGCTGAGGAAGAAAAGAACAGGACACTTAGGGAACTGGAAGAAAAAGGTGTAGGTCAAGGATAAAAACAGACGTTTGGAAACAGGTAGAGGGTATAATTTAGACAGGAAGCCAGTCAAGTACAGCGTGAACAAGAAATTGATGTCAAAGAAGGAAAGGAGTGTAGCAACCCTAGGGGATAAGGGGGGAAAGTTAACTCTTGGTGTAGGACAGACCAGGATTGCTGAACAGTGAAAGGTGGGGAGGTTGCGTTATCAGCCTTTTGCAATGATGCAAATGGGAGTTAATAGTGGTAGAGCCTGGAGCAGTTGTAATGGAGATTGAGACGACGTGAAGGTTGCTTTCTGCCTGCTCACTTGCTGCCCCTGTCCTCATCAAACACCATATCCCATAAAGTCCTGACACCTCTTTACCTGGTGCCCAGCTTACCTCTGTTCACCGTTATATCGACAGTGACTGATTAGAATCTACTAGCAACCTGCTACCCTCAGGGTTCTGGAAGATGCCAAGGAGACCACAGATTCAGAACCCAGACCAAAAAAATATTTTGGGAGTAGATTCCAGTCTAGTTCACAGGATATTGTCTGAGAAAGAAGCTGAGGACAAGACATCAGGTTTTCAGATGCATTCGCTATACAACCCCATTTAGTAATTCCAGAGCTTGGGCTCGAGAGATGACTTAGCAGTTAAGAGTTTCTTCACCCTTCCAGAGGACTGGAGTTCGATTCCCAGCACCTGTTAGGAGCCATGCAGCTACCTGTAACTCCAGCTCCAGGGGTTCCAACACCATTGTTCTCTGCCAGCACTTACACACACGACATACACTCACACAGAGACACACATATAACACGAATTTAAAAAATAAAACTTAGCAACAGAACTGAGAGGTCCAGCTGAAATCCTCCGCCTCTTCCCTTACTCTTTGAACCCCCTGAACTATTTCTTCATAAAATAAAATGGAAATCAAAAACAAAATACAAGCGAGCTAAAAAACTTACTTTGTGGATAAATTTAACAGGGTTGCACCAGGTGGTTAGTAGAGATTGTGGACACAAGAAGCTTTTGGACTTAGCAACTGACCGAGTAACAAATGCCATTTACAAACATGAAGACTGTTGAAGGAAGCTGAAGATGAGGTTTCAGTTTGCTTTAGTTTTTTTTTGTCGTCATTGTTTGTGATAAGAAAAGAACAGCAGGGGCAGCACAAGAAATCCAATGAGGTCGAATCAAACCGAATCAAAATGCCCATCGTTTTATCCAGAGTGACACTCTCAGGTGGCCTAGCGCAAGGCGGGGGAGACAGCACAGCAGGGAGCCCATGCCGACCCAAAACCATGTGTTTCTCACTTAAATACAGGGTTTTAAGTACATGGTACAGTGCTTGTTTAGCATATGAAAGAATCTGGGTTTCATCCCTATTACCACGAAAGAAAAAATAAAAGGAAAAACATAACCTAAATAATTTATTTTCTCACAGCGTTGGAAGCTGAAAGTCCATGATGAAGGTGTCAGCAGGTTCCCTCCCACCCCACCCCAGGACTGTTTCCTAGGCTTGCTTTCTAATAGCCACCTCCTTGCTGTGTGTTCCCACGGTCTTTGCTTTGCTTTCTGTATTCTGGTCCTGTCTTTGTTCTTGTAAAGTGCAGAATCATAACGGGTTAGGGTCTTGGGACCTCGCTGTACTTTACCTCCTCAAAGAACCTGTAGCCACTTTCTGGCATAGTGAGTGAAAGGATTTCAACACAGGAATTTGTCAGGGAAGAGTATAATGTGATCCACAGCTGTTTTTCTTTTTAACTCATTTTTATCTTCTGTGTATAGATGTTTTGCCTACATGTGTGCCTCTGTACCATGTGATTGTGTGGTGCCTAGAGAGGCCAGATAAGGTGTCTTATCTTTTGAAAATCGAGCTACAGATGGGTGTGAGCCACCGTGTGAGTGCTGGGAACCAAATTCAGATCTTCTGCTAGAGCAGCCAGTGCTCTTAACTGCTGAGTCACTGCTCCAGCTCCTTGTTTTAGTTTCCCAAGACAGTGTCTTAGTCACTGTTCTATTGCTGTGAAGAGACACCAGGACCATGGCAACTCTTATGAAGAAAAAAAAAACACATTTAATTGTGGGCTTGCTTCCAGTTTAAGAGATTAGTTCATTATCATCACAGCAAGGAGCATGTGGCATGGAGGCAGAAAAAGTAATAGTTGAGAGTACATTCTGACCTGGAGAGAAAGAGAGAGACAGAGATACAGAGAGAGAGAGACAGAGACAGAGAGACAGAGACAGAGATACAGAGAGAAAGACAGAGATACAGAGAGAGAGACAGAGATACAGAGAGAGAGAGAGACAGAGACAGAGAGACAGAGAGAGACAGAGATACAGAGAGAAAGACAGATACAGAGAGAGAGACAGAGGGAGAGAGAAAGACAGAGAGAGACAGAGATACAGAGAGAGAGACAGAGATACAGAGAGAGAGAGACAGAGAGACAGAGATACAGAGAGAAAGACAGAGATACAGAGAGAGAGACAGAGATACAGAGAGAGAGACAGAGAGACAGAGAGAGACAGAGATACAGAGAGAAAGACAGAGATACAGAGAGAGACAGAGAGAGACAGAGATACAGAGAGAGAGACAGAGGGAGAGAGAAAGACAGAGAGAGACAGAGATACAGAGAGAGAGACAGAGGGAGAGAGACAGAGAGAGAGACAGAGAGAGAGAGAAGATTTTTGAAACCTCAAAGCCCACCTGCAGTGAGCCACAACACCTAAATTCTTTCCAGGTAAAGCCACTCCCTGATGACTAAGCTTTCAACTGCACAAACCTGTGGTGCCATTATCATTCAGACCACCATAGGCAGTCTAACTCTGTAACCCTAGCTGTCCTGAAACTTAGTGTGTAGCCTAGGTTATCCCCCTCTTCCTGGCACTGGACCTGTTTCAGCCTGCAAATGCTGGGATTGCCGGTGCTAGGAATCATGCCCAGCCCCTAATAGCATTTCTTTCTTTTGAATTATTATTAAAAAGTCTTTTGAACTGGGAATTGAGAGCAATTGGTACAGTGTCTACTTAGTATCCATAATTAAATAAACCAGGTATGGTGCCACATGTCAGTATTCCCAGAACTTGAGAAATAGAGGCAAGATAATCAATCAGTTCAAGGTTGTCTTAGCCTATTTACCAAGTTCAGGGATAGCCTGGGCTACATCAAAACATAGCTCAAAAAATAAATAAAAAATCCTTTATATTATCAGTGGGTATGGACCTATTCTCAAAGAGAGAGGGCGGAGGGGAAATAACCCCTTCTAAACTAAAAGCAATTTTATTGATGACATTGCTATGAAATACTTCGCTTAGTCAATAACATAAAAAAGTACTTCTGACTATTTATTGCAGGAACCTCCTCAACTTTCACTACCACAGTTATCCCAGCCTCCGTGTTCTTCTCACCGTCTCTGCGAAACAGCAGTAATCTTTGTGCCATGGAAGCCAGAGCCATCTCTCAAGGTTCTCTCTGTGTAACCGCGTGACCCCCTGCTCCTCGTTACCTAACTGCAGAAACTCCGCTGGCAGTCTAACATGTAAGCCCGTGGCATGGCATGTAATGTGGCCCTTGACCAGTGTGCGGGGATGTGTCCATGTACTTGAACTTAGAGCCTTGGCTCCAGATACCACGCTACTCTCTTCTCAGAGGACATTCTCAAATTGCCTTGTTGGTTTGGTTTTTTACTTTGTTTTTCACAACTGTTAAAAACAACAACAACAACAAATTTAAGACTCGACTGCACGATACACCACATTTTAACTTGGTTTTATCTCCAAGTAGTCACAAGATGGACCCTCTGGGAGTTAAGTAATGAACGTCACGAAGTAGTACAAGTGTGGATCCCCGGTAGGTGTGAAATGGTTCAACGGCCGAAGGTGCTTTCAGTTATGACCAAGGACCTGCTTCCAGAACTCAAGACCCACAGAGTAGAAGGAGAGACCTGGCTGTAAAAAGTTGTCCCCTGACTCCCATGTTTATGAGTGTGGCATGTATGCATCCACAGACATACATATAAACACACAGTTAATGGATTGGAATTTTTTTTCAACATCTACTGATACTTTTTGTTTTTGTAGTTGGTGGTGGTTGATTAGTTGGCTGGGTTTATGTATTGCTTAGTTTAATCTTTTAAATTTTTTTGAGACAAGGTCTTGTGTAGCCCAAACTGGCCTCAAAATTGCTATGTAGCTAAGGTTGATGAAGTCCCAAGCCTCCTGCTGTAGCTTTCTGAGTGCTAGGATTATAAACTTGTACCAACAGACCCAGCACAGCTTCTTTTGGAAAAGTAGAAAGTGTTATGCCCAAATCCACAAAGTCCCCCAAAAACCAACAAGAAGACCGAACCCATATGTAAAAGCAAAGAGCCTTTATATTATGTAAGTTTGCAAACTCAGTCTCTCCGCATGTTCAACGTATTGGAATAAACGGAGAGCCCCGAGCTCAGTTAGAGTTGGGTTTTATAGTAGTAAAGGTGGGAGTGAGGGGTTTTGGAGGTTCAGGACCCCTGATTGGCTGACATTTATCTAGGGGTGTTCTGGTGAGTGTGTGCTGGCAGGTGATCCTGTCTACAGCAGTTGGAAAGTTTGGCATTTCTTTTGGATGGTCTGCTCTTGGGTGGTGCTCCGGTAATCTCAGTTTATGGTCCTTCCTGCAACCAGGTATTGCTTCAAGGTAAACTGCTGATACTCAGGCCTCCATTAAACTTATCAATGGCTGAGTCCAACTCTGGCAGGTGATAATGGTTGGCAGTAAAGAACTTCCTTTGGCAGAAGGAGAGAGAGCACGAGCAAGGAACTCAGGACCGCTAGGGGTGCACCCACACACTGAGACAATGGGGATGTTCTATCGGGAACTCACCAAGGCCAGCTGGACTGGGTCTGAAAAAGCATGGGATAAAACCGGACTCGCTGAACATAGTGGACAATGAGGACTGCTGAGAAGTCAAGAACAATGGCACTGGGTTTTGATCCTACTGCACATACTGGCTTTGGGGGAGCCTAGGCTGTTTGGATGTTCACCTTACTAGACCTGGAAGAAGGTGGGAGGTCCTTGGACTCCCCACAGGGCAGGGAACCCGGTCTGCTCTTCAGGCTGATGAGAGAGGGAGAGTTGATTGAGGGAGGGGGAGGGATATGGGAGGCGGTGGCGGAGAAGAGACAGAAATCTTTAATAAATAAATAAAAGAAAGAAAGAAAGAAAACAAAAAAAAAGAACTTCCTTTGGGTGATCTGTTCATATTTAGCTTATCATGGCTGGCTCCTACAGAAAGGTTTGTCCTAAAGCATGTGTTAGGACAGGGGAGGGCATGATAGAACATGAGACAGGTGTAGATGCATTTGAGACCAGCTTCACCTTAAAGAGTTCTCAGTCAAGGATACATAATGAGATCCTATCTCCAAAACAATAAAAAAGAAAGAAGAAAGAAAAAAAAAGGAAAGAAAAAGGATTAAAAAAGACTAATATCCAGAAATAAATAAACCACTGACATTTTTTTAAGCTTGAAATCATGTTTATTTAGTGTCAGGAGAGGTGGGGTGATGAGAGGGTACCCACTGTGTGTAGAAATCAGAAGACAATTTTCAGGAATTGGTTCTCTCCTTCTACCGTGTAGGACCAGGGACTAAACTCAGGTCTTTAGCAGCCAGGGTCTTTCTCCACGGAGCCGTCTCATAACACAGCACCGTTATTTTTAAGGGCAGATACTGATTAGAGTTTGAAAACTGAATTCTTGCAAATTTAACATAGAACTGATAGGGCCTGAGCTGTAGTGAGCAGAAGGCCATGGTGTTCTAGGAGATAAATTACAGTTGCCATATTAAAATAATGAAAATGTTAGACCAAGAAAAATGCAATGCTCCCCGCATTGCTTTGTCAAAATCTATGTATAGACTAAGAAATCAAACAAAGAGTGTTCATTAAACATGAAAGCAAATCAAGATGCTGTGTGTTCCCCCACAACCAACTTCATCTGTTCAACTTTTTTTTAGGGGAGCAGGGGCCAGCAGGGGCTGGCCTAGAACTCTCTGTGTAGATCCTGCTGACTTCTAACTTACAGATCCAGTGTATGGGTGTGCATAGATGCCCACGGTGTGCATGTGGAGGTCCGAGGACAGCTCTGGGAAGTTCATTTCCTCCTTCCACTGAGAGGGTTCTGAGGACCAAATCTGGGTCTTCGGGGTTGGCAGGAAGCCACCTTTAACTGCTGAGCCATCTCACTGGGCCAAACCATTATCTTTTTGTTTGTTTGTTTGTTTTTGAGACAGGATTTCTCTGTGTAACTTTAGAGACTGTCCTGGAACTCGTCCTGTAGACCAGACTGGCCTTGAACTCACAGAGATCTGCCTGCCTCTGCCTCCCAAGTGCTGGGGTAAATGTGTGTGCCACCACGGCCCGGCTTCCGTTTATCATTTTTAAAATGAGAAATAAATTGTTAGAAAACTTTATCAAGCCCATGAAGATGCTTAGACATAATATCTTTCGCGGAAAAGACAAGACCTCAGAGAACGTAGTCAGTGTTTTACGTGTTGTCGTCTGAGCAGTGTTTCCTGTTTAGATCGCAACCTTTTTGATTGGAGAGACCAATGGCGGCCACAATTAGTACCTCTAGTGCCCAACAGAAAACTGTATTCACGTCCCTTTTCACTGGCAAACTGAGTAAACAAATCCTTTCATTATCTAAAATCCGAGTCTAAGCCGGAATTTCTTAGGGTTGCCTTTGGGTCTGTATGTATTGAGACACCCGCGTGCCTTCTGAGGAACAGGGTCTCACTTACTGCCACAGAGCAGAGTGGAGGCTTGACGAATGCCCGGTTACCAGGGTTTCACCAGTTAACACAGGTCTGCTTCCTTCATTGGTGCGGTTCAGTGACCCTGGGCCGTCTAGGAAATATTTATTTGACAAACATGATGCAGAAACCCGACTACTGGCAGGTCCAGCAAAAATTCAGTGGGAAAAGTTTGCTTTCATCTCTAGAGTTCAGGATCAAATTCAGATCAAAATGAGCATTATTCTGAAAGGGTTTCTGCTTGGTTTTTGTTGTTATTTTGCCTTAGTTTCGTTTTAGTTTTTTTTGTGCTGGACTTGAACCCAGGGCTTGGCATTTGCTACCAAGCCCCTGAAAGACATATATTAAGACATTATATACATTGATACTACAATGAAGCAGCTCAGTTCCCCAGATATGGGGTGGGGGAGGAGAAGGGAGACAAGCTGGAAACAAACAAGTGAGGCTCACAGGAGAAAATAGCTCCTCCGAGGGGAGCCGCATGCTTTGATACCCATGGCAGCCGCATGAGGAAGCAGCCTAAAATTAGCAGGATGGGCAAGCCCAGGAGGGAAAGCCAGGCAGACTTCTCCGCCTTCAACTAGTGAGGAGATCCCAAAGGAACCCCCTTAGCCTCTGCAGCCTCTGCTGGTGACAGGTAGGGCCCCCATTGGGGGGGGGGAGCAATTTCTCCCTCCCTCCCTTCACCCCCCCTCCATTCTTCCTTCCTATTGTGTTTTTGTTTGTTTGTTTGTTTGTTTGTTTTGTTTCTGAGACAGGGTCTCACTATGTAACTCAGACTGATGTCAAACTTGTCATCTGCTTGCCTCAGCCTCCTGAAGGGTGGGATTATAGGTGTGGGTTATCATACACATACACACACACACACACACACACACACACACACACACAGTGAGAGAGAGAGAGAGAGAGAGAGAGAGAGAATTTCTTAGGAGGCCATCCAGAAAATTGAAAGATTCGCTATTAGCAATGAATGATGCTTCCAATAATCTAGCTATTAAGAGCTCTATAATAGAAATCTCATATCCATCCTTACCCATTACATTCACCCAAACTAGCTTCCACTGTTGGAACTGGGGCTTTCTAGCATATGGTACACTGCCTTCTCAAGTGTTACAGATGCCTTGGGAAATTAGCAAAGCCTGCGGAGAGAGGACAGAGGAAGGTGCTGCTGATGGATCAGAGGAAGGGATGAGATAATGCAGAGCCAGAAAGATTGACGTGATGCAGACAAGACCAGCGGGGCGGGCAACAGGGGGCTTTTTCCATGGTTGAAATACAGAATAGTTGAGCTGATTGAGAACAGATGACAGGGTCCTGGGAAGAGCTAGGATGTTATCGGCTATTATTTCATAAAGGATTAGCAGTCGGGCAGTGATAGCTGCTGTCAGTGGGAGCTCCAGCACTTGGGAGGTGAGCATAGAAGGATCAGGAGTTCAAGTCAGCCTGGGCTATATGAGTCCCTGTCAAGGAAGGCAGAAAGGAAAGGAGGGAGGGAGGAAGGGAGGGAGGGAGGGAAGGAAGGAAGGAAGGAAGAAAGGAAGGAAGGAAGAGAGCGAACAATTCTCAGTCAAGACACTAGCCATTTACTCTCTGTTGACTGGTTTGGAGACAGGGTTTCACTGTGTGGCTCATGTTGGCCTCAAACTCTTGCTCCTTCTGCCCCAGCCTGTCAAGCCCCGGGAACAAATCGGCCCCTACACCCAGTTTCCGCTTTATTACTCCAGCTATGGTGATGGTGGTAGAGCTGTAGCCCAGATCTCCAGCACGTTAGGCAGATGGTCTTCCACCGCTGCCCCCCAACTCCTCTCCATTGAAATGCAGCTTTTTCTCTCTTCTTCTGGAATTCATTTTCATATGTCTTATTTCTTTTTTTAAAAGTTAAAAATCTTCCCTGATGTTAAAACTTTCAAGGGAAAGTGGAAAGGATCTTCCCATGTTTAACCTGAAGGGATTGAATGAAGGAATAACAGACATTCAGAACTAACATAGTAATGACTTTATTGGGATATAGTGCACATAGCATCCAATCACCCACTCATCTCAATGGATTTGGGAGTATTTGCAGGACTGTGCAGGCGCAACCACGGCTGAGCAGATTTAGAACACCTCACCTGTCCCCCCCAGCCCTTTTCCCTCCGCAAACCTGTGATGCACAGCCCAGGCAACCACTGACTTCCTCTTTGCTTCTGTAAAATTTGACTATTCTGGCATTTCATGTAAGTGTACTCCTGATATAGTCTTTTGTGTTTTCTTTTTTAAATAATCCTCTGTCATTGAAGTGTTAGCTGTTGGTTTTGCTGTCACCTCCACCGTCTGCTCACCGTGAGCATCTATCAGTCTAAGATTACTCGCTGTGAAGCGGTCTAATGTATGGTTTTCACCAGTGTTATGTAGTGATGATGACTTTCTTTCTTTCTTTCTTTCTTTCTTTCTTTCTTTCTTTCTTTATTTCGAGACAGGGTTTCTCTATGTAGCTTTGAAGCCTGCCCTGGCACTCTGTTGACCAGGCTGGCCTTGAACTCAGAGAGATCTGCCTGCCTCTGCTTTCCAAGTGCTGGGATTAAAAGCATGCGCCACCACTGCCTGACTGTAGTCATGATGATTTTTATTTATGATATATATATATATGTGTGTGTGTATATATGTGTGTGTGTTTTGCCAGCATGTATATGTCTTTGCATCACATTTTTGCAATGCCTGCAGAAGCCAGAAGAGGTATCGAGTCCCTCGAAACTGTAGTTACAAATGGGGGTTAGTTGCTGTGTGGGTGCAGGGAATTAAACCCAGGTCTTTTGGAAGAACAGTCAGTGCTCTTAGCTACTGAGTCATCTTCCAGGCTCAATGTTGATTGGTATTTAAAGATCGTCTCAAGTAAGACCTGATAGAATGGCACGTGTCTATTTAGGACAACATGGGAGAGCACACAGGTGTACATTCTAAGGTTATGCATTCTGTTCGTTTTTTTCCTGAGACAGGGTTTCTCTGTATAGCCCTGGCTGTCCGGGAACTTGCTCTGTTGACCAGGCTGGCCTGGAAATCACAGAGATCTGCCTGACTCTGCATCCCCAGTGCTGGGGTTAAAGGTGTATGCCACCACTACCAACTGCTTCTCCTTTCAATATTAGATATCTAATCATAATATAAAACCTACAAAGCAGATTAGAAGACAGCATTAACATAACAGGGTGCTTTAAACAGTAAGTAAGTGTTTATTAAAACAGGAAGGAAGATAGAGTTGTAGATACGCACTTAATACAGCTATGACATTGTTTCATAAAATCTGTGGGAGCAGCTTCATGTTCCGGACCAGAAGCACCAATTGTAATGTCAAGTTTGAACTAATATCAACTACCACCTGGTACCTGGCTTACTTTCTTGGGTTCCCAATTTATCAGCAGTTCTAGATTAGGAATATTAATAGTGTGGGGGCTGGAGAGATGGCTCTGTGGGTAAGAGTGCTTACTGTACAGGAATGAGGCCCCAAGTGTAGACCCCAGCACTTGAAAAAGGCTGTGTTATGAGTGCCTGCAACCCTAGCACTGGGAGGGTGGAGACAGGAGGATGGTTGGCACTTGCTGGCCATCAGCCAGCTCCCAGTTCATTGAGAGACCCTTTTTCAAAGGGATAAGGTAAAGAGTGTTAGAGCAGGGCACCCAGTGTCCTCTTCTGGCTTTTACACGCGTTCTGCATAGTCATGCACATCCTCACACATGGTGTCATATGCAACACACACACACACACACACACACACACACACACACACGGAATCATTAGGATTGTAGGCAAAATGCTATGTCCGTTGTTTATACTGTGGAATTATTTTACTGCAGGGTCTCCCAGACGCACCTGTCTTGGAGGTGTTTATCTCATGCTAAATATGACACGCTGAATCACAGGGTTGGGTTTTAGGGCAGTCCACTTAGTTGACTGTCATAGATCTCGTATCTTATAATTACCTTGATGAAATTAGCAGGTTCTACTGTCTGGCATCCAGCTTTCCAAGCTCTGACTCATAAACGTTGTCCCCCCACACACCAAAAAAAAAAAATCTCAAAGTACTTCTTTTCCATTACTGAAGATTGAACCCAGGGCCTTATTCGTGTGTATTCCACCAGCCAGAGCTATAATTTGTTAATTTATTTTTCTATTTGTTTGTTGTGTTTGTTTTTGGAGACAGGACCTCACTATGTAGCCCTGGTTGGCCTGAACTCATTAGGTAGACCAGGCAGGCCTTGAATTCACAAGACATCCTCCTGCTTCTGCCTCCTGGATGCTAGACCTAAACGAAAGTGCCGCTCCAATTTGCTGATTCACAAAGAGACAAAAAGGTTTTAAAGGAAAACAAATGGCAGCTTTTCTTACCAACTTATTTTTTTCTTCATAAAGAAACCCAAAGCCAGGGTGCTGCTGGGCGGGCAAAGATGAATCGCTGATCACGGCCTATGGAGCAGCGCGGCTGGTTTTGGACTCTCAACTCCTCTGTCTGGAGCAGTTCCCTATTAGGATATAGCAGCACAGAGCTGAGGATATCTGCACAATTAGATGAATGGATATATATCCCACCACTCAGGCTACAACCCAAACATTATTCTCTTCCCTCCTTGTGTCCTTGAGACTTTGGGGACAGGATTAAGACAATTTTTTTAAATATCTTTATAAAAATTCTACATACACAGTTGGGTGTGGTGGTGCATGCCTTTAGTCCCAGCACTAGGGAGGCAGAGGCAGGAAGATCTCTGAGTTCCAGGCCAGCCTGGTCTACAGTTCTGTTACACTGAGAAAACCTGACTCCAAAAACCAAACCAAACAAAAATAAAAATCCTATACCCATATAAGAAGCATTATTAATAAATAAATAATTTAATATAAATGTGTATTTATGATAGGGTTCCACTATATAACTCAGGCTGTCCTGAACTGGAAAATTCTCCTGTCTCAGCCTTCCGAGTTTTGAGATTACAGGTAATTGCCACCACTCCTGGCTTTAGAAACTTTTAAAAAGTACAGTTAGATTGAGGAGAGGACTTGATAAAGAGCTTGTTGTACAAACATGAAGACTTGAGTTCTGAATCACAGCTACATAAAAACAGCATAAACAGCCACCTAAATGATACAACTAATAGAAAGCCAGAGATAGCCTAGACCCTGAAACCCAGTGAGTATGGTGGTGAACTTGGGTCAGAGATAGGTAAATACTGTCCACAGAGCAAACGATATGTCCAGTGATAACTCAAGCATGTCACTGAATGCATGTGGACACGGTTCACTGAAACTTGGAGATAAACAATGGCCTATGCAAATCACTTCATACTCCAATGATTTCTAGTACCGAGATGCCATGTCTACGTGACAGTTTGCCAATGGCAAAGCATGCGCATCAAAGCAAATCTACTGCCAGGGTTTGGATGAGAAATAGACCAGACAGAAAAGGAATCATTTTTCAAATAAAACATTTTCTTTTTCATATTTTTTTTTTTGAGACACAGTTTCTCTCTGCAGCCTGGCTGTCCTAGAACTTTCTGTATAGACCAGGATGGCCTTGAACTCACAGATCTGTAAACAGAGACTGCTCTTTCATTTCCCAAATAATCACACAGAAACTATATTAAGCACAATACATCGCTTAGATGTATTCCTAGCTAGCTCTTACATCTCAAATTAACCCATTTCTATTATGTTTTACCATGAGGCTCGTGGCTTGTTACCTCACATCTTGCTTCTTGGGCAGCTACATGGCATCTGCCTGACTCTGCCTTCTTTCTCCCTACATTCAGTTTAGTTTTCCCACCTAGCTTTATTCTGCTCTGCCATAGGCCAAAGCCACTTCTTTTTTTACCAATAGTAGTAAAACATACTCATAGCTTACAGAGGGGAATCCCACATCAGAGATTCACCTGCCTCTGCCTCCCAAGTCCTGGAATTAAAGACGTGTGCCACCACCACCTGGCAAATAAAATGTTTTATCGGGATTGAAGCTATGTCTCAGTGCTACAGTCCTTGCCTAGTGTATACTAATCCCTTGGTTTCTATCCCCCGTATCACAAGTAAGCAAACAATAAACGTAGTGCTAGCACTTCAACCTTTAAATAATGGGTCTTCTTAGTTGTTTTATTTTTGTTTCTTACTATTGTGCCCATGCATGTGTGTGTGCACATGCAGACTGTGATACACTATGGAAGTCAGAGGACAGCTCTCAGGAGTAAGTTCTTGCCTCCCACCTTTTGGAAGCAGGGTTCCTCTGCTTCTTTTGCTGTTTATTTTTTTTTTATCATTAGTGTGTGGGCAAATGCACACACATGGACACAGCATTCTTCTGCCTTTCTCGGGGGTTTCTCTTGCTTCTGCTCTGCTGTATATTAGAGGCTAGCTGGCTGGTCATCTTCCAGACGGTTCTCCCGTCCCCACCTCCCATTCTGCTGTGGCAGGGCTGGGACTACAAGTTTGTGTCAGCACCCTTGACCTTTATACGTGGGCTCTGGGTGTTGGGATGAAACCAGGTGGTCAGGCTTGCTTTGCAAGTGTTTACCATCTTGCTGATTTGGTAATAGTCTTAGAACTCTACTGTACTGTATTTGACATCTGTTCCAGTTGACTGACATTGTCTTTTGGGGGCTCTTGTTTGGGAGGTATTAATATGTATCAACCTTAGTCTTTTCTTTTTTGTTTTTCTTTTTCAAGACAGGGTTTCTCTGTAGCTTTGGAGCCTGTCCTGGAACTCACTCTGTAAACCAGGCTGGCCCCGAACTCACAGAGATCCACCTGCCTCTGCCTCCTGAGTGCTGGTCAACCTTAGTATTTTGGACAATTCAGGACCATGGAAAAATTAAGATATCCCCCCCCCCACTTCCCCAGGTTTCTCCCCTGGAAATCATTTAAACTAAAGAATAGTTCTGTGAGCCTGTGTTGACTGCTACCCTCAGACAGACATCCTTTATTTAGGTTAAATGAGGAATAAGATACTCACTGATACTGTCGGTTACTTTCTTGTCATAAAGCACATGCCATAGACTGATACACTGCTCTGATATTTGTCACCAGTCTATTTGGCTGCACAGGTCTTGTTTGATACCTGGCCCGTCAGATCAAATTATAATCTAAAGGCTTTAGCTATGTTTAGCCCCTCGGCCGTGGGTCAGTTGACAATCCAGAATTCAGAAGCAGACGTTTCCAGAGCACAGTAACTAGAGAGGAACATTTTTTCTGAGTATCTCTGGCATGAGTCTGAGCTCCGCTGATCATGATGGGTCCCGCGCGAGGTTTTAGTGACCTGACTCACTTGTTTCATAAACGGCTCCCCACGTTACAGAAACTCATCACTCTGGGCACTAACTGGCATTCTCGTTGTCAGCCCCAGAACCGACGCCAAGGCCTGAATCAGTCCGGAAACCCGAACTGCGGCAGGGCCTGAGTCATTGGT
This sequence comes from Microtus oregoni, assembly GCF_018167655.1. Classification (NCBI taxonomy): domain Eukaryota; kingdom Metazoa; phylum Chordata; class Mammalia; order Rodentia; family Cricetidae; genus Microtus; species Microtus oregoni. The sequence continues at coordinate 9,653,830 of NW_024543066.1, forward strand.
CTAGGTGGCCCATTCAGCCTTTGGCCTTTCTTCAAGTTTATGGTGCGGCACAGCTGTGTAACTTCACTACCTGTGACTTTACAAAGCAGGCCAGATGATGCTTATCTCACTTTTTGTTTCTGTTTTTACTTTAATAATTTTAGTGGCAGAGCCCTGCTCTAGAGTCGTGGCTAGCCCGAAACTCACACTGTTTGGGGGCCCAGACTGCCCCCGAACTTGCGACAGTCCTCTTGCTTCTGCTTCCGGAGTGCTGGGATTACAGACATACGCTGCTAATGCCTGTCTTAAGAGACACTTTTATAACCGTAGTGATGCTTAACATTATTATTCTCGTGTGAGGGACCAGGCATCGATCCGAGTGTTAATAATTGGCACAGAATTCCTATGGTGGTGGTTCTCGCTACTTCCTCTTTAAAGTTTATTTGTCTATTTATTAACGTCTTTACTCACTTATTTGTTTCTACAACAGGGCCTCAATGTGTTGCCCAGACTGGTCTCAAACTCTGGGTTCAAATGCTCATCCCACCTCAGCTTCCAGAATGTTGGGACTTTAGGGGCCAACCACAGAACTTGGCTTCCCATTTGTAGAAATGAGTAAACAGATCCATAACATCAAGAGACTTCGGCCAGGCGATGGTGGCGCATGCCTTTAATCCCAGCACTCGGGAGGCAGAGGCAGGCAGAACTCTGTGAGTTTGAGACCAGCCTGGTCTACAGAGCTAGTTCCAGGACAGGCTCCAAAGCCACAGAGAAACCCTGTCTCAAAAAACCAAAAAAAAAAAAAAAAAAAAAGAGAGACTTCATAACTTGCTAAAGGTTTCTCAGACTATCAATGATGGAGTTAGAATCTGACTCGAAATTCAATTACATTCTGCCTAGTTATAGTGCTGACTTGATTTCTTCTCTTACCGCCTTCTGTGAACCTGATTTCTCCGTGTGTACGCGTGGGAAGCATGACTGTGTGCAGGTGTGAGTTCATGCGTGTGCATGTTCATGTGGAGGCCAGTTGACAACTTCAGGTGGTGTTCCCTTTCTTTGTTTTTTATTTTTGTTTGTTTGTTTTATTTTTTCAAGACAGAGTTTCTCTGTGTAACAGTCTTGGCTGTCCTAGAACTCTCTTTGTAGACCAGGCTGGTCTCAAACTCACTGAGTTACGCCTGCCTCTGCCTCCCAAGTGCTTAGGAAGCAGAAGCACAAAGATTGGTTGTTCCACATCAGCCTGGGCTGTATAGTGAGACCCTGTCCCTAAAACAGCAACGGAAAACTCTAGGTTTTTACAATGATGTTTATCTTATCTATCGTGGGTTTTTTTTTTTCTTTCTGTTTTTCTTCCTAAGCACTGGGTTTACAAGTGAGCACCTCTGCACATGGCTTAAAACAAAGACCTTTAAGGACCTAAAAGTCCTGAATGATGAACATGAATTAAATGTAAGAAATAATGTATGACTTCAGTTGGGCGGTGGTGGCTCACGCCTTTAATCCCAGCACTTGGGAGGCAGAGGCAGGCAGATCTCAGTGAGTTCGATGTCAGCCTGGTCTACAAAGTGAGTACCAGTACAGCCAGGATTTTTACATAGAGAAACCCTGTCTTGAAAAACCAAATTTAATATTACCCAGGCTTAGAAAGAGTCTCTGCTCTCCACTTTCTAATGGCGAAGAGAAAATAGCATTAGATTAAAATAAGAACTCGTTCTTCTACTCCATCCTGACATAAGTACAGTGAGTAGCCATCAGACAGGTGTCTTCTTTATGTTGTCATAGCAACTTAATTCTTTTTGCTTACTGTCTGCTTTTAATTTTTCTGTCTTATAATATAACTCAAGCTGGCCTGGAACTCACTATGTAGCCCAGGCTGGCCTTGAAACCTTGAACTCTAAGTGCTGGGCTTACAGTGTGAGCCCCCACAACTGGTCTCCAAAATTAACAAGCTGGACAAGGCTAGTCTGCATAGTGAGTTCCAAACAAGCAAAGGCTACATAGCAAGATCCTGTCCCAAGAAAATAAGAAAAGAAAAGGAGAAAAAAGGAAATAAATAGATTTTAAAAATAAGTAAACAAATCTAATTCTCCATTTAGAGATGGGGCTTTCCCATAGTAGCTAAGAAATATATTTTTGATGGGATAAATGGTCTTTAAAGTACAGTTCATGAAGCAGTTCTATTTCTTTCAATGGATAAAATAAACCAGTCTAATTCTCACCATTTTCATAGCTCTGTAAAATAATGTTTATAGCAATTCCTATCTAAAGATATGAAATAATCTTTCAATGTTTCTTTCAGTTGCTTGTTCTTTCAGTGTCACCCCAGATCTCTCTGGCTCTCGTTTATAGCTCGGTCAGGTCCAGGGTGTTCCCCCAGAGAAGATCTCCCTAGTCGGATGAGCAGTGACCACAGGACTCGGCGTTTCACTGCTGGCGTGTCCTCACACACGGCCCCGGTCGTCACAACTATCCTAGTAATCACGTGAAGACCAACTTCAAGGACAGTGCACTTCGGCTACTTTTACTTGTATTCCTTTGTTTATAGGATGAACCCGACCGTATTGCCCAAGCTGCTTTCCAACCCTGGCCCCAAGCTCTCCTCCTGCCTCAGCCTCCCAAATAACTGGGGCTACAAAAGTTTGAGCACGGCCCCCAGTTCCTTGTTATAATGGCATTTTGTTGGAAATAACTTAGAAGGGTAAAATGCTAAGGCTGTGTCTACTTGAAAGACTGGAGGGGGAGTAACAGCGTCCCGTGCTTGCGTGTCCTGTGTTTCCTAATCTGCAGACAGATACAGAGAGCTGTTGATTGTTGTTGTTGCTTCAATTCATTTAAGTTGTTTCTTTGACGAGCAAGAGTGACTGAAGCATCTGGATTTCAAAGGAGTCGGGAGATCTTTGGAGGGAGTTGGTAGCCATCATGATCCAACATCACCAGACGCTTCCTTGTTATTCTACTCTGCCAAGGTTCCCCCAAGCCCAAACTGACTCCTGAATGTATTCCTAACCAGTGTGGATGCCTCTGAGAGGTGGTTTGCTGGCGTAGAGAAGAGCTTGGGCTTTGGCGTCGAACAGACTTGGGTGTGAATCACATCCCTGCGTGGCTTTGTACAGAGTTCTTCTCTGATCTTTTGCTTCTTCCTCTATAAAAAGAAAATAATGGCATGGTACATCTTAAGTGATCTTTTTCAGACCCTTGAATCTGCAAAAAAAAACATAGAGGCATGTAATTGGTTTCTCAGGTTCATCTTCTATAAAATAGGGATAATGGCCTGCACTTCCTGAGTTGTATTAAACCTTTATATTAACTAAGGCAACAAAAACAAAGCTTGGCTGTTGTGCTGGGATCGCAGCATCATGCACAGAGCTAAGAAACACATTCTTTTCCTCTGCATTTTAGAGAGGAAATACAATCGGGAGTTAGACACTAACTCTGAGATCTTGATATATATTAGTGTATATTATATGTTTTAATTTATTTATATTAATTTAATTATATTCTTTTGGTTTGGTTTGGTTTGGTTTTTGTTTTGTTTTTGAGATAGGGTTTCTCTGTGTAGTCCTGGCTGTCCTGGAACTCACTCTGTAGATCAGGCTGGCCTTGAACACACAGAGATCCACCTGCTTCTGCCTCCTGAGTGCTGGGTGTGCACCACCGCTGCCGAGAGTTTTAGATATATTCTTTACTTCTGGACAAATAGAAAGCATGGCTGGAACCCAGGGCTGGACTCCCCAAAACTGAGGCCTGGGAAAGGACAGAGTTGCTCTCTTAGGGGCAGGAAGTGCAGAACCCCAAGAGAAGCAGACTGTGGAAGAGAAAATCAAACAGGAAACCAACAGAAAGCCAGGCTTCTCTCTGTGGGATAGAATGAAGTCAAGGGCAGATAGAAAGCAAAGGTTGTGGGCAGGTTCAGGAAAACCGATAGCCACTGCGGGAGACTGCAAACATGGGAAGGACCTCCAAGGAGGCATCTTTTGCATGGATCCTTGGGCATGATGGACATCTAAACCTTTCCCAAAAGCAAGGGTTCTCCTCCTCGAGTTATGCCGGAAACTGGGCAATCACAGGGACGAGGACACATATGGCTCCCCACTTTGTGGCCTGTATACAGCAAATATCCAATCATCTCTAGTTCTCTGCTTCATTTGACTTCATTCTTTCTAGCATTTATGGATTAAATATCATAACTATGAGGGATAACTTAGCCACGATTGAGGAGATTTCAGGCCATTTGATCTCTTGTAACACAGAGGAAATGGTAAGCAAATATGTATTGAATTAAGAGAAGAATAATTTAGGACAACTTCCTAATAATTAGGACAACTTAATAATGTATACTTCATTTTCATGATATGCCACAGGCAAATATTTGTCACCCGGCTCCTTTGTGCTATGCTTTGACAATTTAATTGTATGGTTAAAAATTTTTATGGGGAAGCCAGGTGTAGTGGCACACACCTTTAATCCCAGTGTTTGGGAGGCAGAGCCAGGCAGATCTCTGGATTCCAGGCCAGCCTAGTCTTACATAGTGAGTTCCAGGACAGCTAGGGCTACACAGTGAGACCATGCCTCGACAAATAAATAAATAAATAAATAAATAAATAAATAAATAAATAAATTTATTTTATATAATATATCTATATATTAGGTGTAGGGAGGGAGCTGGAAACATGGCTCAGCCATTAAGAGGGTTTACTGCTCTTCCAGAGAACCAGAGGACTGTCCCCAGCATCCACAGTGAATGATTATAATCACATGGAACTCCAGTTTCAGGGGAATCCAGTGCCCTCTTCCAGCCTTTCAGGCATATGTACACACACACAAACACCCACAAATCTTTTTTAAGAGCATTTTTATATGTCTGATTCTCAAGGAATTTACCTGGGTATATAAATGCAAGTGTAATCCAGCTACATACAAAGAGCAGGGCATGGAGACACACACCTGTGTAGTGCTTAGGAGCTGGAGGCAGGAAGATGAGGGGTTCAGAGCAACGGGCAGCCACTAGCTGTTTCATCGCGTCCTAAGTAAAAGGAACAATGAGAAAGGAACAGGGAGAGGAGGCAGGGAAAAGCTGGTGGAGGTTTTGGTTGAAGACAGGATTTGTGCAGAAGGTGAGACCTATTGACAAAGGGCCAGGAGGATCGTGTTTCTAATTATACCAAGGCCTTTCAGCACGTAACAGTTGCCTGTGCATGTGGGACACAGTGTGGCGTGGCTATTACAATATGTGTTTTCTTCTTACTCTTGACCAGAAATCTGCAATATTGTCGGCAGCTGACAAATAGATTCGCCTCTAGTTCACTGAACACTGCCCTCAGTTTTTGTGTTTAAAGATCTCTGCGACATCATCTGTTTGCATGTCCCTGTTGGTGACACTAGTGACACTGTCAGTGGCCACACTTTGACTTGAAGTTTACTGCCTCGGCTAGAAGATGAAGGCAAGGAGCTCCAAATGACAGAACAGACATGGTGATTACCGTGGCCCTGGAGACTGTTTTGACTGGGTTTTAAATAACCCAGCCTTGAATCAGAATGCATGAAGAGCAGTTTGGAGATGAGCAGGGTGGATGAAAAAGCGGAACAAAGTGATTTTCTTTTTAGGTCCTTCTCCATTCAGGTATGCTCTTCTTTCTTGACAGGGAGTTTATCACGTCCGGAAAACACCAAAGGGAGTTGGCCAATGGCTGGTGGCGGTACACCTTTAATCCCAGCATTTGGGAGGCAGAGGCATGCAGATCTCAATGAATTTGATGCCAGCCTTGTCTACAAAGAGAGTTCCAGGACAATCAGGGCAGTTACAAGGAGAAACCCCATCTCGATAAACAAAAACAAAACAAAGAAAGGAAGGAAGGAAGGAAGGAAGGAAGGAAGAAGAAAATGCCAGATGGATAGACCAGATGCAGAGAAAATGTGAGCCTAGACCAGTGGTCCTCACTCAGCATGTGGGTTGTGACCCTTTTGGGAGTTGAATGATTCTTTCATAGGGGTTGCACATCAGATATCCTGTATATCAAATATTGACGCTACAATTTGTAACAGATTATAACAGTAACAAAATCACAATTATGAAGTAGCTACGAAATAGTTTTACGGTCAGGGTCACCACAACACTAGGCGCTGTATTAAAGGGTTGCAGTGTCAGGGCGGGTGGGAGCCACTGGTTAGATAAAGTTATAAAATACAGATTCCTTTTGCATTCTTCACAGCCAACACTCTCCACACTCTCTCCTTATTCTCTTCCCTTTTCGGCAACAAACTCATCCCATTTGACACATTTACTAATTCCATGATAAGATACATGAATTACGATGATAATTTCTCAGAATGTGTCTGATTCTTTGCTATTTCAGCCAATTTTATTAAGGTGTGTGTGTGTGTTAAACTATCTTTCTCTTCTCTTCCTAGTTCTGTAAAATAGAGACCAAGTCCCTAAGAGTAATGGTTTTCACAACTTCTTTGCCTATCAAAACATAAAAATCAAGATGATTCTCTTTTGGCTTTCATGAGTAGACAGTGGGGACCAATGATAAGAGGATGCATTCTAAACCAGAAGACCAATGTTCGAACGCTCCCAACCGTGCACGCCACTCCCGGGTTACTTTGGGAAAGACACACTTCTTAATTGCCCTTAATTGCCCCAGTATACACCTGTAACATTAAGCCTTGGGATTGCTGGAAATTAAAGCAGAGTAACTCTTGGAGTTAGAAACACTGTTTCCCTTTTCTCCCCTCCGGCTGTCAGTGTTAATGTGTTATTCATATAACTTGAAGAAGAGCACTGAACTTTGATTCTGAGACGACCTTAGCCCAAAAATAGCCTAAGTGGGATCACCCAGAGCCTGACATACCAGCACATTCCACGCTAACGCTCTACAGGGAGAACTCAGACCTACCTCTTGCGTGCAAAAATAGAAAATTATTGACTTGTGTGAATGTGCTCAGAAATAACATTTAAATGTCATTTCAAATGAACAATGCTCTTAAATTATTTCGGCAAATTGCTGTAATGAATAGAAACCTGAAAAAGTCCTGGAAGGTTCCCTGCATATCTGTCAGAGCCCTTCCTCTGAGCATCGTTTTGGGCTTGTCTGCAAAGTAAATCACAGCGCAGGCTAAAATCTGGCAGTAGTGAATATTCGAAAGCATCTCTATTCCCCACCCCCTAAATTTTTTCCTTCCTCTCATTGGCCTAATCATACCGAAGGATTCCAGAGTACATGTCAATCAGAAACAAACAAGTTTGCATAGACTCTCTTTAGGGTATATACTAGAAGAAAAGGCATGTTTCATATTCCGTTAACCTAACTTAGTCTTTTAACAAAAATGTTAGAAGTGGGAGCATTTAATCGTTTGCAATGGTTATGAGCATATGTTTATTTTTGCTCACAAATGATAAATTTCAAACACGTAGAACACGCTTTCCGCCTCTTTTGAGGTCCCAGATTCTCCCGTGAAGAAAGAACACATAGTGAAGTGCAACCAACATGAAGCTCTCAGCGAAGTTTCTAGTGCACGGCACAGGAACGCTAACTCATTTGCACCAAAATGGTGAGTTAATATCTTTGAGATTACATATCTGATATTAATTATTTTGAAGTTTTGTAACTTAGCGTTACTCACAGAATATTTTAAAGATATGTTTATTCCTTGAGAATTTCATACAACATAGTATGCTCGTTCACCTCCCCTTGCCTAGCTCCTCCTAGGTCTACCCCCCCCCCCCACACACACACTTTCCTACCCATCCAACTTTGAGTTTTCATCTTTTTCCCACTATGGAGTTCAGTTTGTGTTGCTCAACCGTTCTTAGGTTTGCCCTAGAGAACAGTTTACCTACCAGGGGTCCCACCTCCTTATAGAAAACTGTCTCTTCTCTCCCCGCAGCTATCAAATTCCAGTCACACCTCAGCTAGCGGTGGGATTTCGTTCCCACTTCCCCACCTCCAGGGTGAGCTTTTTGTCTGGCTCAAGCTTACACAGACCCTGTGCGTGCTGTCGCAGTTGCTGTGAGTTCCAGCGTGCAACTGCGCCGCTGCTGCGTCCGAAACAAAAAATGAAACCAGACAAACACAGCTCCCTTGACGCTACCTATCTTCCGCTTCTCACAACCTCTCTGTCTCCTCCTTCACAAAGATTCCGAAGGCTTGTGGGAAGGGGTGTGATATGCATGTCTCCTTTAGGCCTGCCATCCCACTGTCTCTTACTCTCTGTGCGTGGGTCAGCTGAGAGTCTCTGTGTCGACTGGCATCTACTACGAGGAAAAGCTTCTCTCGTGAGGGATGAGAGATGCCCTAACCTGGAGTCCTGAGCTGAACTCCACCACTCTTTGTTTTGTTATGGTTTTAATCTTATTTTATATGTATGAGTGTTTTGCCTTCATGTACGTCTATGCAGCATTTACATGTCTGATGCTTGTGGAAGCCAGAAGAGGACAGCAGATCCCCCAGAACTGGAGTTACAGACGGTTGTGAACCACCATGTGGGTGCTGGGAATTGAACCTAGGTCCTCTGCAAGAGCAGCAGGTGCTCCTAACTGCTGACACCTCTTTGTTTTTGTTCTTTTTTTTTAAACCAGAAAGTTTGGCAAGTTGTGGGCCACATACCAAGTTCAGAAATGTGAAAATGAGAATACACACACATCCTAGAACCAATCGGCTGATTTTGTACTTTATTCCCATCTCACATCAACTGTGAACAATTGAGGTCATCCCCCAAATAGATACTTGATTTTTTTCATTACGTGTATCCATTGTACATGGTCCTGTGTTTCATGAACAGGAAGCTTGCCTAATCACTTACATTTGTGTGTATTTGCATGTGTTTATGTGCACACACACACACACACACACACACACACACACACACACGCTCTGCAGATTGAACCTAGGGGCTCATGCATTCTACACACACACTTTCCCACTGAGCTGCTCACCCGGTCTCAGGACACACCTTCACAGAGGTCTGGGAACAGGGACTAGAGAGATGGCACTTAACAGGGCTGACTGCTCCAGCAGAGGACCTGGGTTCAATTCCCAGAATCCATATGGTTTTGGTTTCCAGCACCCTTGTTGCGTGGTTCAGAATAACTGCCTGTAACTCTAGCTCTGGGGCATTTAGCGCCCTCTTCTGGCCCACACACATGTGACATACACTCTCACAGACACACACATACACATAACTAAAAATAAAAACTAAAAGTTCTGGGAACAGATTTTGATTCTTGGAAGTAATACTTTCTATACTTACGTCTACACGATATAAGCTTTGATATGTTTGGAGATAGGCTACATTTCCAATGTTCATACCGACAGCACAATAAAGTAAGCATTGCTGTGTGTTAACTGGAAACCACACTCTAGCCTCTAACTACCCTAAAGCCGGGGGCACAAACAGGAAGCATTCAGTAACGGTAATTGATTGTACCCTACATTTACTTAACTAAGTGCATTACCCATAGTCTCTATTTTGTACAAATTAAAGCCTCTCTGTGTCCTATGTCTTACAAAGGCCTTAAATTTTGTTTTCCAGAATTTCTTGGTTTATTTTAAGTGTATTTTATGTTTTCAGTTAGCATATAAGTCAAGGAGATTCCTTAGGGAGCTGTCACTAACACTCAGTGTGGTGGATGTGCGTTGGAACCTCTGGTCTGAGAGGTGGAGCGTGTCTGTATCCATCGTCGTCTCCGTTGTTATCCACCCCGCCGCTGCTGCAGGCTAAAAACATCATTACAGACTGGGGTATTAAAGTCGATCTGAAAGAGCAATGTGTTCTAAGCGACTGTCCCTGGATCTGCAACGGAACCCCGTGAACACCCTTCCTTACTCAGGCTGGGCTGTATCACATTTCCTCCATGCTTCTCTTGTGCCTGCTACAAGCTGGGCAGTGCAAGCCGGGCTTTAGGTGATCCTAGCTGGATCTAGGGATGGCGCCTCTCCTGATACAGGTAATGGCAACTTTCCTTTATAGGCTCATGCGTATAAACAGGTCTGTGTAGCTTGGGAAAAGAATTGTTAGAAGGTCTTATAACCAATGAGTTTTGAATTGATAGTTTTTTGATTTTTTTTTTTCAGTTTTCGGAGGTTAATGCTCTTAGGGTGAAAAAGAAACTTCTTAAGAATTTCATTGTATTTCTCAGTTGTATAAGAGGGTTGTACAATAGTTTATGCTCTATCTCTTCATTTTATTTGAAATGGTTAAGAACTTGTCTCTGGGGTGAAAGTGATTTTCATTACAAAAACCTGGAAGATGAATTTATATTGTTGGTCTTTAAATATGATACCAGAGGGGGAACCTCAATATAAAACAGCAACTTTAAGCCAAAGTGCTTACAACTTTGCTATGTGGGAACAGTTTCTTTTAGACATCAGAGTTTATGGTGATACAGAAAATAGGAAACCAAAATGTTACGCGAATCTCCTAGCACGGCGATTCATGTCTCTCCTCCGAGTGAAGACAGCTCCGTCGTAAATTCCCAGATACCTTGGAGTCCCCATGGCTCATCCCAGTGTGATTAAGCTGTGTTAAAGGAACAGCTGAAAGCAAGTAGAGAACCCGGCTCAAAACGTAACAACATACGTAGCAGGGCTGCCCTGTGTTATGGGGAAGGCTGAAGACATGTAACCTTATATTTGCTTGTTGCGAGTAAGTTAATCTATGACTATGTTAGGTTTTTAAAAGCTTTAAATTTTTTCTCCATATTAATAAAGAGGTTTGTGGTACAATATTTGTTTCATTGTTACTAATGAGCAAGGGAAGGACTAAGACAAAATCTAGAATAAGAGTTTGCGATATGATAAACAAAACACCTCGTAGTTGCTGAGTAATACCTAGATACCTAATACTCAGCTTTTTAAAAGAGCCAAAAATGTGTACAGTGTTTGTTTTTGAAAATGTCAAAGGGCAGAAATTCTTGGCCTCTTCTGTAGCTCTTTCATATTTTAAGCAAATTCTAACATCTGGCATATATTCCCAGTTTCACTGTCCTACCAACTCTAGTCAGTCTTTGAGTGTGGAAGCTCTGGAAATAGGAGGACATAGGCAGAGATGGGGGCAGCTGAGAAACAGCAGCGAGGAACGGGGAGGGAGAAGAGCAACCAAATCAAGTAGTTATTAAAATGCCATGCAGAAATCTGTTACTTTATATGCCAATTTTAAATTCAATTAGAAATGTCTTTTCTTTTTTTTTCCTGTTTTTTTTCCTTCTCTCTCCCCCCCCCCCCCCCCCCCCCCCCCGCCGAGACAGGGTTCCTCTGTAACTTTGGAGCTTGTTCTGGACCTAGCTCTTGTAGACTATGCTGGCCTTGGACTCACAGACAGAGAGAGATCCGCCTGCCTCTGCCTCCCAAGTGCTGGGATTAAAGGTGTGCGCCTTTAATTGGAAGGCGCTTCAGTTGGAAATTTCTAAAAGCAATCTAACCAGATAACTCAGCTCTTCCTGTGTTCCTGTCTTTCCTTAATAATAATTTTTTTCTCCCCCCATAAGACCTGGTAACCAAAGGTACAGTGACCCCTCCGATGTGACCCAATAAACAGATTTCATATTTCTCCAATGCGCTATAGGAAGTCTCAAGATGGCTGAAGAGGATAAAGATCTCTTAGTGAGTTCTATGAGGGCAGGAAGATGCATGCACTTTGCACACTTCTTTATACATACTGCCTTGTACAAGATCGAATTAGGTAAATGTTTATTGAATGAATAGATGTAAAGAAACTTACAAACAGTTATGTGATTTAGTAATAAAACTAAATTTTAAACCAATCTATTTCATATTTTATGCCTCAAGAATGTAAAAATGATCCTTGGGAAAATAATCCCCGCCTTTAATCCCAGCGCTCAGGAGGCAGAAGTAGGCGGATCTCTGAGTTTAAGGCCAGCCTGGTCTGCAGAGTGAGTTCCAGGACAGCCAGGGCTACACATAGGAAAAAAGAAAAAAAAAAGGGGGGGGAAGGAAGGAAAAAAAGTTCTTGGCATTCAAGACTGAATTTCGGACTGTAATCTTCTGACCAGACAGCAGTGTTAAACCAACCTTTAATCTGTACTAATGGAGCTAATGTTTTTCAAACCTCATATTCTAAAAATACATGAAATAATCATCAAAGAATCTACACTTTTACAAGACTACTATCTTACTAGATGTAGTCAGGTTAAGGATTTTTTTTTTATTTTTTTTTTTTACTGATTATGTTTATTAAAGAAGACAACTAGCATTGATTTTTTTTCCTGAAAATAAAATACAAGAAGTTATCTCTGGGTTCTAGTAATAAGAGTTTATTGTACTGTTTCAGTAGTCGTTTTAACCTGACCAATTTTGTGTGTGTGTGTGTGATGTGTGTGTGATATGTGTGTCCACACACGTGTGTGCGTGCGTGATATGTGTGTGTGGTATGTGTATGTATATTTGTGTGTGGTATGTATGTGTGTCTCTGTGTGTGTGTACATGTGTACACATGCGTGTGAGTGCAGTGCTGGAGGAAGCCAGAAACGTCATCTTGGAGCTGGAGTTACAGGTGGTTGTGAGCTTCCTGACACGGGTTCTGGTAACCAAATTCAGGTCTTCGGTAAGAGCAGTCAGGGCTCTCAACTGTGAACCGTCCTTCTAGTTCCCTTTTTAAAAGAACGTTTTTTTAATTTTAAAGTTACATTTATTTGTGTGTGTGTGTGTGTGTGTGTGTGTGTGTGTGTGTGTACATGCAAAAGTTTATTTTTTTTCACCACTGGGTCCCAGGCATTGAATTCAGGTCACTAGCGAAAGCCTTTACCCACTGAGCCATCTTGCTAGCCCACATTTAACTTTTAAACTTATCCAATTCGTGGGATTTTAATTTAATTTAATTTAATTTGTTTATTTTTATAGGATCTCACTATGTAGCCCTGACTGGTCTGGAACTTACTAGGTAGACCAGATTAGCCTGGAACTCACAGAGATCTTGCGTCTGTCTCCTGAGTGCTGGGACTAAAGGCATGTGCCACCACATCTGACCTAATTTTTGTTTTGTTTTTGTTTATTTGTTTTTCAAGACAGGGTTTCTCTGTAGTTTGGAGCCTATCCTGGAACTAGCTCTTGTAGACCAGGCTGGCCTTGAACTCACAGAGGTCCACCTGCCTCTGCCTCCTGAGTGCTGAAATTAAAGGCATGAGCCAGCCCGTCTCAAGGTTGTGAAGACAGTCGTTTAAATGTGTTGTTCCTGTATTGATTCTCAAGCCAATGGAGTTTTCATCTATTTTTTTTTTTGTCTGTGCTTTGGAATTAGGTCCCTGTGGACAGTTTTAAAAAGCTCTTGGCTTCAAGTTGTCAATTTCCGCTTTGTATTTCCTTCCCGTAGACAGGTTTTCTCAGTGTCTTAGCAGTTAAATGGAAGTCAGATTTCCATTGACTAAAATTAAAGATACTGGACCAATGAAATGGCTTAGAGGGCGAAGGTGCTTCTGACAAGCTTGATAATCTCCATTTGACCCCCACATCCCATAAGGTGGAAGAAGCCAGCCAGCTCCTGAAGCCAGCCCTTCATCTCCACAGGTACACGGTGACGCCCGTTCACCCCACCCCACATGCACCACACACACAAACTCACCAAAATAAACATACTTGTTTTTTAAAATTAATAACAGCAAAAATGACAAATTCTGATGCGCTTTAAAGTAATGCCATTTTCTTTGACAGGTGGACTGTGATATAGCTCATTTACTAT